>NC_082643.1:76683138-77010638 GCF_028023285.1 Balaenoptera ricei
GAGTCTTCGTTTCTGTGCGAGGGCTTTCTCTAGTTGCGGCAACTGGGGACCACTCTTCATCACGGTGCGCGGGCCTCTCTTGTTGCGGAGCACAAGCTCCAGACGCGCAGGCTCAGTAGTTGTGGCTCACGGGCCTAGCTGCTCCGCGGCATGTGGGATCTTCCCAGACCAGGGCTCGAACCCGTGTCCCCTGTATTGGCAGGCAGATTCTCAACCACTGCGCCACCAGGGAAGCCCCTGGATTTTATTCTTATATGCAGTGGGCAGCTATGTAAGGTGATCTGATGAGGACCTGAGATAATCTGTACTTTTAGAAGGTACCTGTGGAAGCTGTTACACCTGGCAGCATACAAACCATACTCACTTGGGAGGCATTGAACAAAGTAACCACCACCACCCCCCTGGCAGGTTCATAGTCCACCATTCAACTAAATGCAGGATCAAATGTGCCAAAGACCATATGGGCTTTGCTGTTGTTTTTCCCTCCAGTTTGTGCTCTTTTATGTCTAAACCTACTAAAAGGCTAACCACCATCCCTGCTTGGGCTCGGTTTTGGCACTGAACTCGAGAGTAGCAAATTGAGCATTCCTTCTGTGTGTGGTGTGGAAACACAACTGAGGTTTCTCTCCCCGTGCCAGGGATGAGGATAAAGGAACATGTGTCATTAAATTTAATTTTGGCTGAGATTCTTCACAAGGTCTATTCATTTCCCTCAGTGAAATGTACCTTCTTTGCACAGAACATCTCTCAAACACCATTTTCCATTTGGCCCCCAAAGAAGAGCAAGACCACCTCCAGAGGCCCCCCTCCCCCGATTGCACCATGCAACTGCAGAAGAGCAGAGTGTGGCAGGAAAAACACACTGGGTGGGTGTGTTACAAGTCTCTCCTCCCCACCTGCCTATGAAGGAGAATTGTGTCTGCCTCTTCCTGAGCCTTTGTTGTCCAGAATCAGAATCATGATTCTGGGGGGGAATTGAAAGGAGCTAAGTCTAGCTGGATTGATTTGCACCTGAAAAGGCTGGGGGTTAGTAGCAGCAGAGAAAGGGGTAAGAAGCAAGAGAGACAAGAGCTAGTATAGTGTGAGTCTGAATGATTATAGGTAGCTGGGGCAGAGAGAGATTTGCAGGGGAGCTGGCAAGTGTGTGTGTGTGTGTGTGTGTGTGCGCGTGCCGTGTGTCAAGACAGAAAGACAGAGAGGTGAGAGAGAGGAGGGCATTTCAGGAAGTTTTACTGCATGTTACAAATGGAATAAGTCTATGACATTTTTTGGAAAGACTTCAGTAAAGATGTCTAATGTTCCCCTATTAGTATCCGTTGTTGAACTGGTGCTTCATTGACTGGAATGCTTGAGATGTGGCCACATGGAGATTGCTTTTATATGGGTGACAGTAGAAATGTTACATTTGCAGTGCCTTTTAAAATAGGCCACTGCCTCAATCTGGTGAAATTAATAGATCTTAAATGAGAAGGATGAGAGGTTGTCTTCTAAAAACATAGGAGATCTCCTTAGAGGTTGATGCCTCCGAACAAATGTTCGGGAGTGTTGAGGTTCAAAGATCTATTATAAGACCTGATGGAGATAGTGTAACACAGTACAAAAGGCACAGAGCATGGAGTTGGGCAAATCGGGGTGCAAATCTCCATACTGCCTCTCATTTTTTGGAAAGCTGGTAACTTACTTCTTTGCACACTTGTTTCCTGAGATTAGTAAAAATACAGCAATAACTACATCGTAGGGCAATTGTAAAGATTAAGAAGGATAATCAAGCACTGCACCTGATACTTAGGGAGGTATTAATATACGATGGTTGTCATTATGGTGCCTTACACCTCTGGCCTCCCTCTTTACCTGCTCTGCCTCCCTCCTGGCCGAAAACAACCAGGGAGAGAAACAGAGGCAGAGAACAGAAGCCTGACCAGCTTTTTCTGGGGGAACCTATATGATAAACTGTTGAAGGGAAGGTAAATGCTCTAGAATGTCTAAATGAAGTTGTAAAATATAAACCTAAAATATAAGACATTGATAAGGATGAGCTGAGACAGACAAGAGCTAATCTCCAGTTAGGACTTGCAGGAAACCACTTCTTGGCAGGTAGACACCCAAAACACCTGGGACTCAAATTTACTGCGTTGTCATCTTCCTAAAATTATGAAGTTTGTGTAAAGGCTTTTCACTCACACTACTCAGTTTTCAACAGCTTCATATGTCTACCTTTGTCCAAAACAATATTTTTAATCTTCACATAATGTGGAAATCTCCACTGCCTTTTCATCCTTTCTCATTCTCTGACCTCCCTCAAACAATGAAACATCAACTGTTCTGGTATCAGTTTCATAAAATAAAACAGATACCTTTTGAAAGCTTTCTAAAGTCCACAGAGTTTATGGGAAGTTACATTTTTATCCATTTCACAAAGCTCAGCTCTGAGCATATTTGAAATCTTATCTTTTGGTTAAGGAAAAATACATCTTTTTTCTAAAGAATAAGTTTTTGAGTGGGTTAGAGTAACTAAAATGGTAGGATAATTCTACCAGGTACATTCCTGCTATAGCCTACTGAACTTCAGTTAGTGCAAATTTCCAGCATGCATCAGGTGAAGTGAGCCCTTTCACAGAGCTTGGAAAGATATTTTGAAGATATTGGCCAAAAGGAAGAAAAGAAAGAGATCAACTGAAAAAGTGAGTGTGAGTCTTTGCTTTTCCCTTTTTCTCACAAGAGGTAAAATAATTGTCATTTACATGTACTCCATTTTCAACTGGGAACACTTGTGAGTGATACAACCAAGGAGAAGGGTGGCCTGTGCTTTGGATTCATCTCAGCTTTTACTGTTTGTGTGATCTTCCCCTCTATGGACCCACATGTCCTCATCTGCAAAACAAGTATATCTAAGATGTCCTTCCTGCTGTAAAATTCTTTTTTCTCAGATTGCTTTCATCCTCATGGATTCATATGCAAGATCAACCAAATATTTCATGACAGCCCTAGGAAGGTTCAGCACCCAAGGACAGAATCCCCAAATATCTATTTCCAATTATACTTCACATGTGAGTGCACACACACACACACACGCAGTGGCTGTTACAATTGAAATCCGGGTGAGAAAAGACTTAATCCCCAAATTCCTATTGTAAGCAAGGATTTCATACATTTGTGTCTCTTGCACAGAGTCTGATGTTTCTGGGATGAAATGGAATTTAGCAAGATCTCTAATGGCCATTAAATTGAGTTTCAGGACATGGCTTGATTATGCAATACTGTCAAACTGGCCAAATAAAGGGCAGCATTTTAAAAACTCGTTGGTATGCCAAGACCTAAATTTGAGGTCTTTCTCTCTGGCAAAATCTAACAGTATCACTAACACCTAAAAAAGAATGCAAGCATCTGCAGGCAGTCACCACACGGCTGCATATGTCAGCAATCGTTATAGAAGAAACACAGACCTGGATCCAGGGTCTTTGCATTCTTGCCAGGAAATGATTTTCAACTACTTTGTTTTAACACCTTCACCCCTGAATTCTTTGTAACCACAGCTCAACTCAGGGGCTAAAATACACCTATTCATGCCTTTGTAAATCTACACGTGTTTATAATTTGGGGTTGCTATGTGAAAACACACTTTTCTATTTATCTTCAAGTCAAGCAGCTGGGCCATCTTAATGGATTCTTCTCAACACCAGGCCATTAAGACACACAGGCATGGGTTCCAGGCATGGAAAACCCTCTGGCCATACTTCTTAGATCTCCATGGCCTCTGCTACTGAGGGCTGCTTGATCAATAGAGGGTCAGTGACCTGTCAACCCCCTGACAAAGTACAAATCAACCTAGAAGTCTGTAGATGCACTTGAGGAATGTTGTTGTTCTTTCCTGAGGGTCACAAATATGGATGGAAGAAATGTCATGTGAAGAATACACTCACACAAAAGGCTGCATCTCTACACATCTTCAAATCTACTGCTTAACATTAAAAGGATTACACACCATGATCAAGTGGAGTTTATCCCAGGAATGCAAGGATTCTTCAATATACATAAATCAATCAATGTGATACACCGTATTAACAAATTGAAGGAGAAAAACCATAAGATCATCTCAATAGATACAGAAATAGCTTTCAACAAAATTCAACACCCATTTATGATAAAAACCCTCCAGAAAGTAGGCACAGAGGGAACTTACCTCAGCATAATAAAGGCCATATATGACAAACCCACAGCCAACATCATTCTCAATGTTGAAAAACTGAAACCATTTCCTCTAAGATCAGGAACAAGACAAGGTTGTCCACTCTCACCATTACTATTCAACATAGTTTTGGAAGTTTTAGCCATGGCAATCAGAGAAGAAAAAGAAATAAAAGGAATACAGATTGGAAAAGAAGAAGTAAAACTGTCACTGTTTACAGATGACATGATACTATACATAGAGAATCCTAAAGATGCCACCAGAAAACTACTAGAGCTAATCAATGAATTTGGTAAAGTAGCAGGATACAAAATTAATGCACAGAAATCTCTTGCATTCCTATACACTAACGGTGAAAAATCTGAAAGAGAAATTAAGGAAACACTCCCATTTACCATTGCAACAAAAAGAATAAAATACCTAGGAATAAACCTACCAAAGGAGACAAAAGACCTGTATGCAGAAAACTATAAGACACTAATGAAAGAAATTAAAGACGTTACAAACAGATGGAGAGATATACCATGTTCTTGGATTGGAAGAATCAACATTGTGAAAATGACTATACTACCCAAAGCAGTCTACAGATTCAATGCAATCCCTATCAAATTACCAATGGCATTTTTCATAGAACTAGAACAGAAAATTTACCACAATTAGTATGGAAACACAAAAGACCCCGAATAGCCAAAGCAATCTTGAGAAAGAAAAACAGAGCTGGAGGAAGCAGGCTCCCTGACTTCAGACTATACTACAAAGCTACAGTAATCAAGACAGTATGGTACTGGCACAAAAACAGAAATATAGATCAATGGTACAGGATAGAAAGCCCAGAGATAAACCCACACACATATGGTCACCTAATTTATGACAAAGGCAGCAAGAATATACAGTGGAGAAAAGACAGCCTCTTCAATAAATGGTGCTGGGAAAACTGGAAAGCTACATGTAAAAGAATGAAATTAGAACACTCCATAACACCATACACAAAAACTCAAAATGGATTAAAGACCTAAATGTGAGGCCAGACACTATAAAACTGTTAGAGGAAAACATAGGCAGAGCACCCTATGACATAAATCACAGCAAGATCCTTTTTGACCCACCTCCTAGAGAAATGGAAATATAAACAAAAATAAACAAATGGGACCTAATGAAACTTAAAAGCTTTTGCACAGCAAAGGAAAACATAAAAAAGACGAAAAGACAACCCTCAGAATGGGAGAAAATATTTGCAAATGAAGCAACTGACAAAGGATTAATCTCTAAAATTTACAAGCAGCTCATGCGCTCAATATCAAAAAAACAAACAACCCAATCCAAAA
Organism: Balaenoptera ricei; assembly: GCF_028023285.1. Classification (NCBI taxonomy): domain Eukaryota; kingdom Metazoa; phylum Chordata; class Mammalia; order Artiodactyla; family Balaenopteridae; genus Balaenoptera; species Balaenoptera ricei. The sequence goes on from NC_082643.1 coordinate 76,688,650, forward strand.
ATGGGCAGAAGACCTAAATAGACATTTCTTCAAAGAAGATATACAGACTGCCAACAAACACATGAAAGGATGCTCAACATCACTAATCATTAGAGAAATGCAAATCAAAACTACAATGAGGTATCACCTCACAGTGGTCAGAATGGCCATCATCAAACAATCTACAAACAGTAAATGCTGGAGAGGGTGTGGAGAAAAGGGAACCCTCTTGCACTGTTGGTGGGAATGTAAATTGATACAGCCACTATGGAGAATAGTATGGAGGTTCCTTAAAAAACTTAAAATAGAACTACCATAGGACCCAGCAATCCCACTACTGGGAATACACCCTGAGAAAACCATAATTCAAAAAGAGTCAGGTATCAGAATGTTCATTGCAGCACTATGTACATTAGCCAGGACATGGAAGCAACCTAAGTGTCCATCTACTGATAAATGGATAAAGAAGTTGTGGCACATATATACAATGGAATATTACTCAGCCATAAAAAGAAACGAAATTGAGTTATTTGTAGTGAGGTGGATGGACCTAGAGTCTGTCATTCAGAGTGAAGTAAGTCAGAAAGAGAAAAACAAATACCATATGCTAACACATATATATGGATCTAAAAAAAGAAAACATAGTTCTGATGAACCTAGGGGCAGGACAGGAATAAAGATGCAGGCATACAGAATGGACTTGAGGACACAGGGAGAGGGAAGGGTAAGCTGGGATGAAGTGAGAGAGTGGCATGGACATATATACACTACCAAATGTAAAATAGATAGCTAGTGGGAAGCAGCAGCATAGCACAGGGAGATCAGCTCGGTGCTTTGTGACCACCTAGAGGGGTGGGATAGGGAGGATGGGAGGGAGACACAAGAGGGAGGAGATATGTGGATATATGTATATGTATAGCTGATTCACTTTAAAGGTGAAGGAGTATCTTCATACTCCTTGTGAAGTCATATAAAGCATATAAAGTCATATAAAGCAGAAACTAACACACCATTGTAAAGCAATTATACTCCAATTAAGATGTTAAAAAAAAATCTACTGCTTATTTGAGGTCCCCACTCCCCCCTCCAAAAAGATAAGAGAATTAATATTTTAATCCCTAATATTTTGTATGGTAAATTTTCAAGCCTACCAAAAAGTTGCAAGAATAGTACCATGACAACTGTATACCCCTTATCTAGATCCAAAATTTTGCCATATTTCCCTCCCTCCCTCTCCCCCTTCCTTTTCGTCCTTCCTTCCTCCCTCTCTCTATATGTATGTGTATATAGAATTATACGTTATATGCTCAAACTTCTTTTTGCTGAACATTTTGAGGATTAGTTGTACATGTTGTGACACTTCATGTCTAAAGACTCCGGCTTATGTACATCTAACATCAAGAATATTCCCCTATTACCACAACTATCTTAGACAAAAATAGTTATCATGTAAAAGAAATTCAACACAGAGAAAACACTATTATCTAATATTCAATCCACACTCAAATTTCCCCAACCATCCCAATAATGTCTATTATAGTTATCCTTTCTCAATCAAGGATCACACATGGCATTTGGCTGTCATATCTCCTTAGCCACCTTTCATCTGCAACAGTTGTAGGGGATGGGGATGTGTCTTTAATGACACTGACAGAATTAGGGAATGCAAGCCAGATGTTTTATGGGAATGTCTGTCAATTTGGACTTGTCTGATTGTTTCCTCAGAATTGGATTAGGCTAATTATTTTGGCAGACCCTCCATCAAGGTGATGCTGTGACTCCCTAGTACATCACTAGGACACCTGCTATCACTGCACCCATTATAGGCATTGGTAAGTGTGAGCATGGACTTTTACTATTTGTGTGATCTTAAAGCTACAATGCTTGAATGTGAATACTAAATCATTTACACACCTGAATTTCCAACTGTTAACAATAGTTATTCAAAAATCTTACTCCCCAAATCATATTTCAGTGCAGCTGTCTTTTATGTCTCTAATATAGTAACTCATTTTCTCATAAACCAGGAGATGCTAACTGCATTCTATAATAAAAGATCACATGGACCATAAACACTAAAGGCTTCACAAAGGAGGTGATTTTGCATTGGGTCTTGATACATAAATAGGATTTAGTCAAGAAAAGCAGAGAGAGAGTACCATATTCATAAGAAGTGTCATGAGTAAAGGCTTCATACATGACAGTGAATAACATTTGAGGACCTATGAGTTGACTGTAATAATCCAGGCAAGAGATGAGGAAGACCGGCTCTACGCCTTACCTAGTGGCCAAGGAAATGCAGACAAGTAGACAGAATGAAGAAAGTTGCCATATTCTCTGACAGCTCAACTAGGACAAGTGCATGTTTATGATGCCTTTACTGACATTGGTGGGCGGGAGTGGTCATTTAAGTCTAATTTGAATATGTTCAGTTCAAGGTGCTGGTAGGACATCCAGATGGAGCTGTCCAATACACAGAACAAGAGGCCTGGAGTTCAGGAGAAAAATCTTGGTGAGAAGTGATGACTTGGGTCAATCCTGTAAAGAGTTGAGGTCATGAAAACAGACAAGAACGTGAGCGTAGAAAGGAAGCAGACAATAGATTTGAAGAGCGAACTCTGGAAGAACATTAACAGGATGGGGGAAGGGCACAGAAGGGTGGCAGTTCTGTTTCTTGTTGGGGCCCCAACTAGTGCACTGGATTTTGGAAATGCTGATCTGAAGGTAATTGGAGGAGAGGAAAAAAGAATTTGACCAGATCTGTAGATTCAGGAATCATGAGTGAATGGGCAGCAATTAACTATACATAGATAAGTATTTTTTTGGTCTAAAGATAACTCCGTTGTGTGTTTTTTTTCAACATCACCAAGAAATTAACTCAATTCTGACACTATTTACCTGGAGACAGTGTCAGAGGGCCCAGGTCAAGGGCTCAGTCCCATTAAGACTGCCCCCACTTCAGATGTCAGTCTCAAGTCCAGATTGGTAGCTGTGCTTCTGACCAACTAGCTATAAATCAGAGGTTCCCAAGATCCCCTCCTTGGATTTGATTAATTTGCTAGAGTGGTTCACAGAACACAGAGAAACATTTACTTATGCTTATCAGTTTTTTATAAAGAATATATAAAGGATCCAGATGAACAGCCAGATGAAGAGGTATATAGGGCAGGGTATGTGGGAAGGGGCACAGAGCTTCCATGCTCTCTGGGTGTGCCACTCTCTTGGAATCTCCATGTGTTCACCAACCTGAAAACTCTCCAAACCATGTCCTTTTGGGGTTTTTATGGAGGCTTCATTACATAGGCATGATTGATTAAATCATTGACCATGGGCGATTGATTCAACTTCCAGCCCCTCTCCCTTCCCCAGAGGTCAGTGGGGTGGGACTGAAAGTTCCAACTCTCTAATCACGAGGCTGGTACCCCTGGCAACCAGCTCCCATCCTTGGGGCTTTCCAAAAGTTGCCTCATTCAGGTGGGGCTGAAAGGAGCTTGTTATAAAGAACAAGATACTCCTTCACCTTTATAGAACTGGAGCTATTTCAGGAACTGATGACAAAAGACCAAATATTATAACAAAAGATGCTCCCATTGTTCTTATCACTTAGGAAATTCCAAGGGTTTTAGGTGCTCTCTGCCAGAAACAGACAAAGCCCAAATATATATTGCTTATTATAAATCACAATATCACAATAACAAATGAGTAAAGAAAATATAAGTGATATAGGAGGGGGTAAGTGAGGAACTATTAGTTGGAAAAGAGCAAGAAAAAGGAGGAACAATGGAAAGGACAAAATGGAAAGGAAATTCAAATGGAAAAGGAAAGAGAAGAAAGAAAAGTCAAGGATATACATGGGAGTAAAGCAACAGAAATCAGCTGGTTTTCTTGAATCACATTGCCTGCCTGTCCCAAAGTAGAGGCAATAGGTAAAGAACAACACTTGACCTGCTGTAAGAATCCAACATAAAGTTAATGCACGTGTCTCAAACCCTTAATTTTGCTAAAATCATTTATGATTCACACTTTAAATTAATGTTTCAAAAACCCTTTTCTCCTTAACTTCTGGACTGAGAGCTGCTTGTCTCTGCTCATGTGGATTTCACTGGAGCCTTCCTGACTTCATGCTGCAGGTTTTGCTCCTATAACAATAAATCCCAGACCTCCAAGGTCTGGAGATGCCACAGGCTTGGGGCCAAAGAGCTATTTGTCAGCATCATTAAAGCTGTGGCCTTAACATTTGGAAGAGATGGTTTTAATAAAACGTTTTAAAATAACTAATATATGTACACATTCACAAATATAATATATAATATACATATATAGATTTTTAAATAAAATTATTCAAATCCATTCCTTCCAAATTTAACTATCTATCTATGTATTATTTACTTAGTTACATGATTCTGACAAACGAAATTAGAAAGACTTTTAATGACTAATCACCAGTGCACCACCAACCAGCATGGTAACTAAAATGCATCCGCAGAAATAGCAATTCTTACAATTTAAAAAAATCCATTTTATTCAACTCACTGAAACCATGTACCTAATTACGTCACCCCCACAGTTCTCAAACGTCATTTTTTTGTTCGTGGTGCATCAAATTTCAATTAGTCATCATGATATGACTACGAAACTGTTTAACAAATCATCAAAGGTCTAAGGATGAACCTGCTTAAATTCCTGACATTTTTCTAATCGTTTTCTGGAAGACCACATGCACAGAAGGCAGTCACGATGGAAAGAGTGCGTTGTTACTAGGTTACATACGCCCTCAGCTTTCTGTGCACACGTGTGTCTGTACACGTGCTCGTGTGTGTGGAGGCTCGTGTGTGAGCTCATGTGCATGCACCTTGTTCCTTCCGGAACTAAGATTTGTTTGTCTTTTGATCTTCCACCTTTTTCTTCTTACTACCAAAAGGTAACGATAATTAAGCAATGAAAATTAGTGCCAAGAATTATGAAACATATCAAGGCATGAAAAGAATCCTGCATCTGACTACATGTGAACATTTGAGTTTTACTGGGTTTGGATGGGTAGGTTCAGAAGACCCAGGGATTTGCTCAAACAATTCTCCAGACGACATTAGAATCACCTGTGTCCATTATGTCTTTAGAAAGTTGGTCTACAAATGTGGTACTTAAATGCAGGTAGATTTTTAAGATTGAAAACAACAATTTATCATGAAAGTCCTGCTCGTTCAACATGAAATTTCTTTCCCTCTACCTCTTCTCCCCTTCATTCCAAAGGAATGCAGAGAAGAACTGAAATGAGAAAACCGTAATTACAATTGCCTTCCTCCCCTGGGGTCAGCCGAATTACCAGCCTCTCACCCCAAAACGAATTTACCTCTTTAAGAATGAATGTCATCCTTATCACTCATGGGAAAAATACAAACAAAGATTAAGATGCCATTTAGGCATAACTGCAATCTTTCATTTTTAAGCGACCTCTCAGTTTAATGGCTTCAATGCGTTCTCATTCACGTGGAATATATACCGCAGGAGAAAACTGTAATAAACGGCACTGTCATGACCCTTAGGTTAGAGCAAAGGAATATTGGAAGATAAATCTCAATTCTGGATACTCACCAATCCTGCAATGGGGGTAGGCAATCTGTTGATCTTTTTAACAAGTCCTGGCTTTATAGCATTCAGCAACCTGTCATGAAAAAGGCAGAATGTCAAGTGAGACATAAAGCAAGATGGATCACACAAATCACCTTTATCCGAGGCTACAACTAAATTGCTGAATAGGAAAAGCAGCGAATTTAAAGCATGTAGTAAATCTCAGTAATCTATGAGCCTTCATGCAACCAAGTGAAGAGCTGTGCCAACATCAAGTTTGTCTGTGGCAGGTGAAGTTTTAGAATTTGGAAATGTTGGGAGAAAAGAAAGGATGGAGACTGAGAGGAGCTTCAGAGGAAAGGACAAAAATGTGAGCTGGATTGAGGCTGGGAGAGAAGTGTCTAGTTTTGAAGCCAGGTATTACTACACAGCAAGGCTCGTTCCCAATTCTCCTGGCTAAGGCAGGGGTCTCTCCAGGGATGCACTAAGTTCAGAGACCAACATCTATCTTTGCAAATGATTTGCCAAGACTAATTCTACTTCCAGACCCTCTTGCTCTTTGAGGAGAGTGGCTTGTTAAATGTGGTGAGCTTCACTTAAGAAAGGAAAGAATATGTTTAGCAGGAGGTTAACCAGTCATATCCTGAAGATTTTAAACAAGGCTGACCGCAATTCCCTAGGTATAAAAGATATGTGAGCAAAACGTTTTCGGGGTAAAGGTTGAAATCACGTAAAAATGGTAATACAGGCAAAGGAATGCAAGAGAAACAACCATAACTGTTTGTCTTCAGGAAATATCAGTTCAGAGTGAAAAGAAATAAGGAAGGCAACTTGTAAAACGAAAATAGGGTTGGCATCAGGGTGATGTGGTAGAATTGTAGCATTTACCAACTAGGTTATTCATAAAGGAATTATTGAAGGTACAGGGTTGTCGAATGGAAGCATTTATTCTTATATTAGGGAATTAGAGGAGAGAAGATCAGGTAATTTATCTCAGGACACATGGCAAGAGAAACTTAGGCAGGGGTTTAGTATAATTCAGGGGTCAGCAAACTATGAGCCATGGACCAAATTTGGCCCAACGCCTGTTTCTGTAAACAAGTTTTACTGGAACACAGCCCTGCCCATTCATTTCCATACTGTTTACTGCTGCTTTTGTGCTATGACAGCAGAGCTGAATCGTTACAACAGAGAACCTACAGCCCAAAAAGCAAACAATTTTTACTATTTGGCCCTTCACCAAAAAGTTTGCCAAACTCTGTTACCATTCATGCAATCTAAGGTTATAGTAAATTCTGAAGAACCTATGCTTGATAGATTTCTTCAAACCAGTAACAAAAGATTCTTTGAAATAGGTCAATAATTAGTCTTGAATTCAGCCTGTATTTTACTTTGACACCTCTATGTATTGATATATTGAGAAATGTCACTACAATGGTTACAACAGACAGGATATTTCTGGTTTTGCACTAAGAATTGCCTGTCCTTGGTCACTCTCACTGCAATTCCAAATGCTGCCGCCAAGAGGTAACACCCAGTGTAGACACAAAAAAGTAGTGCCTTCTGGCCCACTGAGAGCCAAGATGGTGCTCCTTTCATAAATGCACTTAATTTTAACCATGAATTTATAATCTTCTCAAAAAGTACTTTTTTATAGCTTATTTTGGAATTATTGGTTTTTCAAGTTAGAAAGCAACTTGTTCACTCTTCTCATTTTACAGTTTAGAAAACTGAAGCCTGACGATGATGAGCTGATTAGTGGTACAGTCAGGCCCAGCTCCCAAGATCCCTGAATCAACACATTCTCTGGCAGCGTTAACATCCCATAGCATGTGATTCAAAATAAACAGATAGATATGATGTCTCCAAAGCAGATTTTAAATGTACAAGATTCTTAACATACATTACTTTTCTTGTTAGTTCTTAACAGTGTCGTTTTAAATAGTATTTGTGCACAATTGTTGAAAAAGGTCCTTGCGTGGATATGACTGCCGCTTAACCCAAGCTGGCCCCAGGCAGTCGGAGGCTCTTCACCCTCTCCCCTGACCTAGGAATGTACGTTCTGCCCACTATTCCCACAGTGGGAGCCATCGTCAAGCATTCAGCCTTGAGATAGTAGTGTTTTGTTGAGACCATCTGGACTGAATATCTACTGAACCCAGTTAAAGCATCTATATAAACTTTTAAGATTCTGGCAAGATTCTCCTCATCTTTCAGCCACCCAAGACAAGCATCATATGTAAGTTCTCTTGCTTATTAACCCTGCCACCTACAAATCTGGAGCTATCTGCCTCTTTCTTCGGGCTCTCCTTGCCTTCCGTGTCTGGGGACCAGATCTGAATTTCACGCTGGGAAATCCTGAGGTTGCCAACCAACAACAGTGTTGACAATTCAAAAGGAACCAAAAGGATATCCAGTAAAACTTAAGTTTCACTGTCACCAGGATACCACGGGGCCCTAGACTATTCCCTGAAGGTAACCTTAAAGACTTCCAAAGAAAATGTATAAAGATATTTGTAATTTTTTTTAAAAAGACATGTGTAGCATATAATATGCACTGTCCTATACCTTATTTTTCCACTTAGCAATGCATAATGGAGATTAAATAATTTACACTGGAGAGCATGCCTTATCAATACGTGTGGACCTATGTCCTTCTTAATACCTGTGGACAAACTGATGAGGAGCTGGGAGAGGGGAGTGACAGCATTGGCTCTGAAGTCTAACTGACTGAATCCAAAGTCCAGCTTGGTCACTCATTGGGGAGTTACTTTGGGCAAGTCCATTAACACCAGTTTCCTCAACTGTCATAGAGAAACAATGGTAGCAATTGCATAGGTGTCAGTGAGGCTTAAATGTGACAAAATATGTGAGACGCTAGCACAGAGCCTGGTGCATAGTAAGTTCTCTATAAATGGTTCTCTACATTTGTGTATAAGTATTTATTTATACTAATTCAATTCACTGCATTCTAGATCAACTACTTTCTCTAATACTTTTAGATTTTTCTAATGAAATAAAATACCATTATATCAGGTCCCTGAACTTTGTTTCTAATTATCCAAAGTAAAACAAAAATAACAAATACCCTACAAAAAAATTCATAAAGAATCTTTTTTAAAAGAGGTACCCATTTTGTCTTCTATATCTAAGAATTGTATTATTTTTAGTAACAATGGATCCATCAACTCTTTTATACATGTTTAAATTTTTAAACAGTTTTAAATGCTTCATTATATTCATCCTTTGTAGAATTATAGTTATATGGCAGAAATCTTTCCTGTCACATGAAGTAGTAAAAAAAAATTATAATGATAGACCTTAATCAAAAGAGCAACCAAAAAAAAATTACTATGATGTCTATCCAAATGTTTAACAACAAATTAAAAGATAAAAAGCCACAGTGCTCTTAAATATTTGGGATATTTTCAAGATCAAGGCAGCTGTATTTTTTCATGTAAACATTGCCCTGGTTCCGTACACAGTTTACAGTACACGACAATAAAAGATAACATTGAATTCACATTGTAGAAATGCCCACCACCTGCTTATCTTGTATTCTGCATTAAACTGAGAACATTTTTTGTATATATTAGAATCAGAAAAGAAGTTCAACAAAACAGCTATGAGCATGAGTCAAGGATATTTCATTCACTTGAAATTTTATTAAAAACCACTGTTGGGCTTCCCTGGTGGCGCAGTGGTTGAGAATCTACCTGCCAATGCAGGGGACACGGGTTCGAGCCCTGGTCTGGGAAGATCCCACATGCCGCGGAGCAACTAGGCCCGTGAGCCACAATTACTGAGCCTGCGCGTCTGGAGCCTGTGCTCCGCAACAAGAGAGGCCGCGATAGTGAGAGGCCTGCGCACCGCGATGAAGAGTGGCCCCCACTTGCCACAACTAGAGAAAGCCCTCGCACAGAAACGAAGACCCAACACAGCCAAAAATAAATAAATAAATAAATTAAAAAAAAAAAAAAACCACTGTTGCCCTCCTATCTATTAAAATATAAATATTTTCAATAAATATTTATTGATGACATGCTTTAAAGTAATGGTGATGATATTAATATTTTATTATTCATGAATCTTCTGAAATGCATTGTTCCCCCACTGTCCTGTCCTGCAGAGACAGGTCATGTATTCACTCCACCATTTTTATAGAAGAAAAGCTTGAGCCCCAAACAGGTGTGAAGCCTTCCCCAGAGACATGCACAGCTAGTTTGCAGCCCAGCTTGGAAAGCCTACTGCAGCTTGGTGCTTCAGAAAGTCCAGCTTCAGTATGTATCATCAAAGCACAAAACAATAACAACAACAAACAAACCACAGAAAACAAACAAAAACTAAAAACCCAATAAAAAACTATCTAAATACAATGTGAGAATATTAACACTAGGTGGGAATAAAAGGAAAATGGAAGCGGGTGTCTGCTGGGAAATGGTCACGTTTCATCTATGGATGACATACAACATCCTCAGGAGGAATTCCAGAGAAAAGGAGGCGGTCACTCACTTGTGGCAACTCCCCACTTAGCAGAACCCCACACCGGTTTCCCCCCTGTGAGCCCCAAAACCTATAGCTAGAAGGAGAACGGTCTGCCCTCTCTGTCTGGTAACAGATTAAATTTGTACTCATCTAAAGACTTCTCTGGGACATTGGCATAATTTTAGATAACAAAAAAACATTGGTGTCATTCCATGTCTCCTGCATAAATTTACCCACGAAATAAAGATAATTTAAAAACTGGAGACATGAGAGCTAATTAGGATGGACTAATATCCAGATATTTATTTATCCAGCAATTATTTATCAAGTGCCTGCCGTGTGTTGCACGCTGCTCTAGACCCAGGGAAGGCAGTAGTGGAGAAGACAAGTGAAGGACCTGCCCTTTAGAACTTATCTTCTTAGGACAAATGAGTATGTGGGGCAGTGGGAGGAACAGAAAATAAACAAGTAAATAAATGAGAGGAAAATTTCAGATTGCATAAGCACTGGGAAGACAAGCACAGTAACCCAGGCGGGTGGTACTTGAATCAGCTGATAAGAAAGAAGGCTGCCCTGGGGAGGTAACATTTGGGGAAAAAATGGGAAGAGACAAAAGTATTAGCCAAAGAGAGACTGGACACAAGAGTTCCAGGCAGACTCAACAGTAAGTAGAAAGGCCTGGAGACAGGAGCGGGCTTAGTATATTCAAGGGCCAATGTGACCAAGCAGAGTGAGTGGAAGGAGGAAACACATGACATGAGAGCCAAGGTGTAAACAACATCCAGGCTCAGGTAAGGTGTCTAGATTTTTTTCTAAGTACAATGTACTTAGAAGTACCTCAGATTTTTAAGATGAAGACTGAAATGATCTGATTTATAGTTTTAAAACAGCATCATAGGCAAGTAGTATTAAAACAAATTTATAACTATATATGGAAAATTTGTGTTTATTAAAAAATCCTGGGTATCAGATAGATGAATAAAACATCATAAATAACTTATAACGCTCAGGAGTGTTATCATGAAGAGAGTGTAATGAATTTGGAGGAAGTTGTCTAGGTTTTAATGGGTAAAACACACATCAGCTACGAGCTACTGGGAAGTCACTGGATCAAAGTCTCAGTTTTCCCCTTAATAAAAATGGGGATTTTGAAAACCTGACCTTCCATCCAGAACTATGGTGAGGAGCCAGCGGGACAACGTGTGCTGCTAAGTGGAAATGTTGGTAATTGGAAACTTACATATTCACACTCATTTGGTATACTGAGCATGTCCCTTTTTGCTAAGTAAGTGCATTTTAGTTTCAACTTTTCCATTAGTCAGCTGCCAAAGACTAAAATAGGTTTCACTTACTTTCTGGCCACCTTTGGATAAAAAACCTCACATAAATGAATTAAGTCAACAGATGTGTATAGCTTGCTATATATATATATATATATATATATATATATATATATATATAGTAATAAGCGATTAAGAACAGAAAGAAAAGTTTTAATCTTGCATAATCCTCAATTACAAAAAGTTAATGACACTGAAGGTAAGCAAAAATGCATGTGTTTCTGATATGATAGAAATGAATTGGTGTCTACTAAACTCATATTCCAAATCTAAAACACACTGTGACCTATTTCAAGTAAGGCTGTCCATGTGTTCCTTTATGTACTCAACAAATATTTATTGGGCGTGCATGATGTCCTGGCCCGGAGCCGGGCACGGGGGACACAAAGGAGGACAGGGGAGACCCCAGGTCTATCCCTCATGGGGCGTGCTCACTAAGAGATTTAAAACCTACAGGAAGACCCAAACTGGGCACATGTGTAGTTCATTGTCATGCTACCTAATGCATGGCCATCTTGAGTTTTTGAGAAGGTGAATTAAAGACATACTCTGCACACATTCTGTGGAATCCAGTTCTTAAAAGATTAAAGATTAGATTCCTTAAAGAAACAATTGTTGAGACATCCAGGAATGAGGCTGATGTTCTGATTCAACCACAGGCTGTATTTTGTAATTCTTTTTAACACTTAATAGCCAGCTTATGGTAGCCTCTCAATGATTGTTTAATGGTTATAAAATACAAACTGAAGAAATCTGTGTCTATTGCAATTTTTAAAAAAACCTCAAATCCCTACTGTGGGACAGAGAGGTTCTGTTTCATACCGACTCTTCCAACAGCTGATATAATAGCTCTTCAAGGGGCACGATACTGTGAATACTGCTACAAAAGATACAAGACCATCCAAATGTTAGGAAATATACCAATGGGCAGCTTATTTTTTTACTGGACTGTAATAAACATTAAAGGTAAAATTTGTAAAGGGTTGCAAAATCCAGCTTACTCTATACATGATTCAATTCAGAAATTCAAGTCTAATAATTATCCTAGAGTTTGGGGGACAGCAGAGACACCATCTAGACCTTGAACCCAGGGTTGGGAAGTTCATGCTTAATCTCATGGGAAATCACTTTATTCTTTGCAACAAGAGATTACATCATCATCTCATTTAGCTTGGTTTGCACAGCTGCAATAGGCAACTATGATCACAAAATTACCTACTTTGCGTCCCTTTTAATTTGGCTCAAGAGTGTTTTCCTATGCAGTTTCCTTGATCACTTTCTGGTTTGACTATGTACCCTGGACAAAGGTGTGCGCACTTTCATTTAATCTAACGTGGCAACTGTTTTTGAACCTAAGCATGAGATCAATTTAACCTTGACTATAAACCTGTTACAGATGTCATTTTTAGAGATTTCTTTTTAGAGTTGCCTTGGCAAAAGCAGGCAAGTTAATAAACCTTTTCTGAGGTCAAGAAAAAATTGACTAAAACGTGGGGGAAAGTGAAACCTGAACCAAAGGGGAGTTTCATTTGAACAAAATAGTGATGGAATGCAAATTGCCGTCATTAAATATCTACCAAATGTTTGTGGGGTGCTATGCACTGTCAAGACCGTGTGAAGTATAGGTCTATTTGAGCCACTTGCCTTTAACATACCTAAAGAAGAGATCATAAGGACTTTAGAAGGTCTTTGTAGACTTGAAATTCCAAGAAATTGGGCCTAACTGTGAATTCTAGGGCTCAACAGTGCTGTTACTCTTCTAATACACCTCCCAAGGCAGCAGCTGCTCCTCAAACTCACAGGAGTTTCTCCCCTAGACACACAGCTAGGCTACATCTCTCAGCCTCTTTTGAAGTTTTCTGTAGTAATATAACAGAGTTCTGGCCAATGGAGTGTAGGCAGAGTAACGTATGTCATACCTACACCTGTCCCTAAAACCTCTCCCAAGCAATTCTCCATTCCCTCTCTTGCCTCCCCCCATTCACTAGTTAGATGTCAGCACCAGGGAAGACTTTAGAAGTCACATGTTGAGGATGGAGTCTCTGTTAGCTGGGGTCCCTGAACAACGACCGGGAGCAGTCATCTCCACCCTTTCCTGCTGCCAAAACTGAGCTACACGAGAGTGAGAAGTACATTTTCATTGCATTAAACCACTGAGAGTTAGGAGTTTATTAGTTACAGCAGCCAGCATTACCTTAACTATTAAAGCTCTCCAGGAGGTCTTTTCTCAATAAAAAGGGGCCTTACTTTGCCAAACCGTACCCAAGAAAATCCTGTCCTAAAATGCAAAATTAAACACCTGGGCACATCCTTTCCCCTGGGTCTTGTTGGGAGGCAGCAGGATGCAGAAGAGCTAAAATTTGGGCCATTGTAAGCAAATGGACCCATTTTTATTTTCCTACATTTGCTAGGGGTAAAAAGTCTTCTTGCCTATCACTTCTGCTCTTAATACTAAAACAAACACAACAAACCCAAAAAGCAAACAAAAAAACCCAGCAGTAATGAAATAATCTATAAACATGAAAGGGAAACTCCAGCAATTATCTGAATATCTTGGAGTCCTTTTGATTCATTTTCAATGTCTCTCACAGTCTAACCTTTGCATACCATCCTTGCTGTTTAGAAATTACAGAATTTTTGGATTAGAAAAGGCCTAAAAATCAATTAAAAATCTAGGAAAGGAAACTGTCACCAGGCACATATCTGAGATCAGAGATCCTAAGTGGTAGAGTTAGGATTACAAACTCAGGTTCCTACACTGAGAACAGTGCTTTACTTCTTGCATTTCAATAACTAATCTCCAGCCACCAGTCTCTGCCATCTTAATCGATCTGCCCAATGCACCCAAACCGACCCCATCTCAACCTTGGCTTTCGCCGTGTTGCTTCCTTCCTCCAATGACTCCCAGGCTCCTGAGTGCCCACAGGATGCCCTCCAAATGCCTTCACCTGGTAGTCAAGCCCCTTCACGCCCAAGCTGCCTTTCCCACCGTGCCTCCCACTCAAGGTCCTCCCTGCTTTTATAAGCTATAAGTTTAAGATGGCACATGTGGTCAATGAACCGTGAAAGCTGGCAATACGTGAAGAGACTTTAGTGTAACCAAATAAAATGGAGACTGAAGTTACACCGACACAGGCAATGATACGTGTAATCATCGTCGTGCTATGTAGTAATTATGTATAAATGATTGTAATTAGTATTTCTTTTGCACAACTAAAACCTGGTACTGCTGGGTTTACTGTCAGGAGGGTGGGAGAAAACTTGGAATGTGAAATTGCTGGGATGCAGCTCGGAAAGGCAGCCAGTTCCTTGCTCTCCATACTTCTTCAGCAAGAAGTGCTCAGAACCAAGAGTTCCAGGATTGAGACCCATAAAATTCCAACAGAAATAGGAACCTCCAGAGACAGAAAGACCTGAGGTGCAAATCCCAACTCTGCAACTCACTAGGCAAGTTATTTAACTATTCAACATTGAGTCTCAGTTTCCTCCTCTGAAAAATGGGCACAATAATACCTATTGGTCATGGCATGAGAGTGTGAAATAATGCGTGTAATACATTTGGCACAGGCCTGGTGTACAGTGTGCACTTCATAAATGGAAGTTATTAACATCTCTTCCTTGCCGCCCTGCCTTCCCCTCCCCCCCGGCTCCCAAGCAGGTTTGGACCCCAGCCCTGCCCACAAGTGGAAATCTGATGTGTTAACTATTGGCTCACTTCTGCTCCCAAGCACCCTGTCTGTGGCTAAAGCTAGGTTGGGAGTTGGGAGAGATGAAAGCACAGAAGTGAGGGAATGAGATAATGTTAGTCCTTTTGGAGGGCAGGCTTGCAAGGGCATGGTCGTTAACACCGGGGATGGGGAGGAAGGAAGGGAGGAAGCAGCAAAGCAAAGGCAGTAAGAGGTCCAAGGACAATCTCGGCGGCACTACAGCCGTGTCCACAGCTGCCTCTGGCCCTGCTTCACAGTCAAAGCCTAGCTATCCTTTAACTCTTGCCAAGGCTCCTGTCCCCCCATCTCACTTGCTGTCCTGAGGGTGATGGGGAAAAGCCAAGTGCTGAAGAGGCCCTTTGCTATCCTGGAAAGGGGAGGTCAGCTCCTAATGTGGCTAGTTATAATTCTGAATCAATTTCCTATTCATTCCGCATGTTGTTATCAAACACCCCACACCAGGTGCCAAGCTAAGCCCAAACCCCTCCAGGAGACTGGGTTCTACAGTGGGCCCGACACTAACACAGATGTGATATGGGTTACATAAGACGTTCCCCCCACAGAACACTAGTCTGTGGGGAAATAGTTTCCAAGTTCTAAATGAGTGACTTGGAAAAGAACTTTGAAACATACTTGGAAACATAGAATGTACATAGTAGGGTGGTAAATTAAGGATAGACATAGCAAGACAAGTGTAGGAAGCATTTCTGCTTCTCCTCGGGAAGCACGACATTTTTTTTCAAATATTCGTGTTTGGTGCACAGCAGAAAGTAATCAAAAGTCTCCACTGCCAACAATGTAATTTCCTAAAAAACAACCTAATCTCATTGAATCTCCTCTGAATAGAGACCATGCTGGCTGTCTACTGTTCACTGGATGCTGTTTAAACTCCTTAACATGCTATTCCAGGTCTTGTGCAAATGGACCTGATACCTACCTTTCCTCTCCTGATACCTACCTTTCCTCTCTGGCCTGCCCCATTTCATCCTAGGCTCTGGCCACAGTTCCTTCCTTGAGCATGCAGAACTCCCTCATATTGCTGAGCACTTTCACAAACTTGCTGCTCCCTCTGTCTGACTTGCCTTTCCCACAGGCCTCCCCTCTTCCTTTTTCCCCTTAATATGAAGAGGGAAGTCTATTTCTGCATGGTTAACTTTAGAAAGGAATCATTTATAATCTGGGTCCTTGGTGGGCTATTTAAGAAAAGGTCCTCTCCTGTGGGTAACCGAAGGGAAACATTTAGAATGGCATGCTAGAGGCAAGAATTTTGCACACTTCACTGTGGGAGGCCAGCGCACCCAGCCTGATAGCCCAGTAGAGACAATCAAAAAATGGATTATTAAGGAAATACAATTAGGGAACTACTAAATCCTCTCAAATACAAGCAAAGCCTAATCCAGCAGGTAAGCCCACAGGCGGTTAGTGGGATAGGCCAGTTTCTCCTCTGCCACACAAGCAGCCCATATTTAAACCTGTTGTTATATATATATGTTTTTTAAGTCAATTGATCATTTCAATAAATGTGTAATAAATTTGTTCAGGAGGAAAGAGATTAAGCCTGTGATTTCCATGAGCAGAAGTTTAATATTTATCAAGGCACAGATTGATAGGGTGAAGGAAATCACATTTTGAGGGAAGTGGTTCCTGAACGATAAATATGCTAAAATAAGTTTCAAACACAGTTTTGAAAGCGTGAAAACAAAACATACTTGCCATATATATTAAGAGAAAAGAAGTTGCGACAAGGATTATATACTTTTGAACGGAAAAAATATTTGCAAAGGTAGATGAGCTTGAGAACGTTTCAGATGCACACAAAAGTCCCCCCTCCCACGAGTAGATTCTTGTAATCGATGCTAGCGCACAGTTTGAATGGGAACAGTTGAATCCCCCCCACACACACTGTGCTGAGTCCCTCTTTTAAATAAAAACCGAGGGCTGTTTATTTGGTGAGGATTCAAAGAAGAAAAAAAAAAAAAGGCAATACTGGAAGTCCATTTTGCTCATCATGAATCCTACAAATTCTCCTTCCATATCCTTCATCCGTTTTCATCTTTCCTAACAGAAGACTGTCAGGGATACTCAGTTCTTGCCTAAGTCCCTACCTAAGCCATGCCAATCTTCAAACAAAAAGCAGCTTTTCACTGGAGATCTTTACTAAAAGAGTGGGTTGAAATGTCCTTACTTGAACCTAAAAGCTTAATGAGTCTTGGTGCCAAAGAGCTGGGGACAGGCCAAGTCAGTGAGGCCAGTTGTGATTTGGCAGAAAGACAAGGGAGAACCGTACATAGGAGGCCTATCAAATTCTTAACCAGTCCACTAAGGCCAAAATCAGTAAGGGCAAAAGGGCCCACGCTTGCTGAGATTTAAGTGAGCATCTGGGTTAGAGAAAGAGCTCTAGATGAAGAGCCGGAAGACACTGTGCTCTACAACCTGGGGTCTCCATCTCATCATCAACAAGGGGGTGGTGGCACGATCCGATCCAGGTTGTTCACCTACTGTAGTTACAGAGAGGATAAAATAAGGGAAGGGTTTGTGAATACTGAACAAGGTAATGGTGACTGGAAGACACCAGCCTGGAATCGCCAACCACTGGGGGGACCATGCACACACACACACCCCCATACACACGTGCATACATCCAGACAGACGTACCTACGTACATACAGTTAGCTGAGGACAGTCCCAGGTTTCATTTGTTGTTCCAGCATCTCAGCTGATTAACACCTTCTTTCACCCTCAAAAGCGTTTTGTTTGATATATGGTCACTTCACTACTAAGCCACTGGGTCTAACTAATCTCATCTCCTTATCAATAGTTGAGGAAAGGGCTTCCCTGGTGGCGCAGCGGTTAAGAATCTGCCTGCCAATGCAGGGGACACGGGTTCGAGCCCTGGTCTGGGAAGATCCCACATGCCACGGAGCAACTAAGCCTGTGAGCCACAACTACTGAGCCTGCGCGTCTGGAGCCTGTGCTCCGCAACGGGAGAGGCCGCGACAGTGAGGGGCCCGCGCACCGCGATGAAGAGTGGCCCCCGCTCGCCACAGCTGGAGAAAGCCCTCACACAGAAACAGGGACCCAACACAGCCAAAAATAAATAAATAAATAAATAGTTGAGGAAAATACTCCATGTATAGTTTATATTAGATAAGGTCTCTAACAATAGCCTATTGAAATGATGCAAAAGCATGAGCCAGAGCTCAGACCATTAAGTCGAATCATGATCCGTTGACTGGCAGTTCCCAGAGATGGCTATTAACTGACAAAGGTCTCCAGTGCCTCCCTCTACCAGTGAGACAGGACTTTTCGGAGCTGACCTCTGCCAGGGCCATGCAATACAAGTGACCTCCAGCTCCTTAGAAGTCTTCTTAGCCCCCTCGGTTTCCATGACACCACGCTCCCTGGGTTTCCTCTCGTCTCTCTGATAGCCTCTTTGTGAGCTTCTCTTTCTCTCATCTCTGACCAGGGAGAAGAATTCCTCAAACTGGGACCTTGCTCTGCTGCTCTTTCTTGATGTGGTCTTCCCCTTAGAGAGACTGTCATATATCACAGCTTCACCCTGATGTCCACCAATGGCTGGCAAGTCCAATTCGAATAAGTTAAATCCATCATCTCACCCTTAAGTTCTGCCTTTGTCCCCAGTAGCCTACAGGACTCTCTGCCTGAGTGGACTGTCCGTACCCTAAACTCAGTCTGCCCAAACTGAAATCATGAGCTCTCCCACCAAATAAAGGACCCCTTCCAACTGGCACCAAGGGCCCACCCTGCTTGTCATTAACAACTGAAACGCTGAAGTGGTTTTTTTAGTCTTTTCTTTCATTCATCTATCCCTATACACTACCAAGTCCTGTTGATCTCCTGTAAATTCCTCTTGTTTTCATTGCTCTGGAGATCACACCCAGAACTCCTTTTGTGGTTTCAAGGCCCTGTGCAATCTTGATCCTGCCTACTTCTCTTCTTCATCCATCCTCATCTCATATCATTGTCCTGCCTGTTTTCTACATTTTCGCCAAGTAAGTCTTCTTGCAAGTTCTCTAGTACATGGAGCTTCTGTCTTAAGAATCTCAAACATGCTTTCTCTCAGCTAGAACATGTTTCCTCCCTCCTTTCACCTCTCTTCCCTCTTTCTGTGCCAATTTCTGCTCTTCATTCAGGTCTCTACCTACGTGTCACTTCCTCAAGGAACTCTGAGGATAACAACCCACATGGGGTCAGGATTTAGATTCCAGATCTGATCAGGGTGTCCCTGTTACACGATGTTATGGCATAGTTTACTAGTGTCTACAGTAACTTGCCACACCTGTAAGCAGGTTCTTAAAAAGGTTAATTGGATGAAGAAAGAGACACATCCTGCCCCGATCCCCTGCCAGGCAGATCTCCCCTATGTTTGCCAAACACATCATCCTCATTCCTGTCCCCAAACCTTTCCCCCGCTCTTGTTCCTGTGTAGTCTGCCCTCTCTTTCCCTCAGCCTATTCTCACCTTAAGTAAAGACGTAACATCTCTCCAATAACTGTCTCCCAAACTACAACAATCTCCCTTTGTTTAACTTCTATTAAATTTGGGGATTAAATCTTAGTCACTTTTGCATTTACTCATACGCTGGTTTACACTGTAACAACTGCTTTGTGTGTGCGTCAACGCCCAAGCCCATTATAAAACTCCTGAAGATCAAGGATCAAGCCTTACATTCCCTTTTTATGCTGCTCGGTGCCTAGCGTGGGGCTGTGCAGAACAGAGTCGGTATCCAGTAAGTCCTCCATGTGACAAAATGTCTCCACGGAAAGCTACGCCATCAACTCCCAACCTGTCCTAGAAGGTGAGTCATATCCACGGCACACCACATCTCATGTTGAAATCAGGACAAGAATCTAAGACAAGCCCTCCTTCTTAGACTAAGCAACTCATTCATCAGCAATGATATAGACAAGTATTTGCCAACAGATTTCTTATCTTCAGAAAATTATTTCAGCAACATAAGAACTGAGACAAAAATCCACTGAGACATTCTTTATTGGTCACTTATTTGCAGACCAACATACTCGGACTTTGCATCCCATCAAAACGTGTCTGCAGAACAAACCCCAGAAGTTCACTTCTATGACTCCTAAGAAGATAGAGCTGTAATGGAGAATCTTATAGGTAAAGAAAGCAGATACTTCCATCTGTTGAACTCCCAGTCTTCAGGGATGGGTCCATTCTTTATGTAAAATTGTGTGTGTGTGTGTGTGTGTGTGTGTGCCTGTGTGTGTCTGTGTGTGTGTGTTTGTGTGTGTGTGTGTGTGTGTGTGAAGGAGAGGGAGGGGTAGAGTGTGGAGGGAAGGAGAGGAGAGGAGAAAGGAGAGAAACAGGATAATACTGATGATGACAGCCAAAAATTGGGAGAAAGTTAATGATCTAATGAGGATTAAATTGCCTAGGTAGATCTCTTACTACTGGATTCAATTTATCCAACAGCTGTTTGTAACAGATGTATTGTGTGCCAGACCAGTGTCCAAGGGGGGAAATCCAAAGATAAATAGAAGAGGTCTTCAGGAAGCTTTCAATCTGGTACAGGAAGGAGACGTGGGATAAAGAGGTCGAGCGCTGTGATAACAGCTAGTGCGGAGGCTGTACAGGTACTTAGATGCCAGGGAGGAACCCACTAACTCTGCCCAGAGGGTTCTGGAACAGCTTCCCAGAGAAAGAAATCACAACATACTGGAGGGAGCAGGAGGAAATGACGTCACCACAGAGGTCAAGGCCACTGTTTTCAAAACAATCGCTCTCAGCCTTGAGCTCTGCCAGCCAAAGTTCATTATTCACAGATGATCAAGTTTGTAAGGGACCCAAATGTTCTTGCCCAGTTTTTGATCACAGGCTAGGCAAAAGGAGCTAGGAAGTAAGCCTCCAGTTGCTTCATCCTGTGGCTTGTGGGCAGCCCAGTGAGAGAGCTGATGGGTGCCAGTGACACAGAGTTGCATTGACTCTGTCATATTTATAATTGACTTTAGGCCTATTTCCAACAATAATAATGGAAATGGCGAGTGATCCAGGGTGCCAGCCCAGCGCCAGACACCGCTGAGCGGTTCACATATTCTCTCACTGGAATCTCTCAAGTATCTTATGAGGTATGAATTTCCCCCATTTTGTGGACAAAAGGAGAAAAGCTAACATTTAAGTGCCTGCTATGTTGCAAGCACTAAAGAGTTTATACACATTATCAATTCATTTACTCCTCTGAACAGCCCAATGAATTAGGTATAATTATATCTGGTTTTATAGATGAGGAAACTGGGGTTCAGGGAGGTGAGGTAACTTGCCTAAGGACACACAGGAGGCAAATCTAGGATCTGGACTGGCCACTAGGTTGAAGCATATGAAATCACATTATCTGACTGGTTTTGTTTTACCAATACAACAATTTCATTGGATTCAACCTAGGAGTTCCCAGATCCATTCACTTTCCACTACGCTTTCCATAAACAGATTTGAACTGGCTTTTGTTAAATATGTATTCTTGGATAGTAACCAAAAAGAATGAAAAGGGTGAGGCAAGGATGCGAAACCAAACCACAGAGATCAAAGGAGAGCGTATACACTGCAACTAGATGCAATTATTATTATTATCATTTTACTATACTAACTTTATCTCTTTCTGTCTATGCCTCTTTTTTCCTGAAGCATTTGCATATAGTTGTAGAGTATATGGATTATCATTACATTATTCTTGTCACTTCTCTATAAGTTTAAAATTTTTCAAAATAAAAAGTTGGTGGGGGTGGGGTGGACTTGTAAAGAGACTCGTGAGAAAACCTTTCTTGAAAAGGTATTTGATTTCCCCAAATAGCACTTTGCACTGCCCAAACTACTTAACTTTATGAGGGTAAACAATTCACATCCAAAATTAAGTCCGTAGTCCTCATGGGCTGGCAAACTTTTTCTGTAAAGGACCAGGTAGTAAACATTTTTAGTCTCTGTGAGCCCCATACAAACTCTTGCTTTGTTTCGATTTGTTTTGTTTTTTGTTTACAACTCTTTTAAAATGTAAAAACCGTTCTTAGCAAGAAGGAAGGCCTGCACAAGAACAGGACATGGGCCAGAATTTGCCAACTCCTGATATAGATGGAATTCCATAGCGTTCTATCTATATAATAAAGTCTTAGGAAAACAAGTCAGAAACTTTCCTTTCTGGAATATTTCACAACAGCCTCTCTGATCTGGGTGCAGGGAACTAGATGACAGTCATCACTGGCTCCACACTGGGAGTGGCTTCCTTAGGGAATAGTCTTTGTAGCCTTTCTTGTAAACTCTGAAGTCCCCCAGTACACAATGCAGTATTCATTTAACATTTCTAAAAGCATGACACTTGTCACACATTTGCAGCTTTGTCAGACTTTGACCCTAGACCATTTATTTAATGCTCAGCAGAGAGCTCACATCATTTGAGCATTTAACCTCCAAACTTCAACTACACACACTTGGCAAAAACAACAGAGGAAGAGAGAGACGGTTAGAGCAAAAATACATCTACTATAATTCTATCTGGCACATGCGCTCTATTTTATTCTTGCTATTAGTTATACATTTATGCATAAGTATTACTGTTTTGGGGGGTACATGTGCGAGGGCAAGCGTACTGCATTTCACAGGCGAAGTAAAAGAGCTCCCAGGGCGATTCTGAGGCTACTCAATTTCCATCTTATATGCTGCCTGGAGGTGCCAGTCTTTTCTCTCTCCTATCTCTGTAGTCTTTAGTACAGGTCCACCAACCTCATTTGCCGCCATCAAGTTTTGACAGCTCTTACCTAAGAATACTGAAACCCCTACACTGTCCGCCGACCATAGCCTCCTACCCCCTCAGCTCTCTCACGCCCTCCCTCTCATTGGACTTGCCTTCTTGTCTTAAGAGGGTCCACCAGGCCCTTGATGCTTATATTTTTCCAAGACCACCAACCCCACACAGTCCTTCTTCCTCTGTCCAGCTGAGACGCCGTGGTTACCCTCTGTACTGCATTTCTCCTCAAACTCTAGGTTTTCTGGCACCAACTCCATCCCACCGCCACCACCCAACCTCTTGCTTTTCTCTCCCATTAAAATCCCAACTCTGGACACAGGACAATGATTAAGAGCAGAAGCAAAGGAATCAGACTTCTGAATTTAAATCTTTCTCATCTAGTACAACCTTAAGCCTAGTTATTTAATCCTCTGTACCTCAGTTACTTGCTCTGAAAAATGGGTATCATAATAGTCCTTGTAGGCCACAGGTAAGTTTAGAATCAGGCTGGTAAGAGGAAAACCAGACCCCAGGCCCAGAAGATGCCCTTCTGTTTGAGAAGAACTGTGAGGTTTTTTCAGACCCATAAACAACCAGGATATTTTTTTTTTAACATCTTTATTGGGGTATAATTGCTTTACAGTGGTGTGTTAGTTTCTGCTTTATAACAAAGTGAATCAGCTATACATATATCCCCATATCTCCTCCCTCTTGAGTCTCCCTCCCACCCTCCCTATCACACCCCTCTAGGTGGTCACAAAGCACCGAGCTGATCTCCCTGTGCTATGCAGCAGCTTCCCACTTGCTATCTATTTTACATTTGGTAGTGTATATATGTCCATGCTATTCTCTCACTTCGTCCCAGCTTACCTTTTCCCCTCCCCGTGTTCTCAAGTCCATTCTCTATGAACCAGGACATTTTCAGTGAACAAAGAGCATGGTGTTTCTCCACGATTGCAACCAACATTTAGAGCCAATCCAACTCAGAAGAGGTGAACTCCAAGTTTTCAAAATTTGAAAATATAGAGAGTTCTTATATTTTCAAGTATTGCTACATGGGTGGTGGTTGAGTGTTAGAACTTCTTAATCACCAGCATCCACAAAACTCTCTCTGGTTCTACAGAGTGGCACAGCCTTAGGTATTCTCATCTACTCTCCAAAGAGAACCCTCACTTTCCTGAGACTCTCCAAACTGGGTTTCCTGCCTTTCAGGCCCTACCATCAGCCCATCCCATGCCTGGAACAGTGCAAGTCCCCCTCCTTGTCAGATTAGTCTCTGGATACAAGTCCTGGCAAAATACACTTGCTAATCTCAGTCTGCAGCAGCCCAATATGCTTCGGTTCAGATCACACTTAGCCATGCCCCCATCCCTGACAAAAAGGAGAGGGAGATGTTCTTCCTCCATTGTCCCGACCTTCAGTGCATTCAGCTCCTGAGTCATACTTCTCTCTCTCATTGTGCTGTGGGCCCTGCACTTAGAACTTGGTCTGCATCTTGTTTGTCTGGCTGCTGTCCCAGCCTTCTCTCCAAGGCTCGGCTGCGACTCATGCTGCTGGCTTTCAGGCCACCAGGGCAGTTCATTCCACCTTCACAAACTCTGCACCAGGACTGCCAGATGGAGTCCCACGGGGAAGCCAGGACTTGACCCTGGTCCTCAGACTCCTTCAAATATGCCAGGGGGTCTAATCCTCTGTGGTTAGAGGAGTTAAACAATAACTCACTTGTCCTGGGTTTTATCCTACCTACCCAGACAGTAACATTTGTCCACATCCTCTGTGTTGGCCATTTCCCTCAGCTCACCCACAGGCTGTCAGCAGTCAAAACCCTTTATTTATTTAAAGAGGCTCCTGGTTATAATCTGTGCCTCCATGCTGTCTAACCATACTATTTCCGAACCATGGCCTGCACCTAAACCCCACCTCTCCACCTCTAAACAACCCAAACATTCATTAACGTGTTTGTAAAAGGCCAACAGTTCGTGCCACTCCACACGAGAGACTCCATCCTCCAACTCAGCATCAACTAGGTAAGAGACAAAGTCCATGTGTGCAGATGTCTCTGGATCCAAAGCCTTGTCTTCAGACAAGCCTACCTAATCCAAAGGCAGGCAAGCGATATTACTGTATAACAGATTTACTCATATGATGGAGAGGTGGATGCGTATAAGAATCTTTGGAGCTAATGTTGGGAAAACACAAGTTGGTACCAAAGACCCACTTCAAGAGACTTAAGAGAGCATGATGCACATGAATTACATCAGATTCTGGCTCATCTGTTAACATCAGGAGAGGGCTAAGCCCAGAATCATCGGAGGAGCAGGTGCTAGAACACAAGAGAAGTATTTAGAGCCTGTCTGAGTTTGTATCCGTGAGATGCTAAACTAATTATGGTTTACCTAAGAGATGAGCTCTGATTTAGATTTAATAAAGGGAAAAGAGGTGGTGAGGAAAGTAAAGTATGAGAAGAGGGGAGAGACTCCACAGGAAAGAAGGTATGGAAACAGAAATCAGGGGATGTACAGGCTTCCCTGGTGGCATAGTGGTTAAGAATCTACCTGCCAATGCAGGGGGATCTTCTGGGAAGATCCCACATGCCGCAAAGCAACTAAGCCCGTGTGCCACAACTAGTGAGCCTGCTCTCTAGAACCTGTGAGCCACAACTACTGAGCCCATGTACCACAACTACTGAAGCCCGTGCACCTAGAGCCCGTGCTCCGCAACAAGAGAAGCCACCACAATGAGAAACCCACGCACCACAACGAAGAGTAGCCTCCGCTTGCTGCAACTAGAGAAAGCCCACATGCAGCAACAAAGACCTAACACAGCCAAAAATAAATAAATAAATAAATTTATTAAAAAAAAAAAAAAAAAAGAAAGAAATCAGGGGACGTAAATTTCTCTTTGAAGAAAGAAAGGAGTGGAGAGCAGAAAAAATAAACACTGACATGAACTATGTTGAAAATTGCTGCATAATAATCAACATTTGTACAGCAAATGTAATTTTTTAAAGCACCTTATCCACATTATCCTCTTGAAATTCACAAAAAGCTTATGAAATAGGCAGGAGTTGTAAATTTTTTACTACCCCTTTAAAGAGAGACAAATGAGACTCAAGGAGGTTATATGATTTAAGGGGTGAAGAAAGGATTTGAGTCTCTAAAGCTCAGGCTCCAAAACCCCTGCTCTTTCAACTACGTCGGTGGGTCTCAAACAATATTCTGCAAGTCACCAAGATAAGAGTGCATTCTGTGTGATTCCATTTACATAAAGTTCAAAATAAGGCAAAATAGATGCTATGGTGATAGAAATCAGAACAGTGCTTTTCTATAGGTGGTTGACATTGACTGGGAAGGGACATGAGAGAGCTTTGTGTTCTATATCTTGCTCAGGGTGTAGGTTACATGAATGTACACAGTTTACAAAATCCATTGGGTTGTATATCTAGGAGCTGTGCATTTCATGCATGTACATTTCAACTCAATAAAACAAAAATCAGTATCCAAATGACAGAACCTATCAAATGAATTCAAAACACAAAATCTTGATTTGAAGTTTATGTCTATCCCTCTATAAGTATTAAGGCTCTAGCTTATTTTGTGTCTGGAAACACTTCACAGAAAGCTCTTGAATCCATCATCACAGGAGCACTCTATGACAAAGCCCAGGTTCAAAACATAAAAATTGAACACTGCAGTTATTTTGTCAACAGCACAAATTAAATATATTCAAAATACCTCAGGGAACTAGGCCTAGTGAGGAAGATTGCCTGGCATGTTTCAAGATGTTGTCAGTAAATAGAAGCCCTGCTTTTACTTGGCACAAGCTGTTTTTGTTTAGAGGGAATAAGGGGAGAAAAGCTGCTTTTTTAACCACAACTTGGTCCACAACCTTCCAATTACTTGGGCCCAAACTCCTACATTGTAAAAGTTGGTTGGAACTGAGTAGCAGCTACCAGATATTCCTTCTTTAACTAATTTGAAATTGCCAAGGTCCCCACCACTCCCTACTGCCCCAAGACTACTTATCTTTACTGCCTAACTCACCTAAGTGATTTGTTTTTGAATTTCAGATTCAAACTGTGAATAAATTCAAAACAAACACTAGAAGTTTTGCAGACAAACTGAATAGCATTAATGATTTTTCTTGAATAAAACCAACTGAATATAGGCTATACTTACTCGCAGAGAAGGATTCCATTTTCTAACCCTGTCCGAAAATCTTTATCACCAAAACTTCTGCCAGTTACTTGCTGGAAAAGAAAAAAAGAAAAACAGAGCATAAATTTTTCTTTTTTAATCAGGAAGCTCAGTGATTTTTTTCCAAGATATTTCAAGAGACTTGAAATAACTGGTGGCACTCCAAGAATGGGAAAAATCTGTTAGGTCTGAATTTCCTTTCCATGTGTAGCTTTGCTTAGATCAGCTAATCTTAAATTTAGACCATTTCTTTGAAGTTTTTTTCCTATCCAATACCTTAAAAAATATCTGTTCTTCCTGATAAGGATATTACTTTTGGGGATTGGCCATGATAAGTCAAGGCCACAATCTCTTTCATCCTGAGGGTCTAACCCACACTTTCAAAAAAGCCTGCAGAAAGCACCACCTAAGGGTAAAGTATCAGACCTCCAAACCTTGAGAGACTAACATCAAGACTGGATGGAGAAAAGCCAATATCCATACTAACATGGTGTGAAAAAGGAAAATAAAAGCTGGCAAAGAATGAACTGTGCTGTGTCTGATAAAAACACAGTACTGATGGCCTTTCCTGATGCCTCTGGCTCTCAGCAGCCCTTTGGTCTGGGCACCAGGGCATTCATTTTTTCATTCAGTAAATATTTATTGAGCATCTACAATATGCCAGGTAAATATGCATGCTATAAATCCTAAAGCAACCTCTAAAATAGCAAAAATTTAAAATATAGCTAATAAGCCAAGAAAGGAGATTAAATGGAATTATAAAAAAGATACTCTAACCATAAAAAAGAAAAAAGTAAAAGGGAATATGGAATAGATGGAATAAATAGAAAGCAAATAGCAATATTATAGACTTAAACCTAACCATGTCAATCAGAGCATTAAACATAAATGGTGTAAACATCCCCAATTAAACTAAAGAGATCATCAGATTGGATTAAAAAAGCAAGACCCAACTATATGATGCCTACAAGCAATGCACTTTAAATACAAACATACGAATAGGTAAAAATAGAATAGAATAAGATATACCGTGCTAACACTAATCAAAAGAAAGCTAAAGTGGTTGTATTAACTTCTACAATAAAGAATAATACCAGGGACAGAGAAATTCATCTTAAAACAAAGGGTTTAGGTTATCAGGAAAATAATTCTAGACACTTTTACACCCAATTTGTTTTTTGTTTTTTGTTTTTTTTTTTAAAAAGCTTCAAGATACATAAGCCAAATCAGATAGATCTGCAAGGAGAAACAGACAAATTCACAACTAGAGTCAGAGATTTAATATCTCTCTTTGATAACTGACAGAATAAGCAGATAGAAAATCAATAAGGATAAAGAAGGCTTGAACAACACTATCAACCAAATTGACTTAATTGACATTTCTAGAATATTCCACTCTACAATAGCAGAATGAACATTATTCTTCTTAAGTTCACAATGAACATTTATTGAAATTAGACCAGTTTCTGGTTCAGAAAACTAGTCCCCACAAGCTTAAAAGAATTTAGTACATAAAAAGAATGTTATCTGACCACAACAGAATTAAATTAGAAATTAACAACAGAAATGTCTATGAAAAAAATCCCTAACCCCAAGTAATACAATTCTAGACAACCCATTGATCAAAGAAGAAATTAAAAGAAATTAGAATGTATTTCGTAGTGAAAGAATATGGCAATATAAAAATGTATGGAAAGATGCTAAAACAGTATATTGGGAAAATATATGGCACAAAACACCTATATATCAGAAAAAAGATCTCATATCAATAATTTCTGCTCCTGCCTTAAGAAAAGTAAGCCTAAATTAATCAGAAAAAAAGGAGAAATTATAAGAGTTGAAATCAATCAAGTAGAAAACCAAAGAGTGACAGAGAAAAAAAATCAATGAAATCAAAAGCTATTTAGGACCGGAAACTGCTGCAGTTCTCAGCCGTGGTTAATAGCTGTTGTCAAGAGGATCCCAGGGCTCTTTGCTGTAGGGATGAGGAGCTGATGGGGACCCAGGAGGGTTTCTTGGAGTCTCTGTGGAGCCCCTGGGCCAGCTCCCATAGTGAAGGCTGTAGGATCTTCCTTCCAGCCCCAGCAGCTCTGGTTGAGTCCACAGGTGCCCACCTGGCCTCTGGTTCCTGGGAAGACTGGAGTTGTCAGCAAGAGAGCCTGGGTGCTGAGGCCCAGGGGGAAGATGCCAGCCAACTGGAGTGCTCCTGGGCCATCCCTGGCTCTGACTACAGGGGGATGTGAAAACTCCTGTGAGCCGTGTGGCTGACAGGGTCTTGGTGCTCTAGCCTGGTGTCAGGCCTGAGCCTCTGAGGTGGGAGAGCCGAGTTCAGGACATTGGACCACCAGAGACCTCATGGTCTCACATAATATCAATCAGCAAGAGCTCTCCCAGAGATCTCCGTCTCAACACTAAGACCCAGCTCCACCCAACAGCCAGCAAGCTCCAGTGCTGGACACCCCACGCCAAAAAACTAGCAAGAACACAAACCCACCCATTAGCAGAGAGGCTGCCTAAAATCATACTAAGTTCACAGACACCCCAAAACACACCACTAGACGTGGTCCTGTCCATCAGAAAGACCAGATCCAGCCCCACCTACCAGAACACAGGCACCAGTCCCCTACACCAGGAAGCCCTCACAAGCCACTGAACCAACCTCACCCACTGGCGGCAGACACCAAAAACAACGGGAACTATGAACCTGCAGCCTGCAAAAAGGAGACGCCACACACAGTAAGTTAAACAAAATGAGAAGACAGAGAAATGCAGCAGATGAAGGAGCAAGGTAAAAATCCACCAGACCAAACAAATGAAAAGGAAATAGGCAGTCTACCTGAAAAAGAATTCAGAGTAATTATAGTAAAGATGATCCAAAATCTTGGAAATAGAATGGAGAAAATACAAGAAACGTTTAACAAGGACCTAGAAGAACAAAACAGCAAACAAACAATGATGAACAACACAATAAATGAAATTAAAAATTCTCTAGAAGGAATCAATAGCAGAATAACTGAGGCAAAAGAACAGATAAGTGACCTGGAAGATAAAATAGTGGAAATAACTACCACAGAGCAGAATAAAGAAAAAAGAATGAAAAGAGTTGAGGACAGTCTCAGAGACCTCTGGGACAACATTAAACACACCAACATTCGAATTATAGGGGTCCCAGAAGAAGAAGTGAAAAAAAAAAAAGGGACTGAGAAAATATTTGAAGAGATTATATGTGAAAACTTCCCTAACATGGGAAAGGAAATATTCAATCAAGTCCAGGAAGCATAGAGAGTCCCATACAGGATAAATCCAAGGAGAAACATGCCAAGACACATATTAATCAAACTATCAAAAATTAAATACAAAGAAAAAATATTAAAAGCAGCAAGGTAAAAGCAACAAATAACATACAAGGGAATCCCCATAAGGTTAACAGCTGATCTTTCAGCAGAAACTCTGCAAACCAGAAGGGAGTGGCAGGACATATTTAAAGTGATGAAAGGGAAGAACCTACAACCAAGATTACTCTACCCAGCAAGGATCTCATTCAGATTCGATGGAGAAATTAAAACCTTTACAGACAAGCAAAAGCTAAGAGAATTCAGCACCACCAAACCAGCTTTACAAAAAATGCTAAAGGAACTTCTCTAGGCAGGAAACACAAGAGAAGGAAAAGACCTACAATACCAAAACCAAAACAATTAAGAAAATGGTAATAGGAACATACATATCGATAATTAACTTAAACATGAATGGATTAAATGCTCCAACCAAAAGACACAGGCTTGCTGAATGGATACAAAAACAAGACCCATATATATGCTGTCTACAAGAGACCCACTTCAGACCTAGGGACACATACAGACTGAAAGTGAGGGGATGGAAAAAGATATTCCATGCAAATGGAAATCAAAAGAAAGCTGGAGTAGCAATTCTCATATCAGATAAAATAGACTTTAAAATAAAGACTATTACAAGAGACAAAGAAGGACACTACATAATGATCAAGGGATCAATCCAAGAAGAAGATATAATAATTGTAAATATTTATGCACCCAACATAGGAGCACCTCAATACATAAGGCAAATGATAACAGCCATAAAAGGGGAAATCAACAGTAACACAATCATAGTAGGGGACTTTAACACCCCACTTTCACCTATGGACAGATCATCCAAAATGAAAATAAATAAGGAAACACAAGCTTTAAATGACACATTACACAGGATGGACTTAATAGATATTTATAGGACATTCCATCCAAAAACAACAGAATACACTTTCTTCTCAAGTGCTCATGGAACATTCTCCAGGATAGATCGTATCTTGGGTCACAAATCAAGCCTTGGTAAATTTAAGAAAATTGAAATCTTATCAAGTATCTTTTCCGACCACAACGCTATGAGACTAGATATCAATTACAGGAAAAAAATACCGTAAAAAATACAAACACATGCAGGCTAAACAATACGCTCCTGAATAACCAAGAGATCACTGAAGAAATCAAAGAGGGAATCAAAAAATACCTAGAGACAAATGACAATGAAAACATGACGATCCAAAACCTATGGGATGCAGCAAAAGCAGTTCTAAAAGGGAAGGTTACAGCAATACAATCCTACCTCAAGAAACAAGAAAAATCTCAAATAAACAACCTAAACTTACACCTAAAGCAATTAGAGAATGAAGAACAAAAAACCCCGAAAGTTAGCAGAAGGAAAAAAATCATAAAGATCAGATCAGAAATAAATGAAAAATAAATGAAAGAAACAATAGCAAAGATCAATAAAACTAAAAGCTGGTTCTTTGAGAAGATAAACAAAATTGATAAACCATTAGCCAGACTCATCAAGAAAAAAAGGGAGAAGACTCAAATCAACAGAATTAGAAATGAAAAAGAAGTAAAAACTGACACTGAATAAATACAAAGGATCATGAGAGATTACTACGAGCAACTATATGCCAATAAAATGGACAACCTGGAAGAAATGGACAAATTCTTAGAAAAGCAAAACCATCCAAGACAGAACCATGAAGAAATAGAAAGTATAACCAGACCAATCACAAGCACTGAAATTGAAACTGTAATTAAAAATCTTCCAACAAACAAAAGCCCAGGACTAGATGGCTTCACAGGTGAATTCTATCAAACATGTAGAGAAGAGCTAACACCTATCCTTCTCAAACTCTTCCAAAATATAGCAGAGGGAGGAACACTCCTAAACTCATTCTATGAGGCCACCATATACCAAAACCAGACAAAGATGTCACAGAAAAAGAAAACTACAGGCCAATATCACTGATGAACAGAGATGCAAAAATCCTCAACAAAATACTAGCAAACAGAATCCAACTGCATAAGAAAAGGATCATACACCATGATCAACTGGGGTTTATCCAGAAATGCAAGGATTCTTCAATATACGCGTATCAATCAATGTGATAAGCCATATTAACAAATTGAAGGAGAAAAACCATAGGATCATCTCAATAGATGCAGAAAAAGCTTTTGACAAAATTCAATACCCATTTATGATAAAAACCCTCCAGAAAGTAGGCATAGAGGGAACTTACCTCAACATAATAAAGGCCATATATGACAAACCCACAGCCAACATCATTCCTAGCGGTGAAAAACTGAAACAATTTCCACTAAGATCAGGAACAAGAGAAGGTTGTCCACTGTCACCACTATTATTCAACACAGTTTTGGAAGTTTTAGCCATGGCAATCAGAGAAGAAAGAGAAATAAAAGGAATCCAAATTGGAAAAGAAGAAGTAAAACTGTCACTGTTTGCAGATGGCATGATACTATACATAGAGAATCCTAAAGATACTACCAGAAAACTACTAGAGCTAATCAATGAATTTGGTAAAGTAGCAGGATACAAAATTAATGCACAGAAATCTCTTGCATTCCTATACACTATGATGAAAAATCTGAAAAAGAAATTAAGGAAACACTTCCATTTATCACTGCAACAAAAAGAATAAAATACCTAGGAATAAGCCTACCTAAGGAGACAAAAGACCTGTATGCAGAAAACTATAAGACACTGATGAAAGAAATTAAAGATGTTACAAACAGATGGAGAGATATACCATGTTCTTGGAGTGGAAGAATCAACATTGTGAAAATGACTATCCTACCCAAAGCAGTCTACAGATTCAATGCAATCCCTATCAAATTACCAATGGCATTTTTCATAGAACTAGAACAGAAAATTTACCACAATTTGTATGGAAACACAAAAGACCCCGAATAGCCAAAGCAATGTTGAGAAAGAAAAATGGAGCTGGAGGAATCAGGCTCCCTGATTCCAGACTATACTACAAAGCTACAGTAATCAAGACAGTATGGTACTGGCACTAAAACAGAAATATAGATCAATGGAACAGGATAGAAAGCCCAGAGATAAACCCATTCACATATGGTCACCTTATCTTTCATAAAGGAGGCAGGAATATACAATGGAGAAAAGACAGTCTCTTCAATAAGTGGTGCTGGGAAAACTGGACAGCTACGTGTGAAAGTATGAAATTAGAACACTTCCTAACCCCATACACAAAAATAAACTCAAAATGGATAAAAGACCTAAATGTAAGGCCAGACACTATAAAACTCTTAGAGGAAAACATAGGCAGAACACTCTATGACATAAATCACAGCAAGATCCTTTTTGACCCACCTCCTAGAGAAATAGAAATTAAAACAAAA
The DNA here is from genome assembly GCF_028023285.1 of Balaenoptera ricei. Classification (NCBI taxonomy): domain Eukaryota; kingdom Metazoa; phylum Chordata; class Mammalia; order Artiodactyla; family Balaenopteridae; genus Balaenoptera; species Balaenoptera ricei. The sequence goes on from NC_082643.1 coordinate 76,722,394, forward strand.
ATAAACAAATGGGACCTAATGAAACTTAAAAGCTTTTGCACAGCAAAGGAAAACATAAACAAGACGAAAAGGCAACCCTCAGAATGGGAGAAAATATTTGCAAACGAAGCAACTGACAAAGGATTAATCTCCAAGATGTATAAGCAGCTCATGCAGCTCAATACCACAAAAACAAACAACCCCATCCAAAAATGGGCAGAAGACCTAAATAGACATTTCTCCAGAGAAGATACACAGATTGCTGACAAATACATGAAAGGATGCTCAACATCACTAATTAGTAGGGAAATGCAAATCAAAAGTACAATGAGGTATCACCTCACACCAGTCAGAATGGCCATCATCAAAAAATCTACCAACAATAAATGCTGGAGAGGGTGTGGAGAAAAGGGAACCCTCTTGCACTGTTCGTGGGAATGTAAATTGATATAGTCACTATGGAGAACAGTATGGAGGTTCCTTAAAAAACTAAAAATAGAACTACCATATGACCCAGCAATCCCACTACTGGGCATATACCCTGAGAAAACCATAATTCAAAAAGAGTCATGTACCACAATGTTCATTGCAGCACTATTTACAATAGCCAGGACATGGAAGCAACCTAAGTGTCCATCTACTGATAAATGGATAAAGAAGATGTGGCACATGTATACATGGAATATTACTCAGCCATAAAAAGAAACAAAATTGAGTTATTTGTAGTGAGGTGAATGGACCTAGAGTCTGTCATTCAGAGTGAAGTAAGTCAGAAAGAGAAAGACAAATACCGTATGCTAACACATATATATATATGGATCTAAAAAAAAAAATTGTCCTGATGAACCTAGAGGCAGGACAGGAATAAAGACGTAGATGTAGAGAATGGACTTGAGGACACGGGGAGGGCGAAGTGTAAGCTGAGACAAAATGAAAGAGTAGCATTGACATATATACACTACCAAATGTAAAATAGATAGCTAGTGGGAAGCAGCTACATAGCACAGGGAGATCAGCTCGGTGCTTTGTGACCACTTAGAGGGGTGGTAAAGGGAGGGTGGGAGGGAGACACAAGAGGGAGGGGATATGGGGATATATATATATACATATAGCTGATTCACTTTGTTATACAGCAGAAACTAACACAACATTGTAAAGCATTTATACTCCAATAAAGATGTTTTTAAAACTCTTTATTTGAGATCAACAAAATTGATAAACCTTTAGCTAATAAATTTGATAACCTTTGGTTTTTAGCCAAAAAAGAAAGACACAAATTACCAACATAAGGAATGACATGATATCATTACAGATTCTACAGACATTAAAAGGATAGCAAAGAAATATAAATAAATCTGTGACAATAAGGTCACCAACTTAGATGAATTGAATAAAATTTTTGACACAAGCATCCATAGTTCACTCAACAACAAAGAAACAGATAACCTTCCCAAAAGAAAACGCCAGGCCCAGAAGGCTTACCTGGTGAATTACAGCAAATATTTAAGAAAGAAGTAATGCAATTCTACACAAACTCTTCCAGACAATTGAAGAGGAAAGAATACTTCCCAGTTCATTTTATTAGGGCAGCATTACTGTGATTCCAAAATGAAAGACATTATAAAACAGATAACACACATATACACACACAGAGAGGAAATATGCCAACACCTTATCTCTTAATGGTGGGAATCAGATGTGATCTTTATTTTCTTCTTTTAAAGTTTCCCTCTTTTCCTAAAACTTTCTCCAGTTAATACATATTACTTTAATCATCAGAAAAACCAAACAAGGTTTTTTCTTTTTCTTTTTTTTTTAAAGAGCAGCCCAAGGAAACTAAGCAGTCCCAACTCTTCCTTGTAAATCAGAGTTCAAGTTCTATTATAAGACATTCTCATTACCACTCCTACTGGAAAGGCAATCCACAAGCCAATATAATATACCACCTCAAAAAAATTCCTTTGTTAATATCCTCTCATTCTTATCTGAGGAAAGGTGAGAAAATAGATAAAACGTAGTTCCTTACAGTTTGCAAATATCTAGCTTTTTCCACAAAATAAAAAATTAAGAAAGGAATTAAAGAAAGTCTTTATAAAGCTAAAGTTTTAACCACAGACTTAGAACAGCATAGCATTTTCTTTCGTGAATTTATTAGTCCTGATTTATATTCTCAAAACGTTACTAATATTCTCTATAAAACTAACCTCCATTCAGTGAGAAGTGATTAGAAAGTTTTAAAAACATTTTTTTCAGATCTTTACATTTTTGTTAAAAGTATTATATTCTAGTGCAGATAGTGCTAACATTGAGAACCCAAGCTCGTTTAGCTACATTTATTACAGAATTTCTGGCTAAGTTAAGCCAGGTCCCTCTCCACTTACTGGGCGAAGATGATAAGCAGGGTTGAGATAGAAACACAAATGAGACATGGCCATTGCATGCAGAAAGCTCACAGATGGGAGGAAAGCAGATATCTAAGCTCCTACCATAAATAGCAGGTAACAGAACTATTAAGATTTTAAGAAAATATTGGTGGCCCATGAACCACCTAAAATTCCCATGTACTATTTAAAATTATCTTGCATGTGATGCATGGCCACTAAAAAATTTCAAGTAGAGTCGATTTAATAGTCCAAAGTCAGCCTGCTAATCAAGATGTAGTCTGATTAAATTCAGTTTCCTAGACTCCTAATTGTGGAGGTGGGAGCAGGCACCACGCATTTGGAGGAAGGTGCTCATTTCCACCTCTGTTCCTCCTCATCTGCCTCCTTCCCCACTCTTCTGTGTCCATCAGGTCCCAGCATAGCTTTCACACGGCTCTCCACTGATCCAAATGCCACCCCTTCGTCCAAGCCCAGGTTACTTAGTGTAGAGGCACTTGGGCCTTTGTTAGGAGGGTCAACAGCTGAATAGACTCCAGAAATTCAACAAGGACTGAGCCACTGAACAGCCTGGTCCTTAGACCAGAACCAGCTGCAGCCGCAGCAGCACCTTCATCTGGAATTAACGTTAGATATACAGACTCAGTCCTCCCACCTTCTCCAAGACCAACTTAATCAGAACAAGCGTTTAAAAAAGATCCCATGTGATTCATATGCAAAGTAAATTTTACAAAGCCCTGACCTTGCATACTAAACTAAGCCAGCAGTTCAGTCTCAGAAAGGTTGGACCCTCCGTTAGAATCAGGATTTTGGATGACTTGTCTCAATGACATCTCTCAGCAACATCTTTATGATGTATTTACGGTGTCACACGTTGTATATTTTAACTATAAAGACTGCTAATTACTGTTCCCTTCGTAATAGCGTAAGCCATTACTATAAAAACAAAAAACAAACAAAAAAACCAGCTGCCAAGAATCAACCGCCATTACCAACAGACCATGAGCAGGGGAAATGAAAAGTGACTGCCAAACTCTTCACTAACTTTCCCACCTGGGCCCCAACTGATGGAGGACTCAGTAACCTTCCAGACAAGGCACTGACCAAGCCATCAGCTCGTGATCACTCTCCAAGGACACAGAATAGGATGGGAAGATTAATAGAACCTTAAAGAGGACCTGTGATGGAGATCTGGGATGTGGGGTGGGTGGGGAGAGAGCCCAGGTTCAGAAGCATTCAGGGGCTAACAGGGGAAGAGCAGCAGGAAATGTCAAGAGCAATTTATCATTCCCCCAAATCCTGCTCTGCATACCTTGCTGGTCCTCACCCATCCAATCAATTAGTCCTAGCAACTCTACCCTTGCAGCTGTTCAGCTTAGTTATACTTGACCTCACTCTTTCATACCCAATCATATCCACCAACAAATCCTGTTGATTCACCCTTCAGAATTTAGCCAGAATCCAACCACTTCTTGTGGCCTCCACTCTACCACCTTACTCCAAGCCATCATCATCTTACACCTAGATAAGAGTCTCCTAACTGGCTCACTGGTTCCACCCTTGCCTCCTTCCATCTATTCTCAACCCAGCAGCCAGGGTAATCCTGTCAAGTACTCCACTCAAACCCACCCCAATACTTCCCCATCTCACTCACAGTAAAAGCCAAAGTTTTTACAGTTCTCTGAAGGTATTCAACATAAAAACAAACAAGGAAAAAAACCCTACTAGAGGAGCATGGACAAAACTATTGGACACCACCATGATTTTAAGGGTAGACATAATGAACTTGCATACCTCTCCGCCATTCATGGTGATCCTCAGAAGTACTTACGGTGGCAATTATGTCACCAACTATGCCCTATATGCCTTTCAGAAGAGTCCAATGTCAGATTTTGTTTCCTACTTTATGGTTTAGGATTAATTCACTTTCATTATTAACCAAAATATTTGTTGCAGGAACATCCTGTGTAAGATTAAAATAGTCTATAAATATGTAATTTACCAAAACCTCGATGGTTTAAAAGGAAAAGCTTCCTTCTACCTTAGCAATCAAACCACAAGCAGAAGCAAGAGGACACCATGATGTATCATCACACTATTTTATGCAAGTAATTATTGAGTAATAAGCTCATCTGGACTCGATTTCCTTCCCATAGAACTAAAAGGTAATTATGTCTCTGAGTTTTTCCGTGTCAATGGCACTGCTCTAGAACATTCAGATAACTGAAATATGGAGAACTTTTTAAAAAACCAGTCTAATAAAGAAAACCACACAATTTTATGGTAACATTTTTACAATGTGTTTATAATGTAACACACTGACACTGTATGTCTTAATGCCTCATTCTGTTAATTACTTTATTACCATCATTACTAAATAGTTGCCATGAACAAAGACTGCCAAGAATCAGTCTTTCAGCCTGATCATTACCATTTATTCAAATTGTATTTCAGAAATATTTTCATTTATCTTCAGTTGTTTCTTGAAAACAATCTGGTGGACAAACTTCAGTCCACTAATAAACTGCAGGTCTGAAGGGATTTTAAATAAATGTTGGAGGAACTTCCCTGGTGGTCCAGTGGGTGGGACTCTGTGCTCCCAAGGCAGAGGGCCTGGGTTCAATCCCTGGTTGGGGAATTAGATCACACATGCATGCCGCAACTAGGAAGTCTGCATGCCACAACTACAGATCCCACATACCACAACGAAGATCCTGCATGCCACAACTAAGACCTGGCACAGCCAAAATAAATAAATATATATATATATATATATATATTTTTTAAGTTACAATTCAAAAAAATTAAAAAATAAATGTTGGAAATCCTATTATAATGATCTTAAGAAGTGATTCTATTGGCTGGCAAAACAATGGTCCCTGCATTCAAGAAATAGAAAAAATACAAAATTTACTATATTTTGACTTAATCTTTGAAAGACATGGACATTTTCCCTAAATTGTTGTACAAAAACAGGTACACTTTTTAGAAGGTTTGATTTCCTCCTACCAACAGTCAATGAAAATCACACCTCTTTAATTCACCAGAGAAAATTATTTGTAGTTCATTATGCTCACTTCTCTTCTGATAATATTTGACTTATTTAACAAAAGGAGTATTTCTTTTTAAACCTAAATTGTAAAACAAAGCAGAAGAGAACTGCTCTTATTTTTCACATTTATTGAGAAATAAATCCACTGCTATTTCTGTCTCCTTAATAGGGCTCCTAGAAAAATCAAATCAAAATTCTATGGAGAAGAACACAGCAAGGAGGCAGCTGTCTGCAAGCTAGGAAGGGTGCTCTCGCTAGAGACCAATCAGCTGGCATCTTCATCTTGGACTTCCCAGCATTCAGAACTTCCCAACTGGCCCAGAAAGCTGTTTTCTCGGTTTTCCACCAGCTCATTAGCCACAGGATCCAATCCATTGCCAGCACAGGCTGTTATAACTCCAACCTGGGCCCAGAGATGGGCTTTGGACTGTGCAGGCATAAAGGATAATGGTTTAAAAAAACAAACACACCAGAGGGCAGACAGCAGAAGCAAGAAGAACTACAATCCTGCAGCCTGCGGGACAAAAACCACATTCACAGAAAGAGAGACAAGATGAAAAGGCAGAGGGCTAGGTACCAGATGAAGGAACAAGATAAAACCCCAGAAAAACAACTAAATGAAGTGGAGATAGGCAACCTTCCAGAAAAAGAATTCAGAATAATGATAGTGAAGATGATCCAGGACCTCGGAAAAAGAATGGAGGCAAAAATCGAGAAGATGCAAGAAATGCTTAACAAAGACCTAGAAGAATTAAAGAACAAACAAACAGAGATGAACAATACACTAACTGAAATGAACACTACACTAGAAGGAATCAATAGCAGAATAACTGAGGCAGCAGAACGGAGAAGTGACCTGGAAGACAGAATGGTGGAATTCACTGCTGTGGAACAGAATAAAGAAAAAAGAATGAAAAGAAATGAAGACAGCCTAAGAGACCTCTGGGACAACATTAAACGCAACAACATTCGCATTATAGGGGTCCCAGAAGGAGAAGAGAGAGAGAAAGGACCCGAGAAAATCTTTGAAGAGATTATAGTCGAAAACTTCCCTAACATGGGAAAGGAAATAGCCACCCAAGTCCAGGAAGTGCAGAGAGTCCCATACAGGATACACCCAAGGAGAAACATGCTGAGACACATAGTAATCAAACTGGCAAAAATTAAAGACAAAGAAAAATTACTGAAAGCAGCAAAGGAAAAACGACAAATAACATACAAGGGAACTCCCATAAACTTAACAGTTGATTTCTCAGCAGAAACTCTACAAGCTGGAAGGGAGTGGCATGATATACTTAAAGTGATGAAAGGGAAGAACCTACAACCAAGTTTACTGTACCCAGCAAGGATCTCATTCAGATTCGACAGAGAAATCAAAAGCTTTACAGACAAGCAAAAGCTAAGAGAATTCAGCACCACCAAACCAGCTCTACAACAAATGCTAAAGGAACTTCTCTAGGCAGAAAACGCAAGAGAAGAAAAGGACCTACAAAAACAAACCCAAAACAATTAAGAAAATGGTCATAGGAACATATATATCGATAATTACCTTAAATGTGAATGTATTAAATGCTCCAACCAAAAGACACAGGCTTGCTGAATGGATACAAAAACAAGACCCATATATATGCTGTCTACAAGAGACCCACTTCAGACCTAGGGACACATACAGACTGAAAGTGAGGGGATGGAAAAAGATATTCCATGCAAATGGAAATCAAAAGAAAGCTGGAGTAGCAAGACTCATATCAGATAAAATAGACTTTAAAATAAAGAATGTTACAAGAGACAAAGAAGGACACTACATAATGATCAAGGGATCAATCCAAGAAGAAGATATAACAATTGTAAATATATATGCACCCAACATAGGAGCACCTCAATACATAAGGCAACTGCTAACAGCTATAAAAGAGGAAATCGACAGTAACACAATAATAGTGGGGGGCTTTAACACCTCACTTACACCAATGGAGAGATCATCCAAAATGAAAATAAATAAGGAAACAGAAGCTTTAAATGACACAATAGACCAGATAGATTGAATTGATATTTATAGGACATTCCATCCAGAAAGAGCAGATTACACTTTCTTCTCAAGTGCACACGGAACATTCTCCAGGATAGATCACATCTTGGGTCACAAATCAAGCCACAGTAAATTTAAGAAAATTGAAATCATATCAAGCATCTTTTCTGACCAAAACGCTATGAAATTAGAAATGAATTACAGGGAAAAAAACACAAACACATGGAGGCTAAACAATATGTTACTAAATAACCAAGAGATCACTGAAGAAATCAAAGAGGAAATCAAAAAATACCTAGAGACAAATGACAATGAAAACACGACGACCCAAAACCTATGGGATGCAGCAAAAGCAGTTCTAAGAGGGAAGTTTATAGCTATACAAGCCTACCTCAAGAAACAAGAAAAATCTCAAATAAACAATCTAACCTTACACCTAAAGGAACTAGAGAAAGAAGAACAAACAAAACCTAAAGTTAGCAGAAGGAAAGAAATCATAAAGATCGGAGCGGAAATAAATGAAATAGAAACAAAGAAAACAATAGCAAAGATCAATAAAACTAAAAGCTGGTTCTTTGAGAAGATAAACAAAATTGATAAGCCATTAGCCAGAGTCATCAAGAAAAAGAGGGAGATGACTCAAACCAATAAAATTATAAATGAAAAAGGAGAAGTTACAACAGACACCGCAGAAATACAAAGCATCCTAAGAGACTACTATAAGCAACTCTATGCCAATAAAATGAACAACCTGGGAGAAATGGACAAATTCTTAGAAAGGTATAAGCTTCCAAGACTGAACCTGGAAGAAATAGAAAATATGAACAGACCAATCACAAGTAATGAAATTGAAACTGTGATTAAAAACCTTCCAACAAACAGAAGTCCAGGACTAGATGGCTTCACAGGTGAATTCTATCAAACATTTAGAGAAGAGCTAACACCCATCTTTCTCAAACCCTTCCAAAAAATTGCAGAGGAAGGAACACTCCCAAATTCATTCTGTGAGGCCACCATCACCCTGATACGAACACCAGACAAAGATACTACAAAAAAAGAAAATTACAGACCAATATCACTGATGAATGTAGATACAAAAATTCTCAACAAAATACTAGCAAACAGAATCCAACAACACGTTAAAAGGATCATACACCATGATCAAGTAGAATTTATCCCAGGGATGCAAGGATTCTTCAGTATACGTAAATCAATCAATGTGATATACCATATTAACAAATTGAAGAATAAAAAACATATGATCATCTCAATAGATGCAGAAAAAGCTTTTCACAAAATTCAACACCCATTTATGATAAAAACTCTCCAGAAAGTGGGCATAGAGGGAACCTACCTCAACATAATAAAGGCCATATACGACAAACCCACAGCAAACGTCATTCTCAATGGTGAAAAACTGAAAGCATTTCCTCTAAGATCAGGAACAACACAAGAGTGTCCACTCTCACCACTATTATTCAACATAGTTTTGGAAGTCCTAGCCACGGCAGTTGAAAAAGAAAAAGAAATAAAAGGAATACAAATTGGAAAAGAAGAATTAAAACTGTCACTGTTTGCAGATGACATGATACTATACATAGAGAATCCTAAAGATGCCACCAGAAAACTACTAGAGCTAATCAATGAAGTTGGTAAAGTAGCAGGATACAAAATTAATTCACAGAAATCTCTTGCATTCCTATAAACTAACGATGAAAAATCTGAAAGACAAATTAAGGAAACACTCCACTGATACAAAAAGAATAAAATACCTAGGAATAAACCAACCTAGGGAGACAAAACACCTGTATTCAGAAAACTATAAGACACTGATGAAAGAAATTAAAGATGATACCAACAGATGGAGAGATATACCATGTTCTTGGATTAGAAGAATCAATATTGTGAAAATGACTATACTACCCAAAGCAATCTACAGATTCAATGCAATCCCTATCAAATCACCAATGGCATTTTTTATAAAACTGGAACAAAAAATCTTAAAATTTGTATGGAGACACAAAAGACCCCAAATAGCCAAAGCAGTCTTGAGGGAAAAAAACAGAGCTGGAGGAATCAGACTCCCTGACTTCAGACTATACTACAAAGCTACAGTAATCAAGACAATATGGTACTGGCACATAAACAGAAACATAGATCAATGGAACCAGATAGAAAGCCCAGAGATAAACCCACGCACCTATGGTCAACTCATCTATGACAAAGGAGGCCAGGATATACAATGGAGAAAAGACAGTCTCTTCAATAAGTGGTGCTGGGAAAACTGGACAGCTACATGTAAAAGAATGAAATTAGAACACTCCCTAACACCATACACAAAAATAAACTCAAAATGGATTCGAGACCTAAATGTAAGACCGGACACTATAAAACTCTTAGATGAAAACATAGGAAGAACACTCTTTGACATAAATCACAGCAAGATCTTTTTTGACCCACCTCCTAGAGTAATGGAAATAAAAACAAAAATAAACAAATGGGACCTAATGAAACTTAAAAGCTTTTGCACAGCAGAGGAAACCATAAACTAGACAAAAAGACAACCCTCAGAAGGGGAGAAAATATTTGCCAACAAATCAACAGACAAAGGATTAATCTCCAAAATATATAAACAGCTCATGCAGCTCAATATTAAAAAAACAAACAACCCAATCCAAAAATGGGCAGAAGACGTAAATAGACATTTCTCCAGAGAAGACATACAGATGGCCAAGAAACACATGACAAGCTGCTCAACATCACTAATTATTAGAGAAACGCAAATCAAAACTACAATGAGGTATCACCTCACACCAGTTAGAATGGGCATCATCAGAAAATCTGCAAACAATAAATGCTGGAGAGGGTGTGGAGAAAAGGGAACCCTCTTGCACTGTTGGTGGGAATGCAAATTGATACAGCCACTATGGAGAACAGTATGGAGGTTCCTTAAAAAACTAAAAATAGAATTACCATATGATCCAGCAATCCCACTACTGGGCATATACCCAGAGAAAACCATAATTCAAAAAGACACATGCACCCCAATGTTCATTGCAGCACTATTTACAATAGCCAGGTCATGGAGGCAACCTAAATGCCCATCGACAGATGAATGGATAAAGAAGTTGTGGTACATATATACAATGGAATATTACTCAGCCATAAAAAGGGACGAAATTGGGTCATTTGTTGAGACGTGGATGGATCTAGAGACTGTCATACAGAGTGAAGTAAGTCAGAAAGAGAAAAATAAATATTGTATATTAACGTATATATGTGGAACCTAGAAAAATAGTACAGATGAACCAGTTTGCAGGGCAGAAATTGAGACACAGATGTAGAGAACAAATGTATGGACACCAAGGAGGGAAAGCGGCAGGGTGGAGGTGGTGGTGTGATGAATTGGGAGATTGGGATTGACATGTATACACTGATGTGTATAAAATGGATGACTAATAAGGACCTGCTGTATAAAAAAATAAATTAAATTAAATTTAAAAATTAAAAAAAAATTCTATGGAAACTCTTTGCAAACCATCTCAAGTCATACTCATCTAAGTCAGAATTAGCAATCAACCAACAATCGTCTACCGTCTACCAAATACCTACTTCTGGCCAGGCAGTATAAGAGGTGTGAGTGAGATCAAAATAACAAGATCTGGACCCTACCAGTAAGGACCCACGAGCCAGGGGGAAAGATAAAACATTACAAAACAGTAGTTGGTGTTGGAAGAGAATTATGGGCAAGAGCACGGAGCAAGCAATCAACACAAACTGCACAACTAAAGAGATAGCTGAATAGTTCACATTCATATAGCAATTTCCTTATGCTTTCTCTGTTCTAAATGTTTGCCACATATGAATTTATTTAATCCTCATAACAGCCCTATGAGGTGGGTCTGATTATTATTATTTCCATTTTAAAGTCAAAGAAACCTAGACGCAGAGAGGTTAAGTAACTTGCCCAAGGACACAAAACTAGTAAATAGCAGAGCCAAGATTTAACCTCAGGTAGGAAGACTGCAGAGTTCACACTCCTACATACACATGATTCTGTGCAGCATCTGAGCAAAGAAATGAACTCTCTCTGCCTGAGGTAGTCAAGGAAAGCCTTTGAGGGGCTGACATTTGAGTTGGTCCTGAAGGAAAGGAAAGGATTCCTCAAAGGAAGGAGATGAAGTAGTGCACCCCAGGCAAACACAAAGACCTATAAAAAGGTTTATTTGAGCAAAGAGGAAAAGTCCTAAGGGTGAGAACAGGGGGAGGCAGGTGGGGAGGGGAGAGTGGTAGGAGATAAGGTGCCACCATAGGCATAGCCCACATGATAAAGGACCTGTATGTCAGAACTATGGGTTGTACTTGAACCTGAAACAACAGAGACATCCCAGAAGATGGGGCAAGGGAAAGGTTCTTTGGCAATCGTTCTCCCCATTTCCCACTAATTCCCCATTCCTAAAGAGATAGTCCAAGCATGACTTCCTTGTGGACTCTGCCACCAACATTTTATAGCCAATGACCTTGCTTTTGGAATCACAGTGAGATCAAGACCATCTGGCCAGACTTTCCTTTAGGATCACTGCCCCTAGCCCCACCCACATCCCTTTATAGACCATATCTACACATATCTTTTCATCTTTTCCTGTCAGCTCAAAAGACAGAAATGCACTTTCTCTTTCCTCTATCAAAGCTTGGAATCCCATCCCTTCCCATCCCCAGGTACTACCTTTATCTCAACCTTACCTCTAGGACCATAGCATCCTTCATCTCTCTGCTGATAGCATAATGATTTCCCTCCTTTCCTAAAAACGCTAATTCATTGAATCCAGCTCCTTCAACCACAATCCTGTTTTTCTCCTTCCTTTCACAGTCCAATCCCCATATACGAGTATCGGGTACCCATTACTCTTTATCATCATAGCTCAGCCGCCTGTCCTCTTAATTCGCTGAAAATTCTTAAAGGGTTAAAAGTTGAGACCTGCAAATTTGACTCTGAGCCTCACCAGCAGAAGCTAAATCATAAGCAGATTAATGAACTTCTACCAACCTTCAGCTTCCCTACTTACAAAGTGATAAATTGTACCTACTCTAAATGCATCAATAGTAAATGAATTGCATACGAGTAAATTAATTAGTGTATGTCAAACCCTTCCCATAGTGCCTAATCCATAGTAAGAGCTCAATAAACTTCATTGTCAATATTGGCAACAATACCAGAATTGCCATAGATCTCAGTCTTAATTTCTCTCTTTCCAATACTCTTTGCAGATCTTTCCTCCCTGATCTTAAATGATGCCATGCTTTACTGGTTCTCCTCTTAAATTCTAATTTTGCCATACTGTCTGATCCAACAGACATTGTCTCATCTAATCTGAATCAAGGTCTCAGCAGCATGATAGTCAACCACTCCTTCCTTTTTAGATCGCTTGCCCCTCCTAGGCCTCCCCACTACCAGACACTCCTGATTTTCCTTCTACCTCATTCAATAAATACTCCTTTCTCTGTTGCCTTAGGTAATTCTACCTCATTCATTTCTTAGGTATAAAACATGGTTCTTTTTCTCCTTTCTTCACTTTTCCTTTGTTCTCTGTATAGCCCCACACTCCTCTTCCCTGGGTAGTTCCAAGTCTTTAAGTACCTCACACTGATAACTCATTCATTTTTATGAGTTTAAATATCTTGCCTTTAAACATCTTGCATATGATAACTCACACATTTTTATATGTGGCATTGACCCTTCTCCCCTGATGTCCGGAATCAAATATCCAATTTCTTACTCAACATCTTCACTTGGATACCTAATAAATATTTCACACTTAACAAGATCAAAACAAAACTTGTGACGTCTGTCCTCCAATCAACCTGTTCCACCTCTGGTCTCCTCCATATCAATGAATGGCACCACCATCTCCCGTCACCAAGAGCCTACAGACACAGTCAAACCATCAAAAAGAGCAATGTTCCTCTCTCCAAAATGTACTTTAGATCTGTCCTTTACCCTCTGTCTCTACACTACACACTAGTCCAAGCCTCCGTCGCCTCTCAGCAAAAAAACTACACCAGCCACCTTCATGGTCACCCTGCTTCCTCTCCGGCCCTCTACAAGCATCTCCCACACAGGACCCAGAAATCTTTTTATAGATCAATCCCATGTGCCTTCTCACTACACCAGAATAAGTCCAAGTTTTATCCACAACCTCTTCATTTTACAGATAAGAAAAAATAATGTCCTGCAAATTAAGTGACTTGCTCAATGTCATAAGCTAGCTATCAGCAAGGATGAGACTAAAACCAGACCTCCCTTCACCCAGGCCAGGGCTTCATTGCCCCACCCACTGCCCTCTGAAGGCATGTATTCTAATGACAATTACATCGATACACTCTCTTTAATAACAATAGCTCCTTACATCTATTCAGTTTGGGTTGGCAAAGAAACAGCACAGAAGTCCAGGCCTGAGGTTATTTAATCAACATTATCAGACCATGATCCTCTCCAGCACTAGCTCTGAGTGTTTAATGTTGAGGATAATAAAATGCAATCTGCAGAATGCATTTATATTTTCATCATGTCATCAGAAACCCAGAAGGCGCTGTTTATAGCCACAGATTGACAGACTCTGCTAAAAAAAATCTAATTAAGAATACAAGAAATGCTCCAAAGCATGCTGGGAGCATTAAATTCTCTGATCTAGCCATTGCGTGCTCTAGACACAGGAAATGGGTCAGTCCAGGAACATGTGAGTGGGTTTAGCAGTAAGTGTGTTTGCACACTTAGGCTGTTCTTACCTTCTAAAGAGACAGAACAGACACTGCAAAGAAAGACAAACAACTCATGAGCTTTAACACAACATAAAGTATTAGCAATTGATTTGAGAGCAAAGAAAAAGAATGAGTCCCGAAAGAAAATGGGCTAGTAAAGTGCTTCTGGGCTATGTGTGCTGTCTCTACTACAAGCCGCAGAGATAGGCTTCAGCCACAGTGTGATTTTTACCTGGGTATCATGTTGCTCCTTAAATAAATACTTCAATTCATGGCTAATTTTGACAAATCAGTGTGTGGAACTGTCATCTAGTCCTCAGCACAAGGATATATAAAACCTCTGAATTAGGCAAATCAGGGTCCAAATTTCAGGTGTGACACTTCGGAGCTATGTGACACTGGACAAATGGCTTCGTTTCTCTGAGGCTGCTCCATCATCTTTAAAAGACGGTTGTGGGCTTCCCTGGTGGCACAGTGGTTGAGAATCTGCCTGCCAATGCAGGGGACACGGGTTCGAGCTCTGGTCTGGGAAGATCCCACATGCCGCGGAGCAACTAGGCCCGTGAACCACAACTGCTGAGCCTGCGCGTCTGGAGCCTGTGCTCTGCAACAAGAGAGGCCGCGATAGTGAGAGGCCCGCACACCGCGATGAAGAGTGGCCCCCGCTTGCCACAACTAGAGAAAGCCCTCGCACAGAAACGAAGACCCAACACAGCCATAAATAAATAAATAATAATAATAAATAATAATAAAGGAATTCCTTTAAAAAAAAAAAAAGACGGTTGTAGGAACCTGTTTTACAAGGTTGCTAGAGGTTAGAAATCATAAGTAGAAACCATCTAATAGGACATTTACTACTGATTGGAAGCTCTATTACTTTCTTTCCTCGAGCTTCATATCTAAGGAGAAGAAAAAAATCCATGCTGGAGTGTCTAGATCAGGTGGTTGCAATTTCTGTTCAGAAATACCGCTCAAGAGAAAGTGAGTATGGCTGAGGCAGATCTGCTGCTTCACAGATGGCTCTGGGCTTGTGAGTGCTGGGTACAAAATCACACGATGTGACAGACTCCTATACACATGGTCCGGATTTAGTGAGACCATGAGGAAACAATTGGGCAAATCCAGAAAAATGACACATTTTATAAGAAAATTGACCTTCAAAAAGCCAATGTCGTGAAGAAAAGTGGAGGGTTGTTACCTTAAATAAGAGACTTAAGGGACATGACAACCAATTCATTGCATGCGTCTTAGTGAAATCCTAGTTTAAAAGCAGATTTACAGGTGATATTTTGGGCACGATTGGGGATATCTGGACATATACTGGTCATTTGATAATATCAGGGCATTACTTCACTTTGAGTGACAATGGCACGGTGGTTATGTAGAAGAATGTCCTCATAGCTTGGAGATGCGCACAAAGTATTTAGAGGGAAAGGGGTCTGATGTCTGTAATTTATTTTGAAAAGGTTGAAAAGTTATTAGGAGTATGTGTGCATGTGTTTGTGTTAGAAGTAAATATAGAAAATGTTAACAATTATTGACACTAGGTGGTGGGTATATGGCCTCTTTGAACCAACCTACCTTCCTTCCTTCCTCTCTCTCTCTCTCTCTCTCTCTCTCTCTCTCATGTTTCAAAATATTCATAATAAAATGTTGTCTGGAGCTACAGCTGAAAGTCATTCAGCAGTCCAGGGAAAGAAATCAAGTCAAAAACCTGTCTGGTGCCTCCTCATTTGTTACTAGGAGTGCTTTTTCGTATTTGTTTTCAATGGTTCACTATCAGTCATTTCATTTATATTCAACCCACTCTCTCACCTGCTCACTACACAGAAATGGCTCTTGCCAGTCATCAAATCAACATGACGTTAGTACTGAGGATGGAAAGGAAAGAGGGGTCAAGCCCCCTGGCTTCCTGATTTGGGGCAAAGAATGGGAACTAGAGGCTCTGCCAAGTACACACAGTCCTGTGACAGTTGTAGAAGTGTCTGAAGAACTGATCAATTTCACCATTTGATATTCTAATAACCTAATAATTTTTGGCTAAGAATCCAAAGTAACCACAAAACTGTTGTGTTTCACCAGTACTTGGTATTTTAAAACACATCAAAGTCAAGTTAGAAAACTACTAGAATTCACCCAAACAAGTTATTAGATTACCAAAGGAAAATAAAACATGGTGAAATGCTCATTATACAGATAGGATGATCACATTTTAAACAGCCTGTCCTTTTAAAAGTCATAGGTATGACTTGGGCAACACAACTATGAAGAAAAGCCAGGAAGTGATCAACATAAAATGAGAAAGTGACTTTTAGAAGGAGGGAAGGAATTATCAGTGGGAGGGAGCCCAGGACGGGCTTCCAGGGTGATAAAATTCTACTTCTTGATTTGAATCTACTTCTTGAGACAGTGATTCCAAGACTGTCCACCTTAAATAATTACCTAAGCTGTGAATTTATGTGGTTTTCTGTAATTGTGTTATACTTTACAATTAAAAAGATTTTAAAGGGAGGACTGGAGAAACAGAGGTTGACTTCCATAGTGGTTTAACCTCTATTTTTTTTTTCTTTTGTTAGTAACAAAAGCCATTTTCCATTTGGTTTAACTCAGAAAGTCTTTGTAAAATACTACTTGTAAAAGGTTTTTCATTCAAATGTAATAGAAATACACCTCCAACTAATAATATTCCTCAGGTCTATTAAAATGGAGGCTGGCACTATGGAAAAACAGTATAGAGGTTCCTTACAAAAAACTAAAAATAGAGTTACCATATGATCCAGCAATCCTACTCCTGGGCATTTATCCAGAAAAGACAAAATCTCTAATTTGAAAAGATACATCATGCTCCCCAATGTTCACAGAAGCACTATTTACAGTAGCCAAGACATGGAAGCAACCCAAGTGTCCATCAACAGATGAATGATAAAGAAGATGTGATACACACACACACACACACACACACACACACACACAATGGAATATCAGCCATAAAAAGAATGAAATATTGCCATTTGTGGCAACATGGATAGACCTAGAGATTATCATACTGAGTGAAGTAAGCCAGATAGACAAAGACAAATATTATATGATAACATTTATATGTGGAAGCTAAAAAATAATACAAATGAACTTATTTACAAAACAGAAACAGACTCACAGACATAGAAAACAAACTTACGTTTACCAAAGGGGAAAGGTGGGGGAGGAATAAATTAGGAGTATGGGATAACAGATACACACCACTATATACAAAACAGATGAACAACAAGGATTTACTGAATAGCACAGGGAACTATATTCAACATCTTGTAATAACCTATAATGGAAAAGAGTCAGAAAGAAATATGTATATATGTAAAACTGAATCACTTTGCTGTACACCGGAAAATAACACAGTATTGCAAATCAACTATACTTCAATTTAAAAAATGGTGACTGGGATCCACACATGCTTACTGCATGATATATATATATTTTAAAATTTTTATTTTTATTTTTTTATTTATTTTTGGTTGCATTGGGTCTTTGTTGTTGTGTGCGGGCTTCTCTTGTTGTGGGGAGCAGGGGCTACTCTTCATTGTGGTGCGCAGACTTCTCATTGGGTGGCTTTTCTTGTTGCGGAGCACAGGCTCTAGGTGAGCGGGCTTCAGTAGTTGTGGCACCCAGGCTCAGTAGTTGCGGCTTGTGGGCTCTAGAGCGCAGGCTCAGTAGTTGTGGTGCACGGGCTTAGTTGCTCCGCAGCATGTGGGATCTGCCCGGACCAGGGCTCAAACCTGTGTCCGCTGCACGGGCAGGCAGATTCTTAACCACTGTGCCACCAGGGAAGCCCTGCATAATATATATATATGTATTTTTTTTTAACATCTTTATTGGAGTATAATTGCTTTATAATGGTGTGTTAGTTTCTGCTTTATAACAAAGTGAATCAGCTATACATATACATATATCCCCATATCTCTTCCCTCTTGCGTCTCCCTCCCTCCCACCCTCCCTATCCCACCCCTCTAGGAATAATATATTTTAAAACAAACATCTGAGTATCAAAGGAGCCAATGTACTGCTAGGCTTTGGAAAAGAAAGGACACATCATCTTCTGAGATTTTACCATTTGAATGGCTCTAGGCAGACACTTGGGGTCAGGAATGGCCACAGTGCCCCTTCCCCCCATCTTCTATCAATGGTTTGAATCACATGGTTATCTAAAGACACCTAGTCAGGATTGGTAGGAAGCTGAAAGTCCAGACAACTGGGTTCAAGCCACAGTTCTCTAATAACCAAGGGTTTCCAGCAAATCACTCCACTCCTCTAAGATAACTTTGCACAAATCTACAGATTCTCTGAACCCTGTTCCACCCTAGGCTCTCACCTTGAAGTTTTGATGATAATAGTAACAGCATCTTTTATGGAACCTTAATTGACTCACTTACTCCTCAGTTCCCTGGTGCAGTTGTCAGAGCTACCGCAGCTGGTTGCACAGGTTGTGCCCTCAACAGTGGTGCCCAGCTGAGGAGACAAGTTGGGGCTAAAAGCCAGCCTGAGCTCTCTTTGTCAAACTACACAAATTCTTCTGGTGAAAGAGTCTTGTCTTCCTAATTCACATAAAGCCACTGTCTGTACTCAAGCCCAAAGAGTCCACCCCATGATGTCTTTTTGAGTTTATACAAAGGTGCTCAATGGGCTCTCAGGGGCCCTGATAGAAGTGTGATTATTATCTCTGTTTTCCAGATGAAGAAATGAAAGTATAGACCACGAAGTAATTGGCCCAATTTCACACAGTAAGTGGCAGAGCCAGGACTCTAAGCTGGGCAGTCTGGTTCCCGAACCACATCCCTAACCAGAAGGCTACGCTGCCCAAAGACGCCTGTGTCAGTTGAGTTGTAAATAAAGATCTGACTTCCCACTGCCTCTGCAATCTTCTCTCTTCAATGTGCCTCTTCCTCAAAACGTGGAAAAAGAATATAAGGCCCCAAATCCAGAGAAATGTCAAAATGTCTGCCCATATACTGTCAATTCACTCAACACTGTGGAGGTGAAATCATAACAATCTCTGTGATGTCACTGGATTTTAGCCTCTGTATTTAAAAAATCATCACACATATCCAGAGAATACAACTTGAAAGAATCTTATACACAACTTGATCCCCTATGGAATGAAAAATAAATATCCACTAATGGGGAGTGAAGGGGACCAGAAGGAAAGAAGACAAGATGCCTCACTTGAGACCATTAGGCATTTCAGAACAAAATATTTCCCTACTTATCTCCCTCTGGTTCTTTAGACTTACAAATAATGTATTATGGCAGGAAATCTGTTCTCTTGGCTGTTCTGTGATGAAGACAGCAGGTGGTAATCCCGCTAAAGTGCTGTTCATCACTGGGCCTCACTGACACCACAATGTGGCAGCTGCCCCCACTGAGGAAGCAGCGCCATCTTGGTTTCTACTGGAGTGAACATTACTCAGACTCTGTGTTTATCTCTCCTTACACAATGTTTCCTCCATAAACATGGTCCACATCAATAAGGAAGGAGTCCTGTTTTCAGAGTGCTACAAAAAACCATAAGGAAACAGTGTAATGCTGCACTACCACAGGTAAATTAAAGAAAAGACAAGAAGGCTATTTGTTATAAACCTAGTAAGTGAGATCCACGTTAATCAAAAACAAAACAAAACCAACAACAGGACCTTCTGCCCACGCATCATCTTGAAAAACCTCATTAACAAAAAGTCTAGAGAGAGGAAGAAGGAAAAAAGGGTATAAAAAGTTAACTGTGTTATTGTTAGAATACAAGATATGTTCTAAGAGGTCCTTGGTTATATATATATATATATATTTTTAACATTTATTTATTTATTTGGCTGCATCGGGTCTTAGTTGCGACAGGCAGGATCTTCGTTGCAGTGTGCGGGTCTTTAGTTGCAGCATGCGAACTCTTAGTTGCGGCATGTGGGTCTTTAGTTGCAGCATGCGAACTCTTAGTTGCGGCATGTGGGATCTAGTTCCCTGACCAGAGATTGAACCCGGGCCCCCTGCATTGGGATCGTGGAGTCTTAGCCACTGGACCACATGGGAAGTCTCTCCTTGGTTATATTTTTAAAACTCCTTATAATCAAGTCACCCTGAGAGATGGCCTAGAACCAATGGTATTCTGCTAAATGCTTAACAATGGGTTCTCATGAGGTGGGGAGGGGAGAAGAGCCCTGACGTGTAGCATTTGCCAATCTCCATGGTGTAAATATTCCCACTGTGGTTGATTTCAAGCTCAGCCTGATATCACTGAACACACAGTGGGGAGGAAATGCACACAAGCTTCTCTCTTGAGCCATATGAGCTGGTTCCAGAATACTACTGCAAACTTGCAGTCTCTATTACATATATATTATGAGGCTAACAGTTAACTTAAATGTGGTGTTTTAAATGTATTACAATATCCGTGACATTGGAGAATTATCAAAAAATAATTGAAAACAAACCATATAACCATATGAATGTTTCTAAACTTGCATACACTCTTGTTCATAAACAATCAACAACTTATAGAAAGATGCAACTACTATGATAATATAAACCTACTGTTCTTTCAGAGAGCTGTTTCTGATTCCTGGCTATAGGCAGACGATCAGAATGCAAAAGCAAAAGGTCTCCACTAAATTCCTGAAAATTGGAGCAGTAACAATAATCCAGTGAATAGGCCTTTCTCAAGCATATAAAATCAAATATAAAAAGCTTACTTTTGTCCTAAATATTTCCTAGCTGTGGAGTATACTCAGGTTCTTGAAAGCTTGTATACTCTCTAGTCCTGAATTTGCAAATATATTTCCTTCTCCCCTTATAGGACAGCCAACAATTATAGCAAAGCTAATAATTGTCCCCAATCCATTCCAGTGTACCGTGATATAATTTTTAATAAGTTTGTGGGCTATTAACTAGATTGCAACAATCTTTTAGAGAACAAAGGGAAAAATACAGCCCACTTCCAATATAAGGGCACAAACTATCCAAACGGGAGTTTTGACTACAGTGCCCGGAAGGTAATAAGTAGAACTAGTAAAGCAGAACAGTTGCCATTTTGCTGCTGATTGACACAGAGAGCTGTTGTTTGTAAAAGGAAGAAAGGGAGGACTAATGCTGTTGGCAATAATCAACAGCTCTGTTCTTTCTTTTTTTAATTGCTAGAACACCTGCTGCCTAAGTCTCTTCAGCCTCATCCATTATGCAGCATGTTGATGGTGACGGGACCGGGACACGCCAAGCACACAATGACCGACCTGAGAAAGACAAAGGGACAGACCCAACACTCAAAGGACAGGCACTGATAGCCCACACGCCTCCTCTTCCCACTCTCAGTATTTAAAAAGACAATCCACTTACACCAAAATTTACTGAGTTGTCATTTTATGGCATTGGGAGGAGTTAAAATACAAAGACAATACCTGTTTTCCACATCATGTGTTTAGGGAGATTAAATTATTATTTCGTGGGGATTGGCCTTCACATTTATTCTTTGGCCTACCTAAGAGAGGAAACACCTAACAGAAGCATTTCCCAAAGTATGTCCCACCGAATGCTAGTTCCGCAGGATGTTGAGATGTGATGTGGAAAAAAGGCTCCATGGTCAAGTACATTTGGGGAATGCTAAGTTGTTTTTTTTTTACAACTCTGAGCTTCTCAGAGCCAATAATATGCTAATGTACACTGAGATCCTCTGGGAGATAAAACAGTGTTTCCTAATTTGTTGTACCAAGACCCCTTTTCAAGAAAAGTCTCTGGGGAGTGGGACCAGTGCTCTGTAGAAGGTGTATTAGGAAACTGACTTTCTAGCGAACTGGTAACTCACAGCCTAGGGGGACCATACAGACCCTCACACAAGTTGTTTGTTCTTTACTGTATTGGACTCCTCGGTACTTCAGAAAATTTGAATAAGCTACCAAAATTTAAAAGCAGAAGAGCTAATATTTAAGAAATGACAACAACAAAGGTTTTTTTTTTTTATTGCTTCTCTTGAAAAGAAAAGAGGGGACTAAGGGGGCACTCCTTGTCCACAGAGTTGCCTTTTTTGTGCAGAATATTTTAAACCATAAAGGAATTTTTAAAAACAAACTACATAATGTACCCAGTTTATAGTGAAGTTAACGAAAGAAAAATTACAAGTGCACTGTATATAGGTGTTCAGAGAAGTGAAACAAAGGCAAGTGAGAATGGGGTATTAAAGAGGGAAGTCTTCCCCAAGAGGTGGAGATGAGCTTAGACAGGTAGGAAGAAAGGAGGGATGTATGCAGAGCTAAAGGGAACGCCAAGGACAAAAGCACAGGCTGGAATCAGTAAGTCATAAAAACAGATCACAGAGTACTTCAAAATATAGATACAAAACACATGTTTGATTTAAATTTGTAATTTAATTGAGGAACACAGTGGTCAAGAATTTTAACAATTAAATAGCTCTGAACCATAGATAGGGTCAAATCAAGCCATTTGGCCATTAAGTCCAATCTCTAAGAGGACAAACACTAGATGTTTCTTAGTTATATGACTAAGTAATTTCCAAAACAATTCCCATCAAATGGCAGGTGCAAAAGCAATTACATCAAATTCCTTGCCAGTTCCATGGACCTGGGGTAGCAGGGCCTCTGAGAACCAGTGAACCAGTTCGAAAATAATTCTGGCACCTCAGAGATCCTATTACTAAGAAGCAGAAATAGATTTTCAAGTGCTCACTTTGAAATATTGAGCATGGTTCCACCCAGATCTTTCCACCATCCTAGAACACTTATTAAAAACCAGTTCAAAGTGAGTCATCATCTAAAATAAAGCTTCACCTTGCCTGAAGTCACGATGCATAGTGGTTTAACTTCAACACACTGTGATTAGCACAATCTAAAAAACAAACAAAAAAAATACAAAAATATTTTCTTATTAAGAAGTTAGATCTAACATGTGATGGGAGCTCAAAATGCGTTTCTTAATTTGAGTTAAGGTCTAACTGTTGTTGTTTTACAATTTCTGTTATTTTTTACATCATGACTCTTCCAAGATTTCTACTAACAACTCAAAACCCTGACCCCCAGACTTGACTAGTCTTCAGTCTATTTTCAGAACAATGTCTTGTTTTGGAAAGACTAGCAACAGCAGACACAAAAAAAGATCACCCTCCAAAATCTTGGGAGCTACCAGAATCTTCCCTAACCTTGGCACCTTTTTTTCTACCTCTAAGCAAAGAACTGCCTCTCTTTCTTTCTGAGCAAGTCCTGCCACCCAGGTCCTTGTTCCTGCTCCCTCCCCTCTGATCTCCTCTCCTCTCTCTTCTTTGCACCACTCACCAAGCTAAAGGATCCTCAGCAAACCTCTTTGCATGTGGCAGTCTTGATTCAAATATTTTTAAGTGTTTCCTACTGCCTCAAGCTCAAGCAGTAACTTGAATTGGCTACGTGAATCTACTCCTATATGAATTCACCAGACACATCCACGTCTCTTTGCATTTGCTCATGCCATTACCATATCTGGAATGCCTTTGCTCGTTATTTATATCTAATCCCATGTTCAAATCTCAAGACACAAATACTCTAAGGTTTCCCTAAAGCACCCATTAACTCCTATATCCCTGTGTAAACCAAATTTGTCTCCAACTCCCAAAGCACTTACTGTCCTTTATACATGAAATAAGACAGGATTTATAATCAGAATATCTGGGCTTAAATCCCACCTCCACCACTAACTAGCTCTGTGATTTGGGGTGGATACATCTGCACTGTAGCTCTTTCTTTGCCTATAAAATAGGAAAGTGATAGCACTTACAGGTAAGGATTAAATGAGATTATGTATATGAGAGCACGTGAAAGCTGTTAATGAAAAAATGTAACTTTTGAAATGTAATTTAACTTCAAGTGTCATTAATATTTGTATGTTTTGTCCCTGTGTCCCTGAGTAGATTCATTCATTGAATAATTATTTACAGAGCACATCTTATGTGCCTGATATTGTTCTAGACACTGGGGATGTGGTCCCTGAATTCATGTCATTGTTTAGTAGACAGACGATAAACAATATAACATGTAATACAACAGCAGGTAATAGTAAGAGCTATGAAGAAAAATAGAGCAAAATAAGGGGATAAAAAGTGGCAAAAAGCCCCAGCTGTAGGCAGCTGCCTAGGTTTCAAGAAAAAAAAAAAAAAAAAAAATGGCAAAAAATGTATTGCTACTTGAGATATTTTAAAGCAAAAAGGCTTCTCTGAGAAAATGACACATAATCAGAGACTTGAAAGAAGGAGGTAGTGAGCAGTGCTCATTTCTGTGGGAAAAGCATCCCAGGCAGAGACACGCAAGTTCAGGGCCCACAGGTGGGTGTGAGCATGTAGTGTCTGGTAAAGAAAAAGGCAAGTATGGCTAGAATAGAGGCAATAAGGGTGGCAGAGCAACAAGATGAGGACAGAGAGGGAGCTAAAAGCCTTATAGGCAACGATAAGGACCTTGGAACTTATTCTCAGTGCTGTTCAAAGCACTCACTGAAAAGAGAGTTCTGACCAGGGAAGTGTTGTGATTTAATTAACATTAAAAAAAATTACTCTGGCCACTGTATGGAGAATTGACATGGGGGGAGCAAGTGGGCAAGACCGGAGATAGGAAAACCATTGAGGACACAACTACGTAGGCTAGGAGAGAAAGGTGGTAACTTGGACTAGGGTAGTAGCTGAGGGAATGAGAAGTGGTCGGATCCCCAGTTTATTTTGAAGGTAGAAGCTAACAGATTTGCTAATGGACTGACCAAATGTGAGATATTAGCAAAGAAGAAGACTTGAGAATCTCTGTACATTTTGACCTTGAACAACAGTATGCTATTAAGATAGGGAAGACTTGAAGAGGAGCAGCTTTGGAAAGAAAAATCAAGAGCTGTATGTTGTTCCCATTAAGGTTGAGATGACTGTGTGATATCCAAGTGAGAAACAGATATACTAGCACTCAAAGGAAAGGACAGAGCTAGTGCTATATATTTGGATGTGGATCATGAGATAAAGTCACCCCTGGAGTGTGCAAGAGGTCCAGGGACTGAAGCCAGGGGTCACTCAGCAATTACACATCAGGAAAAAGAGGACAGTCCAACATAGGACAACAAGAAGGAATTGGCTAATGAGTTAGGAGAACAATTATAAGACGAGGATGTCCTGGAAGCCAAGGGAGAAACAATGTTTAAAGAAGAAAGGAGAGGATAATGGTCCAATGATGCTGAAAGGTTGTATAAGATGAGAACTGGAGATTGTCTGTCGAACTTGGGCAGTGAAGAACACAGGTCACCTTGACCTGAGTAATTTCTATAGAATGGTGAGGATGCGAGGACAATGGAGTAAGAAGGAAAGCGTAGTCAATTCTGAATGAGTAGATATGGAGAAGCAGGCAAAGATGGATGTGTAGTTTAGGAAGGGCACATGCTAAAGGAATGATGCCATAGAAAAAGAGAAGGCAATGATACAGGAAAGAGAAGGATGACAATTGAGGGAGCAAAGAGTAAATCTTTTGTCTCTGTTATTTCTTTTTTCTTTTACCCTACCCAAGTACGTGGGGATTTTCTTGCCTTTTGGGAGGTCTGACGTCTTCTGCCAGCGTTCAGTGGGTGTTCTGTAGGAGCAGTTCCACATGTAGATGTATTTCTGCTGTATCTGTGGGAAGGAAGGTGATCTCCGCGTCTTACTCTTCCGCCATCTTGCCCCTCTTCCAAGAGTAAATCTTTGAATAGGTGAAGGGATGTTGATCACAAGGCCAAGGTCTGGCCTTAGATGTGCAGAGAATCATTCATTGTAAGGGAAGGAAGGCAGAATAAATGGGTACAGATGCAGTGATAAGTTTGATGGTGAACAGATTAGAAGTTCTCATGAGATTGCTTTTAGGAGCCATTAGTTGAGAGTGAGAAAAGGAGAATGGTGTTAGAAGTTTAGGAAAGAAAAATGTGAAGAGTGGGGTTAGCAAACCGATACATGGGTAGTGAATAAGTGTGGGCTGCCATCCGATGGTCCCTTTCTCTGCCTCGTCCTTCAAGAACCTCTACAGCTTTGCAATTATTATCCACAAGACATGTGCTTAAAGACGAGCCTGATTTCTTTGAGAAACAGAAGATTTTTGCAAACCAGCAATGATATTATCCTGAAAAAGGATGTTAAAACTAAAAGGAAAGTTTTTCTGGAATATGTGTCACCAGCCATGCCTTGGACACTATGAAAAATGCCTAGGACTACACACATGGCCTAAAGCCACGTTCAGTCACCTTCATCTCTCATTTTGACAAGTACGCAGGAGTCACTGATGAGTGGGTCATTCCAGAGAAACAACACTTCAGAGATTTGGGAAATCTAGTACTGAAAGAGGAGGCAGAAAATAAAATTGATCAGTATGGTATGATTTTTGAGTTTCCACCACACTTGTATATTCTGGAGTAATATAAGGGATCCTATTTCCCCCAAAGAAGGAGCAAGATAAACAGAGAAGTGTCAGTCACTCAAACGTGGTTGCTTCATTTCAATTGTGTGTTGGTGGCTGGGGGGAGTGGAGGTTAAAAGCATCAATGTCCAACTACTACGAGGTACAGCTCACTGATTTTCTACTTTCTAAGAGATATTGTGGTCTTCAGCCTCAATGGATTCATAGGATGACCCTGTGGCATCATTATAAATATCATGGTGAAAGCTGCCCATTTGACTGTATTTAAGAGACGCCATGATAACAAATCCTCTGCTGAGTCTTTTGGGAAGAAGGGTTTGAAAATCACTAATATAAACACCTTGCCTGGGTTTCCTAGGGTCATGTGTCAGCTTTGCAGCTTCTTAAAAATAAGAGTTCTCCACAAATGAGTTTCATGCACAATCCCAACAGACAAAAGCACAGAGTCAGAAATTTGAGCTGCTACCTGCAAGCTATGCTGGACATATAACAGAGAGTAAGAGTGTATACAAGTAAACAAGACTCGAAAAGGTAGCTAGAGTATCATCACCGACTTTGGTCTTATCTGAATGAGAGAAAAACAGATACCTGGTAATGCAGGGCGACAAGCCTTACTCTTGAAAGTAATTTATAATTTCTTTGATTTTAGAATGATACTATAATGTATATACTGTCTATTATGTAACACCTCCAAGAGGTCTAGGGAAGTACTCTTTAATCAAATACAAAATTTTTGTGGTGAAATATTTGAATGGTCACATTAAGGGGAACAAATAAAAATTTTAAAAAGCCTGAAGTCATTTAAGATCAAGTCAAAGTTTTGTTACTCAATGAATTACAAAAGGAAGGAAGGGAGAGAGGGAGGGAGGGAGGGAGGAAGGAAGGAAGGAAATTTTTAAAAATAAATTTTTAAAAATCTAAAATGAAAAAGAAAACTTCCACTTCTCAAACCTTTTTGGGTTTTGCAATTGTGCCCAAATGATTGCGGACCTATAAAAATACAAGGAAATATGCAAGCTTGGGCCTATAAGTTTGCTATATTAGACGACCAGGCTCCCAAAGAGCTGTCACTGTTACCACTTGAAAAGAAGAATAGAAAAAATAGAGATAATAAGATATGAAAAATTACCAGGCAAGCACCATCTTTGGAGTATGATTTGTGACGTATGAATGGTGCACAGCATGTGTCAATGCTTCTGACTGTTCTGTGATGGACACTGCTAAATATTACTTGAACTCTGAGTTCAGGGTTACCTATAAGCATGAGGTTGATATTTTGTTTTCTGGTAGAGCTGCAAGATGTACAATGCTTATTTCTGACCACTGACTTTCCAGGAACATCATCTCCTACGTGTCAGGTCAGGATTCCTCTTAGTATCAGAAATATGAAGTTAAAAAGGAATTTAATAGACTTGAAGAGATACTTGTATATTCATGTTCATAGCAGCATTATTCACAATAGCCAAAAGATAGAAGCAATCCAAATGTCCATCAACAGATGAATAGATAAACAAAACGTGGTGTGTGTGTGTGTGTGTGTGTGTGTGTGTATGTGTATATATATATATACTGGAATATTACTCAGCCTTAAAAAGAAAAGGAAGGAAATTGTGATACATACTACAACATGGAAGAACCTTGAACACATCATGCTAAATGAATAAGCCAGTCACAAAAGGACAAATACTGGATGATTCCATTAATATGAGGTACCTAGATTAGGCAAGTTCATAGAGACAGACAGGAGAATGTCGGTTACCAGGGGATGGGGAAAAGGGTAATAGGGAGTTATTGTTTAATGGGTACAGTCTTGCAAGATGAAGAGTTCCGGAAATGGCTGTGATGGTAATATGAATGCACTTAATGCCCCTGAACTGTACACTTAAAATGGTTAAGATGGTAAATTCTGTCTGATGTGTATTTTACAACAACTAAAAATAATAATAATAATAAATAAAAGGAATTTAATAGTAAAAGAAGGCATACTCTGAAAAAATATACTGAACAACCTGAAAGATGACACAGGAACTGTACAAGGAGCAAACAAAAGAGTCCAAAATTACAAGGAAAAGAGTATAGTGATGAACCAGAAAGCTATGTAGAAGAGTAAAGGAAAAGAAGACTAAACTGTTGGCCTCTGAATAAATCATCTCCTTGGAAATTTGCAGTGACCTTCGGTGTGCAGGTTGGTGGCTTTGAGATGATGTGCAGCGGGGGGTTCGCCCTACTCATTCCATCTCTTAGCTGAGGCAAAGCAACTGAACTGTTTCTAAGCCTCAATAATGATCCTAAATTTGGGAGCCCAGTAAGCAGGGGTCATCAAGTAACCAAGGAAGAAGAAAGTAAATTTTTTAGGCTTTATGAGCCATACTGTCTCTGTCACAGCTCCTCAACTCTGCCTTTGTAGTATGAAAACTGCCATAGACAAACATAAATGAATGGATGCAGTTGTGTCCCAATAAAACTTTATTTATAAAACCAGGCAGTGGGCCATAATTTGCTGACCTCTGCTCCTTAAGGGAAAGAAGGCTTCAGATTTTCTAAGTGGATACAAATTATTACTTGG
Source organism: Balaenoptera ricei (assembly GCF_028023285.1). Lineage (NCBI taxonomy): Eukaryota > Metazoa > Chordata > Mammalia > Artiodactyla > Balaenopteridae > Balaenoptera > Balaenoptera ricei. The sequence goes on from NC_082643.1 coordinate 76,751,585, forward strand.
GCTTCGGAAGGAGAATCTCAAATACAGAGAGGAGTAGGGTCAATATAAAACACTAGTTTTGGAGTTAAAAACAAAAACTGTGGGGAAGAAAATAGAAAGAAGGAAAACATGCTGATCCAGATAGGAACAAAGCAACTTAAGAAGCAGGTTGTAATTTTGTGTCCTTCTTTAAAAGAAAGAGAGAACTATAGAGAAAAATGGACACGGAGCACGGGAAGAACAGGAATTATGGCCCAGGCTGCAGAAGAGGTAGTTGAAAGGCACGTCAGCAGGGCGATCATTCTAACTTAAGGCCTGGAGTCCAAAGGTTGAGGAAAGGCAAGCCTTTGAAAAGGATCATTTGGCCAAGGACCTTCTGGACCTCACTGGCATGCCGGCAGCAGGGACTTAGGAATCACCACCAAGGGCACCACTGGTTCAGAGCCCCATGAGCTGTATTTCTCAGATGGGAACAATGTGAGGGCAGGTGGGAACCACTCCCAGGAGACTGGCTCACAGATCGTAGAGTTCCGAAGAGGAAGCAACAAATGGCAGCACAGGGGTAAGAAAGCCTGGGGACTCTGCCGGGAATGAGAACAGAAATGAGCAGAAGAGAGACTGTGGGAAATGCAATTTGGAGAATTCCTGTCTTTACATTTAAAGTAGCCTTCTCAATTTAGTTCTGGGCTGCCAGGAGTATATATATTAGTCCAAAAGGAAGGTTTGAAAGTTTGAGGTTTTGAACACACAGAATGTGCACTAAACAATAGATAGGGATCCTGGGAAACACAAAGAGACGACAACCACCGTGATGGTGCAGTGATGTGATGTTGCAGGGATGAACACCACCACTGCAAATTTCTAAGTTCTGCAAGTAGATGGGTATGCTTCTGGCCACAGTGATCCAGGAGTAGATCTACCCTGCAGAATATTCACTGATTCAACAAATATTGGTGTGTATTACTGTGAGAAAGGCACTGTGTTGGATACAAGAAACAGAATGATGAGGTATGTAGAGGGGAGAAGATAGTCATTAAATTACACACATGCAAAATTACAACTGCTGTAAGTTCCAGAAAGGAGAGACATATGGTGCTAGGAGAGGTTAGGATGAGAACACTTGATCTGCTCAAGAAAATGGCTTCTGAGCTGAGAATTAGAAGGAGGTAAGGAAGGAAAGAGAGAGGGAAGAGGAAATGGCATGTGCACAGCCCAGTGGAAGGAGGGAACATGACACATGTGAGGGATGGGAGAAGGATGCGACAGTGAGGAGCTCAGAGAGCAAGGTGAGCAGAGCCCCACACCTGGCTAGAGATGTGGGCGGACAAGCACCAGTGCAAAGTCTTGCAGGGCACTTAAAGAAATGTCACCTGAGCCCAGGAACAATGGAAAGCCATGGGACGAATTTAAGCAGAGTTGGGGAAAGGGTAACAGATCAGGTAAACCTCACTGTAAGAGAGAGGATCCAGAGAAGGGCAAGTGGGGAGTGGATGCAGAACAACACTGGGATGCTTTCGTTATGGATCCCTAACTGGAGGCCATGCTGCGATCAATCAGTAATGGTAGATTTCTACCAATTTGAAATGCCCAGGTCCTGGATTCTAGATATTTGTCACAGATTTACTGGCAAAGGTAAAACCATGAAGCCTCTCTCATTTTCTCCTGTTCTGTCTGAGCCTTAAAAACAATAGGGCTTCCCTGGTGGCGCAGTGGTTGAGAATCCGCCTGCTAATGCAGGGGACACGGGTTTGAGCCCTGGTCTGGGAAGATCCCACATGCCGTGGGGCAACTGGGCCCGTGAGCCACAACTGCTGAGCCTGCGCGTCTGGAGCCTGTGCTCCGCAACAAGAGAGGCCGCGATAGTGAGAGGCCCGCGCACCGCGATGAAGAGTCCCCGCTCGCCGCAACTAGAGAAAGCCCTAGTACAGAAACGAAGACCCAACAGGGCCAAAAATAATTAATTAATTAATTAATTAAAAAAAAACAAATAATATAGCCTCTGCTCTAGGCTATGGCTGATAACATAAATGGGAGTTTATCATAAAAAGAAAAAGTGTCCTTTAGGAAGTCAATCGTGTCTAGATCTTAAACAGTTGATACTTGGGTCGCCCTGTCCAAGCTCTTCAGGGGGCCTTTGGGGTTTTAGAAAAGAATTTCATAGCTAAAAAAAAAAAACACATGAAGTTTACTCAACTGGTTCTCTATGTGTATAAGTCCCTTTGAGACCTTCCTGCGAGTAAATGATGACAGCAGCACAGAAGACAATATTTGAGTGATTTAATATTTTGTTCAATATTCAGGTGGTTCGAGATCCTGGATCCTCTCTAAGCAGCCTCATCCCAAGAACTGAGAGTTCTACTATGTGGGTGCTCAAAAGTGCTCTGGCCTTTCACATCATATAAACTACGCATGAGAGATCAATGTGTGCTGTTAAACCTATATTGACTGACTTCATATGAAGATGGAATTCCAATATAAACTCTGAAAAAGTAAAAGGTTTATTTTAAATTTCCAGGCAATTACAAGAGAGGCAAAATGTTGCTTTTTCCAGCTGTATTAGTTTTGGGGGAAAAAAAAAACCAAACAGACTTTTCCTCTTTTATGTTTCATATGCAAGCCACAAGCCAGCAAACACTGGTATTTACTCCAACGTTAATAAAAGTAAATGACTTTGTGGTTTGGGGTCACTGGTATAAAACTTGTGCTCCTTTTAGTTTATGTTATGTACAAAAGTTCAAAATTTCAGGATGCATCCAGCACTAACTGATGACTTACTTATGCTTTTCTACAGTGATTCAAAGCACTGTTTCAGTTTATGTTTGAATTACTTCTGCTTTCTATGCCAAATGCTCTGTGATTCCTGTGGGATGCTTCTTCTCTCTTCTTCTATCTTTTTTTACCTTTATGACGTTAGAACTTTTTTTTCTGCCGGAGCCATCTCCTCGATTATAATCTACTCAAGGAGGAAGTCAAATCCATGAGGAGTTACATTACCAATGAAACTCTCATCTCAAACTGTAAGTTACCAATAAAGATTTTTTTCCAGAGAAATGGAATCTAATCAATCGTTTTTGCAGTTGCCTTTTTATTTCCTAAAGGATACTAGTCAACTGGGGCCAGTACAAACAACTTGAAAAGAACACTCTAGGACCTAATATGCAGATGCCAAACATACTGCCTCCCTCCCAAATCCATCAAGTCCACACACCAGATGTGGGGACTGCATACACCCAAAGTTCAGCATGCTTTCGAGTCAGTCTTTCCATCAGCCAGATGCTCAAGCTGACAGTTTCCTTTATAATTATTCATCACATGAAGAGAATTGTGCAGACCTGAAGCAGCAGCTCCCTTGGCAATGTTGGCCGAAATGCTAAAGAGATTGGTCTTCTGCCTGCTGTCCAAAAACATGCTACTGATTTAGACAGTCCTGCAGAACAATCAATCATGGTTTCAGCCCTGATGAAGTGCCATGGGCTGCACACATTCATTTCATTAGGATCGTACTTAGGTCTGAGGACTTCTTTATGTTTTTAAGCTAACGTAATCACTTCCATGCAAAGCAAAGGGACAGCATGTGAGGGGGAAAATGCCACCTGGGCTAATGTTTTGCTGATGGCTTTCATACTTTAAGTCCTCAAAAAAAAAATATTCCAGATTATGTTGAGGGCCTCCCAGCCCTTAAGGAATTGCCAAGCTTTTCAGAACCTAAAAGAAGTCAGACACCAGCCCTAAAAGCAACTCCGGTAAGGTCTGCCTCCCCTTTCTGCTAGTTTTGTGCTAAGTTTGTCATAGACATCCTAGGGGAGTAAATCAAGTTAAGACTATATTCTCTCGCTCATGTGATTAGGTACTAATACAATGAAGTGGGACCACAGACCCTCAGATTCTCAAAAACCATCTGTAATTTTCTTTTATGCTTTTTACCTTTTTCCTTTTTTTAAGCAAAAGACAGTGAAAATTGTGCAACTCACAATAGAACTATGCATCAAATGAGGTGAAATCTCTTTGGCCATTTTAAGCAGTCAAAGAAATAAGTCCAAATAAATTGCATCTAGCATTGCTAGGCCCTGAGCGAGAGAAACCCGGCCAAGAACATGGATTCTGAAGCCAGACTGTCAGGGGCTGAAACCCTGTTCCTCCACTTCCCACCCTTGGGCAAGTTACACTGAAACACTTTCTGCCTCAGTTTCCTCATTTGTAAGTTAAAGATAACAACAAGGTCCAATTCATAATGCCTTTGTGAAAAGTCAATGAATTCGTAAGTGCTTAGGAAGTCCTAGTGTTTAGAAGAGGACCTGGCAGACAGTAACCACCACATAAATGTGCATCATTACTACTTCCACAAAACGATAAACAAACCAGATTATTGCATCTTGATCATCAAACAAATGGAAAGAAATTAGGAACAAGAGAGCCATTCAGAAATGATTTGTTTGTTTGGAAGAAAAACAAAACAAAACCCAGCAATTTCCCAACGGCCAGTGGGCAGCGCCTGCCACATCCAGGTCCACGGGGAACTCAGAAGAGCAGGAAGTTCATCTGGGCAGGCATTTCCTCACCGCCCTGCAAGGCACTTTGGTGTAAACATCAACCACACAAACTGAAATAAAAGGCTTAACTACAGCAGGAAAAGCCCGAAGGACACAACTTCTCAGCCCCTCATAACAGCACGCAAGTGAACCAAGAGAGGGCTGACGGGCAGAGGAACTTGTGACTGAAGCAGGTCACTCTTTCCAAAGACTGCGTTGAGCTGCAGTGGAGTGTACGGTGGGCGGTGCTCTGACAAAGCGGGGGCTCCCGGGGCGTGGAAGCTGCAGCCGCCCCAAGAGGAACACAGAGTTTGCTGGGAACAGCTCAAGCTTCACCATAAATCTCAAGTGACAACCTTCTCATGTTCTGAATGCCATGATCAAGTCACCCTAAGTCCTCCCTATAGATTGAAATATTTAACTTTACTAAATATTAGCTCAAAGGTATGGGTAGGAAAATTATTCACAGAATTTTAGGGCTGGTTAGTTCTGCAAACTCCTCCAGAAACAAAAACCTGCCTCTTTGGCCTTCTTCCTGCCTTAACGTGGATCAAGAACCTGCCCCTGTCTCTGTCCTACCTCCTTCTCGGAAGCCTTTGTGGCCAAGACCCAGGTTTGTGACAATCCTCCCCCCAGGACCAGAATCACCTTTGCTCTCTCAGTTCTGCTGTCTCAGCCCACCCTCCATTTCCTCTGTCTTCCAAACACCGAATCTCTCAGACTCTCTAGGGGTGGACCCATCACCAACATTTTAAACAAGATCCACCCCACCCCCAGCCCAAGGAGACTCTTACTCTAGTTTAGACAGTGCATTCCTTGAAGTGGCAGAGCTGTAACTTTCGTTCGCTATGCCCAGTGCCTATCGCAGTGCTGGTCACACAGTAAATGCTCAAAAATATTTATTTAATGAACGAATCCACAGTAATTTCAACTTCAGAAAGGACTTAAGTCTTTGAATCTCTTTTTTTGCAAATGAGAGGCTCCTCCATTCCATGTCTGCCTCACCTCAAACCTCATCTGCGCCCCACCCTCTGCAGCATCTCCTGACAGATATTGAATCAGAATGTTTCCTAATGGCAGCATCTGCTTCCTTGCTATCCATTTACCCTTGACACTACCTCACACCTACTGGATCAACTTTTCATTTCCATCAAGATCTCCAATCGCCCTATTCTACTATCCCATTGCTTCTGTTTTGGCTTCGATGACCTTTCTTTGCAGCTAGGCTGCACGACTGACAATTTTAGATGGAATCACCGTCTCCTGATTTGCCAAGGCTTGGACCACATGGTCTACTCTGTACCCTTAAACAAATTCACAAATTCTTAGTGGGTGGCTCTCTTCCCAAAAGTTCAACTATCACTTGTATGAGAACAATTTTTACATTTATATTCTCAGCCCAATCTCTAACCAGACCCAAATATGATGGCCAAGATAGCTTCACACATATAGCTTGCTGGATCCTCAAACCTACCATGGTCCAAAACAAGCTTAGTGTCTCCCCTCCCAGAGAAGATTCTTCTCGCAGTTTCCCTATCACTACCAAAACTACTACAAGTGCATTTGCCACAAAGACAAATTTCAGTACCTGTCTTCTCTTTATTCCCACCATCACTCCCCCAGCATTCCACAAGTTTATAAGGTCTGTTCATTTTACCCCTTCACTGCCTCTCAAATCTGAATTTACCTGCCTATTTGCACTTCCTTAATACACCTTCATGACAGCATATAGACCAGCACTGTCCAATAGAACTTTCTGCAATAATGGAGATGTTCTATATTTGCATTGTCCAATATGGTAGCCACTAGCCACATGTGATTGTTGAGCACTTGAAATGCAGCTAGTGCACCTAAGAAACTGAATTTTAAATTTCATTTAATTTAAATCGCCACATGAGATTAGTGGCTACCATATTGGACAGCACAGATATAGCCAATTATAATTCCATCCGTGCCAGTCATTTGTTTGCTCTCAGATCCATTCCCTACTGCCCAAACACCCTCTCTGCTTTATATTACAGGGGACTTCTAATTCCCTGCCTCAGTTGACAACTGGCTTCCAGGTAAGTTGTCAGTGAGAGGCTTTGGCGAGGACTAGGGCAGGAGGAATAGAAAGGTCAGAGAGCTTCTCCCTCCCTAGCTTTGCCTCAGGTGGCATCTCCAGCAGCAGTTATCTCTCCTCCACAGCTCCAGCTCTCATGCATCAGCCCCTCCCTCCACACTGCCAGCACTCATTGGCAGCCTTCACCACAGTTCTAGTTCCCACGGAGCAGCCTCAGTGTCTGGGCTCAGGTAACACTATCTTCTCCATGTGTCCCTTCAGCCCTAGGAATAGTAGCAGCCATTCTGCCATTACTAATCTCTGATTGGCTCACTGTCCTGTTGGGTTTCTTAGCCCTTAAACCATCCATGTAACCAACTCCCTCTATTAATTTCCCTCTGTTAAAACACCCAGTATGGTTTTTGTTTTCCTTACTGAAGACTTATACTCCATCTTAACTGGAGTTTCCTCTTTAACTTTAATTCATCCGAATAATTGCTGCCATGAAACCAGCCATAATTGTCATCTTCTCCACCAAAATAGTATATGATATAAAAGTATATCAGGGGCTTCCCTGGTGGCGCAGTGGTTGAGAGTCTGCCTGCTAATGCAGGGGACATGGGTTCGAGCCCTGGTCTGGGAAGATCCCACATGCCGCGGAGCGACTGGGCCCGTGAGCCACAGCTACTGAGCCTGCGCGTCTGAAGCCTGTGCTCCGCAACGAGAGAGGCCGCGATAGTGAGAGGCCCGCGCACCGCGATGAAGAGCGGTTCCCGCACCGCGATGAAGAGTGGCCCCCGCTTGCCGCAACTGGAGAAAGCCCTCGCACGAACCGAAGACCCAACACAGTCAAAAATAAAATAAATAAATAAAGTAGCTATAAAAAAAAAAGTATATCATAAGTCATCACTTATTTGGTGCGTGCATGTCAAGCATTACATTGGGATTTTTACACATCATAGCTCATTTTTCCTTATAAAACCCTAAGAGGTCAGTATTTCTATCCCCATTTTTATAACTGAGTCTAATGAGGCTTAGAGAGCAACTTACACAGGTTAAATAGCAACTAAGTGAGTGATTCAGCATGCCTCAAGAGTTCATGTCAGGTCATGCAAATTCCTTCCTCTCTAGTGTACTATTCAGACACTGTCAATTACTCCTCATTGTCTCAGGAAAAAGTTCAACTTCCTCAGCCTGCTCTTCAAAAAAGATTCTCAGCATTCCAGCTTTAATCACCTTTCCAGTCATAGCCCTACTTTCTCCTTAGTCATATCCAGATTCACTATATGCTGTTTTCCCCAGATGTGTGATTAGTGTTTTCCCACCCCTGTTTTATCCCCCAGGTACCTCTCAAGACCTATTCAAAATTCGATTTAATTTCAGCATAATAAATATTTATTAATTGCCTACTGTTTCCAAAGCACAGTCATCTCTCCTTTCACTGAAGTTTCCCATTTCATAAGTTCTCATTCATTTATCTATTGTTTGGCTTATATTCTAGTTGTATTCTTGTTTTAATACTTTTATAAAAGTGTAAAGTATTGGGGGATAAGTCATGGTGTTTTAAAGATTTTTTTAACTCTCCCATCAGCATCTAAGAGTGACTTTTACAAACCACTTTTAGATGATCTGCAAACATTTGTTGAACTCATTTACACAACTCTTCACAGATGCAGCACCATGTGATTTCTCAGAAGAAATGGAAGTCAAAGGCCTAGGCTTTGCCCAAATTCTTTACCTTCACCATGTTAGGGACATGGATTCTAGAGTCAAACTGCCTATGCTTTAACTCAGCTCCAGCATTTAACACCTGTAGAATTTGGGATGAGCTACTTAACTACCAGGGCTACTGTTTTCTCACCTATAAAATAAAAATAATAAAACTACTTGCCTCATAGTACTATTGGGAGGATTAAATGAGCTATTTATATCAAGTGCTTACAACAGCGCCTGGAATATACTAAGTGCTCAATAAATGTTAGTTCTTATTAATATGACATCACCTCCCAAACCAGCGGCATGACGGACCTGGTTAAAATGCCCATAATTTCCCTAAGTCATGGAGTATACATCTCAGATCCATAATCTCCCTCTAGGTCTTATTCTGGCCTCCAGAAAACAAGTAGTCTATACCTATAAAACAAGATGATCAAATTTATTATAAGCAGAATAATGTCAATAAGACTGTGAAAGCAAGATAAAATTAATTGACCACTGAGAAGTTAAAATATTTCAGAAAACTTATCTAAATTGAGAGTTGTGTGTCCAGTAAACCCACTATATTTGTTACATCATGCCTATTGCAGAGAAAACACAGACGTTTTCCCTGTATCTAACCAATATATGAACTCTGGACTTTTAGGTTTGCTGTGCCCAGTTTCCAAGTGGTCCTTTCCCTCTGTGTGCTCTAGCTCTGATGGCCTTAGCATCAATGACAGAGTACTCGTTGGCCTCTCCTTCTTACAGAGTAACAGAATATTGTTCTTGTCCTTGAAACCCAGCCCCTGTATTTTGAGGAAGCCCAGGCCACATGGAGAGGCCACATGTAGATACTATGGTGACAGTCCTAGCCAAGGTCTCAGCTGACCTCCAGCATCAACCATGAGACATGTGAGCAAGCAAGCTGCAGACGATTCCAGGCCCCAGCCTTTGAGCTGACCCAGCTGATGTTGAATGCAACAGAGGCAAGCTATCCCTGCAGAGCTCTGCCCAAATTGCAGGTTTGTGAGTGAAATAAAGTCTTTCATTGTTTTCAGCCACTAAGTTTTGGAGTAATTTGTGAAACAGGAACGTAACTAGAGCAGACAGTATGTTATGTAGCAAAAGCTATCTGATAAAGGCAGTATCTTCTACCTGCTTCTACCTTAGTGTATCTTCCTCAAAACTGCAACATTGGTCAAAGAAGGTGGTCCAGGGCACACAGTATTGTTTTAAATCTAGACCTGATAATTATTTTATTTGTTTAATTAGTTGCTTAAGACAAGGTACATTACTTACTGCACCAGAGGAATTTGTGGTTGCTCTTTTGGACAAGAAAACATCACCCCTCTCCCCAAAAATCAAATAAATATAATAATCAGAGTAATACAGATTTCTGAAATCTCCAAGAACAGAGAATCCAGCTGGATCGTTCATCTTCTCTGTTAATAAAATGATATGGTGTGAACCCTAAAACAAATATTAATAATAAACTGTGTGAGAAATATAAAGATAGCCATGTTTCAAAATAATAGCCGATAAAGCTATGCTGCTATTGAGTCCTAAGTTTTATAAGCTCTGATAGACCAAATATTCTTATTCACAAAATCATTATTGTAATAAAAGATATTGGTCTAGCTGTTCCACTGATATTATAAGAACCCAAACCCATGCAGGCAAAAAAAAAAAAAAAAAAAACGAGGCAGATGTCTCAGATCCAGGAACTGAATAAAATCAGAAATAAAGTTATGTTAAAATACAAACTTACTAACTGGATAAGTAATTATATTATATTAGTAGGTCTAAATGAACAAGAAAGTCTTTAGGGTCAAATCAGAAACTATTACCATCGGATATCTTGTCTGAAGCCAAAGAGTCCGTGCTTAGGAACAGGTTGTTGCAGCCAAAATGATTGACAAAACTCTTGACATGACAGAGTAACCACAGCAGTTAACAATATAGCACTTAAATCATTCACCAAACTCAGAGCATTAAATTTATCTGCGCACTGAGCCAAAGCAACCAAATGCAGAGGTCCTCATCAGCACGTCTGCAGGATGGCTGTTTGTTTGTTTGCTATAAATCATTTGGGGCAGTGAATGAAATAAATCTAAAAGAAGACTAAGTAGATGATGTCAAACACCTACTGGAAATAGCTGCAAGTTGCAGCCACATTCTTAGAAGCTGATTTAAAGTAATAACTAAACATCATGTACGGCTGACCTTGCACAAAGCAGTGTCCTCCCCAAACGCCCAGGCTCAGCTGTAAGGACCAATGCAAGCCGCGTCTCTCTTCAAACCACGCAATGCAGCCCCGCCCTGCCCCCCCGACCCCCCCACCGCCCCCCGCAAGGACTGCTTCCAGCCTCATCACTCCTGGCGCACCCTCTCCTTTTAGGGTCAAAGGGAACACACCCAGATGCGGTCAACCAGAATTTGCTCACAATATAGCTTGATACATTAAGTAACAAGTCATCCTTTTATCTAAAGCCATATGTTTAAACACTATAATTGATAGCTGCCTCCCCTTTCTTCATCTTTCAGAATAGTCAGCTATTGCTTGCCTTCTAATCTGGGAAAACTATATTCTAGAAAAGAAACTACACATAACTATGTACAACAGTCAAGCCCCCAGAGAAATACAGTATATTTTATGTCTGTATCTATAGTATTCATGTCAATAACCCCAGACTAACCAGTTAAAGGAACACGTTTGCATTAAAGTTGACTACACGTGCACTCGTGCACGCGTGTACACGTTCATGCACGTGCACACACACAGCTGTAAAACCCTCAGAAATGCATTTTCTGTGCTATCAAAGCATGTGATGCAGAATCAGAGAAGGTCAGGACTTCGATCTCCCGTTTTCTCACCACTGAGCATGGAATTGCCCTTAAGGCACACCTACCATGTGTGAAAATAGCCTAATAATCAGATCAGATTCACAAGTGCTCCCTAGAAAATAGCCTGCTGTGAATGTTGACGTGCCTTGCATAGCTTATGCCTCGGCTTTATCTTTTAGAAACAGCTGTAAGATGTGCACTGCCACTAGACACACCACCTAGCGTCACTCTCAGAAGGCTGTTCAAATGCTACAGATTTCTCCGAAGCCTACTGGGCAAGCACACCGGGAGGGGTGTGGCACCCTCGGCACAGGGTGAATAGCTGGCCGCACCCACTCCCAGATACGCAGCCATTTCGCTTCCAGAGGTGTATTCTCTCTCTCTCTTGATCATCCACCCATTTGAAAAAGCTCCATTTTTATTCACTTCCATTTAGCAAGCATATACATTTTTTTAAGAATGCCAGTGGAAGTCTTTAAACTTCTCTACCAATGGATGAAATAGAAATTAAATTTTAGTTTAATTTTATAAAGGGTGATCAAAGAGAACCACTCGGCTGCTAAATTTACTCACTCCCTTATTTACCAAGCAGATTCTGTGCAGCCCTTGAAGGGGTTTACATCGTTGTGGTGGATAAAAACATTAAGCATGCATGTAATTGCAAATAGTGGTCAGGCCATGAAGGGGTCATGAAGGCAGTTATGGAAAAGGATAATGGGGCAGGGGTGATTTACATGAGTTGGGAGGACAGGATTGGATAGGCCTCTCCTTGTATTTAAACTTATTTAGCTCTGAAGGATGAGAAGGAGTTGACCAGGTTAAGAGGTCAAAGGGGGTGGGGCAAGGAGAAAAGGGTGGAAGAAGAAAAGTGAAAACAGGAAGAATGTTCCTTCCAAAAACAGTACGAGTGGAGGTGCTCAGGCAGGAAGTTAATTCTGAGAATCAAGATATATATAACAAATAAATTGGGGACATGAAGAGTATTAAAATTGTTAATATAGAAAGAGGTAATACAAACAATAAGACAAATACCCCAAAAGAGAAAAGAACAAAGGACATGAACAGAAATCTTACAAAGGGAAAAATATATATATATCAATACATATATATGCTAATATTCATAAGATGCCCAACTTAACTAATGTTCAAAGTAAATTAAAGCCAAGAGATACCATTTTTTCTCTGTCCTACTAACAAAGAGACTGGTAATCTCAGCACTGGGGCAGGTGTGGGGTAAAAAGTCCTCTTGTTTCTGAAGTCTTTCTAGAACACCATCTGGCCACCGATCAACAGCCTACAATAAGTGCATATCTTTTGTCGGCAACCCCAAACTGAATACAATGAAGTAGGAAGGGTGTGAATGATTTCTCAGAACATACCAGGCACTGAAGTATATACACAAATATTTACCAAGCACCTAAAATGTACAAGGCACAGGTACTGTAGGTGCTGCAAAGATGAGTAAGGTCTTCTCTATCCTGAAGAGCTAGTTTATCTACTGGGGGCAACAGAAAGGTACACATTTAGGTATAACATGGGTCAGACAGCAGTAAGCATGAAAGAGATGCAAATAAAATGCTTCAGGCTCATCCCCAAAGAAGGAAGAACCATCTGATTTTGAGGGCTCAGGGAAGATATGGCATCTGGAATTGGCCTTGTAGTACAGGAGAGGGATGAAGGAGTTGGATTTAGGTAACTCCTGGGGGTGGAAGGGTGAAGAAACAGGCACTGTCCCTGCCTCTTAGAGTCTACAGTTTGGCAAGGACATTAAACAAGTGTGATGAGAAGACAAAAGTTCAGGGAGCTATGAGAGTATCATAAAGGCAAGCATCAAAAAAGACAACAAACTCCAGTGTTAGTGAAAATATATGTAACTGAAACTCAAATTCAGTACTGATGGGAGAGTAAGTTGGCATAATCAGTTTGAGAAGCAACTAACTGATCAAAATATAGAAAGGCCAAAGAAAACACAGCTCACATGACTCAACAATTATACAAATATACTTAGAGAAACTCGTACAAGGACATGTGCAAAAGTGTTCCAACCATCAAGGTTTGCTACAGTGAAAACTTGACAAGCCCTAAGTGTTTATTAACAGATGACATGAATACGTAATGGTTTTTTCATATAATAAAACTCAGTAGCAAAAATTATGAATTAGAATTACACGAATAAATCTCAAAGGCAAAGAAAATTAGTTACAGAATGATACAATCAGTGTGTTACTATTTCTATAAAGTTCAAAAACATGCAAAACAATATTATATGTAGTTTATGGACACACATATACAATAAAAATATATAAGTGTGCATGGGAATGATAAAAACCCCAAAATCAGGCTAGTGGTTGCTTCTAAATATGCAAAGAGAGCGGAATTGGGGAGAGGTATAGAATAAGCTTCAAATATATATTATACATACTCCCTTCCCTGGATAGACTGGAAGCTTTTGAAGCCAGGACAACACACATTATCTCTAAGTCCTCAGCATCTACACTATGCCCCACAAGTTATCCGTCCTCAAAAGTCTGTTGAATGAGTCAACATTCTATATGAGTGTTAGTCGGATGCTTGCTGCCATGGTTTTGCTTGGGCACATCACTCCTCTCTACTGTATTTTCTAGCTGTGCAACAGATGCAAATGTTTGCATACTTCCAAGGGAATCTAAATGATTGGAAAATTCAGTAATAAGCTGACACAACGGCAGCCCTTAGAAAGGCAGTCTCAATAAGAAAGAGCTACTGAAGTAGGAGATGGCCAAAGACGAAATGCGATTCCCCAAAAAGAGTGACTTTCCAGACCCTGAAGGTATTTATAGTGGAGTGAGAAATCTACTTGGTGCAAAAGTTATAAAAGGGATTCAGGAACCACATGACCTCAAAGACTTTAGGATTCTTGCTTCAATGACCACGAAAAAGCAGTGACCTCAAATTCCTAGTCATGTCACTAGAAGCCATCTGTATGCTCCCCTTCATTGCCTGCACATGATTCTGTGTTTTCCCACGCACGATCTTCTGGACATCTCCATCCATACTAATGGTAGGAATTAAAGCAGTCCCTGAGAGCTGTTTGTAGGTCAACCATTGTTAGGAGGAGTAAAGAATTTTTGCCTTCACAATGGCCCAAAGGGAGCTATCATGTGTTAAGTCCGAACTTTTGAAGATACTACCCTACTTCAGATTTACAGCCAATTCATCATCCAAGACGTATTTTCAAACTGAGAGTGCATAGGAAGCTGACACACCACCTCACCCAGAGGGACTTGTAAGTCTGTCTAGCAACAGCGAAATGCCCTAGAGGCCATAGGCAGGGGAAATAGCCTAGGTTATCTGCAGAAGAAATCCATACACCAAACAGTTATAGTAAAGGTTCTGAAAGGAAACAAGGCAAAGCCTTCAAATGAGGACTGGGAACAGTGAAAGCAATGAGCCCCGCTATTTGATAACTTTATGCAAATTAGCCTTCACAACTAGGAAATATCTTCAAAAAGGAGCTAAGAGATGGCAAAAAGGAGCTAAGAAGTACCAGGTTGCCATGGTAGCAAAAGCACGCTTTGCCTTTTTGCAGTTCTTTCCGTACTGGAGGGATGGGGGTTCTGTAGACTGGAGCTTGAGCCTATAGGAAGAGCCTGGCAGGGGCTGGGTTGTCTGATGGTGAAAAGAAAATAGTTCGCCCAGAAAGCCTGTCCTAGGGCTTATGAGGAAGCAAAGTGGCAAGTGAAGACTCCCTCGAGAAACACACCCTAAGCTGGCAGAGGTTCCCAAAAGTAAGAGGATGGGGTGGGTGGAGCTTAGCTAAAGAGATGAATATTTGTGCAGCATAAAAAGAAGAAAGAAAAGCAAACAGTGCAATAATTGAATGTGCAGTGCTACCCAAAAGGTAAAAGTTTAAACTGAACACTGTAATAAGGTAGCAAATAGCAAGGCAACTCTTTGAAACCAGGAACTGCAGGTTTGTGAAATGCAAAGGTTTCTCATGCGCTCAAAACTTAAAATATTTCTGCTTTCAGCTACAGGATTTGAGATGAAATATGAAATGTTACGTGTTGACACAACAGGCCAATCCTCAAATATTCCTGAATCAGCACACGACTGGGAAGGGGAGGACCTAGGAGGAGGAAAAACTCCCAGGAGTTGGAAATGGAAGAGGGTATATAGCAGGAGGTGGGCTCTGAGTTTTCTTTTGACCATGAAAATAAATGTTTTAAAAACACTTTTTGAGGGTATTTCTTTTTTTCCATGTAATGTAAATAATTTTTCCATGTAATGTCTGTATTTCTGAAGACTAACATGAGAAGGAAAGGGAGACCCTAGTGGTAATGAGTTTATTTTATGCGAACTCTCTCCTCATAACCGTATTTCAGCTCCTATACTTATTCTGTGATAAGCTATACACACGAAGTAAATTATCCAGCTTAAAACTCAAGTCTATTCTGATAAAGGACAATTTTAGACTAATTCAAATATGTAAGTACCCCTAGATTATACAGCAACATTTCCTACAACTTTTACATTGCAAAATTAAATTGTCTCCCTTACTATTTTACTCCCTGCAGCAAATCTGCTCCAGAGACATTTATGGAGTGCCAACAACCTGCCAGGTACCCCACTCCATTCTCATACCTACCTAATTTTCCCAACACAGGTTCACCCAATATTCCTATTCTGATGTTACTTTCCAAACTCTGTAATTTTCTAAGTGCCCCCAATCCAATAAATCTATAAAATTCAATTGATAAAATAGGTTAAATAGGTCTTCAATAAAGAGAAATATATCCTGTTCCTGATTAGAAAAAGTCAATATTATATGTATATTTACCTCCCTAAATAAAATGTAAATTCAATTTTGTATCAATCAATGTATGACTTGAATTGTGTTCCCCTCTCTCTGGTTCAAATGTTTTAGTCCTAACCCCTAGAACCTCAGAATGTGACCTTGTTTGGAAATTAGGTCATTACAGATGTGATTAGTTAAGCTGAAGTCATACTAGAGTAGGGTAGACCCCGAATCCAATTTGACTGGTGTCCCTATCAAAGGGGAAGTTTTGGACACAGGCACACATACTGGAGAATGCCATGAAGACAGCCAAGGAGAGAGGCTCAGAACAGACCTTTCCCTGGAAGCCCTCAAAAGGAACCAACCAGGCCAACACCCTGATGTTGGCCTTCTTGCCTCCAGAACTGTGAGACAATAATTTCTGTTGTTTAAGCTACCCAACTGATGGCACTTTGTTACAGAAGCCTTAGCAAACTGACATAAGCAACATCCCCATAAACAAGCTTTAATGCTTGGAATCACTTCAACCTGATATTCAAGTCACTCCACAATCTGATCGCAATGTATGTTTCTGGATATTTTCTTAAGTATGACAAAAAATGGCATGGACATTCTAGGAATGTATCCTACGAAGACAAGTGGAAATGTGCAGAGATTCATGTACAAGGGAAAATATTCTTTACAACATTGTTTCTAATAGTTTAAAAAAAAAGAAATTAAGCAATCTACAAGTTTAACCCCTGTCATCTAGCATGGGATACTGACAAATAAATTTATTGTTATAATAAATAGGTATGGACTGTTAAGAGAAGGGAAGGGTAGGAACACCGAACTGTGCTCAGGAGATTAAAGAAGACTAGCAGAGGAGGTATACCTGGGCATATTCTCTAGGAATTAGAAAGAGTCTCTAGGAATTAGAAAGACAAAGATTGAGACAGCGTTCCAGGCACAGGGAACAGCTAAGATACAGTGTTGGCATGGTGGGGAAAAAAACTCGGCGTCTAAGAAAACTACCTGGATTTTGTGAGAAGGGGATTGGAAGCTGCTGGAGGGCAGAAAGAGAGACTAAGAGGTCAGCTGGGCCCTAACCTAAGTGGGCTGAACCAAGGCCATCAAAATAGTGTAGGGCACACGGAGAGGTGTGTGGGGCAAATATCAGCTTTCCTACTTCATCAGTGTGTGTTTGATAATATAATACTATATTAATAGTGTGACATATATAGTTTATAAATGTATTTCTCTATAATAAATTGTGTCAGCCTGGATGTGGAAGTTCATCTCTTTCCTCAAGGCTTCTGTTGAGTGTGTACCATCAACCCAAGAGAAGGAGGATTGGGGGACCACGATGGCTAAAGGGTACGGGGTTCCCTTTTGAGATGATGGATGAAAACGTTCAAAAACTGATTGTGGTGATGCTTGCACAACTCTGTGAATATACTAAAAACACGATTTGCATACTTTAAGTGGGTGAATTGTATGGTATGGTATGTGAACTATTTCTCCAAAAAGTTATCCAAAAAACTACAAAGATAAAAGAACTAAAGAACTGTGCTTCCTTATACATTACAAACATTGTATCTATTATAGTTCCTGGGTCAGTGCAGGCCAAGGGGAAGGCAGGAAACAGCTAGGAGCACTCTGATGAATGAAAGCATTTCTTCCTCAGACAAGTGCCGGCAGCTGAACCTGCAGGTATGCTGTAGCTTCTGAATAAGGGACTGGAATTGCCTGCAAGCCCTGTGAGTCAGACAGGGCCCTAGCCTGAACCAGCCAGCCTCACCTCTCCAGTCTGTGGTGGGGTTTTCTGGTCTAGCCAAGCCTAAAGCAGCCTCCAAAGCTGAGGCTCTAGAATACAGGAAAAATCATGTTTTACCTCACTGACCACGCACACCTTTGTGGACACACACGCAGAGCACGGATACAAAGTTTGCAAAACAGTACTGACCTTTTGCTAGAGCCAATGTACTGTGATATTTTCTATTCCATTTCATTTTTTAAGATGCTAGTCACAACGCACTAGCTTGATTTTATTATCCTCAAAAGGGTCACAACCAGCAGTTTAGAAATCACTGCTCTGTGGGTAACAGGTGAGACAAACAGGCATTTGTCTCGATATGCTCTTCTCCACTGTTCCACATTCCTCGGATCTAGAATTAATCCACTGGACAAGAATTTTCCCTCAGTTTAATAAAAGATGTAGTGATTGACATATGTTCCATATTATAAAAAAACAGATTTTTAAGAGCAGATGTGCAAATCGCAACTCCATTACTTTCTTAAAAAAGAACATTTGGTTTTCCTTGAAGATTCCATGAATCATAGTCCTCTAGTTTGGATTGACAACACTGCCGTAATAATAAAAACAGCATTTTGCTGCCTAACAATCATATTACTTATTTCCAGACGTAGACGCGAATGGTGATCCTGGTAAAGAAGCACAAATCAGTATTTAGCTCAACTTACCCCAAGGCCCTGTAGCCTTCTCACACGACACTTGCTCCTCTTGTAATGAACTGAATTAATTTAACCTTCAGATTTGTCTCTGATGCTTCCATTACACTGATCTACATCAGAATCTTCAACTCAGAAACACACACACACACACACAAACATCATTCTTCCTTTTCCTCTCATAGTAATTCAATTTCTGAAGCCACTTTCCATTTTAAAGAAACTTTGAAAGATCAAGAAAAACATGTGGGATTTTATCACTTATCTTTAGATAAAGCATTACCAATTAGATTTATATACAGGCGTTTACTAGTTAAATCATAAACTCATGGTTTATTCCTTTAAATTCCAGCTAATGGCCTTAGGGCTCACGTTGTCTTCCACCACTTACTCAGCACATCTCTCCATTTGTTCACCATTCCAGAAAGGTTAGAGGATGTGTGGCACATTAACTCGTTAGCTGGTATGAAAATAAAGCAATCAGCATTCAAAACTCACTTTATTCCAGCTATTTCCATGCTGCGCTCTGAATACTCACTTCTAAAAGTTATGGTTCCACTATCTGTATTTGTGAATCTCCTAGGATAATCTTCCCTTCCCGATTGATTAGGGATCTAGTTTTTCATCTAGTTTAACATACATTTGTATGAGGCATTCATAGACTCAGAGGTTTCAAAAGTGCAACAGGAATAGGAATGCTAGTTTAAATCCTCTGGACCCTGCTACACACCCCGACGCCACGCTGCCCCAATCTTACAGGTCCCCTCTGTTATGACGACCAGAATGGAGACTTTTTCCCTACTCCGCTGCAACTGAACCTGCAGTTGAGAATTGTGCCCCTCATCTTCAGCTTGGAAATAGACTGGCAGCAACCCTCAAACCCTTTGACAAGAAAGACCTCTTTTAGAACAATCACTAGAGGTACTGAGGCTTCGAACCATAATCCTTTAGGGAAACTTCATTATACCATATTTGAACTCTTAATTCTTTCCACAATGGCAATTCTCTAGGAATTCATTCATAGAGGGAAATAAAACCCACTCTAAGATGATATATATTTATCTTAGCCACAAAGAACCAAAGTCCTCCAAAGATTGCATTTGTTTTATCAAACCATTCTGGGAAATTGCCCTGGAAGAGAAAGGTACTGCCAAGACCAACAGATAATAAAGCAAGATATCAAGGTCAGTAGCTACCCCGTCTCCAGAATGGACAGAAACTCAGGTCATCATGCAAAATTAATTTCCATTTTTAGGCTAAATAAATTCCATTTGAAAAGTATTGTGGAAAGATACAGCTCAGTGGACAAACAGATAAGGGAAACCTCACATATTTTTATGCTTTCCTTGATTACCTATTGGAGGAATTAATTGTAACAATCTACTTTTACTATTTTTCTTAAAAATACTAAGAGTGCTTCAACTGCAATATTTATTGCCAAAACATTTAAGGACAAAAATTTCCACAGGTGTCTCTGATCCTTTCCACCTTATGGTTACTTTACAGGGGCTCTCATTTCAGAGGACTGCTGTCATTTTCCACCTAAACTAGTGCTGGGGAACACAGGACGCGACGAGTCCACCTTTCACGGGCAATCAATGAACTGATCATCAATCAGAGGGTTGAGATCCTAAGATGCTTCCTACAAGTTAATAAAGAATGGAAAAACAGTGAAGATTCTCTTAATCTGTACCTACAAAGACACATATTGGTGATTGAGCAAGACCATCTAGCCAGTAGAAGTTGGCAACATCACCAATAAATCACCCAGCACTTTGACCTCAGTCTAGTGGTCTGGTCATCACAACAGAGACCGTGGATGGGCAGATTTAGGCAAAATATAGTCCACAAGATTTCTTTTATGAGTATTATATCCATAACCACTAGGGAAAGGAAGATTATCCTAAGAGACACTCAAATCCACAGTGTTGAGCAAGACTGAAAATCCCATTGCTCTGAGGGTCAGCCCAGGGGGCACTGAGGTTTCTAGGGATGCCCCTCCTTAGGGCAGACGGGACCTCATGTTGTTGTACTTGGCAAGGGTTTGTGGTTGTGTCAGCTCCTCTGTTCCCAGGGTTATTTGGGGAGGGAAGCGCTGCTGTGATATTTTGACTGCCTGAGGAGAGAGGTAGTTTGCCAGGCAAAGAGGCCGTTGTGTTGGGCAATGAAGAGTCACCACGAGCACAAGTTATGAACTGGCCTGACACCCACCAAATAGTTTTAGGACCAGTGACTTGACCAGTGACTTACCTTGAAGGTCAAGCTCATGTATTGGCATGGATTGTCCCCCAAGTTCTGTAATTGTATATCATCCTTATCATTTCTCAAAGGAACTACAAAAATAAACTAATGCTACGCCCTGAATAAAACAGAGAGAAAAAATTTACATAGGGCACTGAAAAGTCACCAAGTGGCTGTTTAGGAGTATCAAAAATAGAATGTTGTACAAAGAAAACCTGCCAGATCTTAAACTCAAACCAAATGAGTGTCTAAGTTTTGGGAACTATTCAGACTCATGCAAACTGGAAGAGCTGTTCTGTCTCTAAGTCATCTCCTGCATGCACTTTGGCTCCCTTCAGTCCCATTGACAACAGCTATCCAGATAGAGATATCCGCATTGTCTCTGATTAGCTTTCTCTGCAGGATGCAGCCTTTTCTATCAATCACAGTTTTCATTAGGTCTAGGTCAACTTGCATTTCCTTGAGTCAGTGAGTTTTATGTGGGCACGCTCTTCAAACCAAAGCAAGCAACATAGAAGGAAATTGCTGAGTTGCTTATATTAATAGCTCTCAACCCTTGAGGCCAAGGGTTGAGGCAAATCTCCTCACGTCATTTTCACGCTGGAATTAGAGACCCAGCAGCACCTGCTCTGTGAGTCTCTCTCAGCCAAGCTGCTCCCTTGGTTAAATGAGAACATTCCATTTTATCTGGTAGGAGAGCTTTCCTTCAACAGGTGTATTTCTGATGTTTTCAGAAAAGAGTTTATCCATGGCTTACAAATACCGTATATTAAAAGAACTTCATTTCTCCTAGGAACTGGTGCTTTTGAATCACATGTGAGGTTTTGAAAAATACAGCTGCCCTGGCTTCCTGAAATCTGGAAAGCTTTACAACATGAAAGAATGTTTTCATTGGATAATAATCCATTTGCAATAAGACCAAGGTCCATATTACTATTAAATGTGTTTATCCACTGATTCATCTGAATTCTCCCTGATTTGCTTTAAATACTATAATCAAATGTTGTTACTTAATTCAACATAGATTCAGGAAAGCAATCTGGAGTCTCACAGGTGGTCTGAACTCACTACATTGCTCACATTTGCTGCACTGCCAGGGCAGAAAGAAAAAGACATCCAATGTAATTTTTTTTCTCTTTACATTGGAGCATGAGACACAAAGCTTTTATGCAGGAACTCATTCCCAAAAGGTGAGACTGTGGCTTGCTAGCTTATGTTTCCATTTAAACAAATCTCTAACTAAGCACACATGAAAACCGATATGACCCTTCCTTTGATAAAAATCTAGCGTCAAACATTGACAGGCAAAATTTAAGTCACTTCCTGAATTGCTGAACAGTTACACAAAAAGAATCACCAAACACAACACATTCATATTTTTCCCTTCCATTTACTTAGCAATTCCTTTCCTCAAATTAAAAACCGTAGTTTCCCAGCAATTATTGTTTATCCTGGTTAAACTACTGATGTCTAATAATGTAATTACATGTGATAAAATGGAGTGAGGCAGGAAAGGAGACATGTGCCGCTGATATGATTAAAACTCAACCCATTATTATTTCCATATTGCATCACCATAACATGAGTGCTTTTGTGAAAAGCTGTATTTGGACTTCTGAGTGTTAGAAAGTCTCTTCCTTCATCAAGACAGTCAACAAAATGAACACAGAAAGTCTGTTTGGAAAATACAGGTGATTTCAACCCACAGTGGAGACCCACACTAGTGAAGATCTCAACTATCACCAAAATCAGTTATTCTGATTTCACTCATTTGCTTCACAAATATATACTGAGAGCCATCTGTGCCAGGGAACATGCTAAACATGTGTACAACAGTGAGTCTATTTTAGACACGACTCTAAATGGCCAAACTCGTATCTTTTGTAAAATACTTTTTTGGTGGTCTGTTCTGGCCCATCTGTCCTCTTCTATTTTAAAATTAATGTCTAAGAGAAGGAATCACAACCCTTGTTTCCCGTACCGTCTCCAAGTTCCCACTAACCCAAGAGTTTAGGGACAGAGAGAGACAAAGAAGCAAAACTACTCCTGATTCTAATTACTCTCTATTTCCTTAGCAGAGGTCCCACTCCTAAAAATGTAAAATTAATATATTTTTAGCTTATACTATTATTAGTTTCTATAAGCAAATGAGTTTATGTTAGCAAAGTAGACATTTAATATTAATTTTTTTATAAAAGGTCTTTCATTCTGTAGGAAGTCAAAGTAAAACCCAAGGAAAAGAAAAATAGAGATTATTATATACCACTTAGCAACCTAAGCTCCTAAATGAAATAGCACTATTCAGAAATCAGAACTCTTCACCACTGAGAAATGCATTTCTTAAGTATCTGTGAAAGATCCTGTTTCAAATTTGTTTTCCAAATCCCATGCATATTTTAGACAGTGGGGGTAGGGAGGAAGAAATATTCTAAATATTTAATACAAATTCCACTCCCACCTTCATTTTCCCTCATATTAAGACTAAGGCACAATGATGCCTTTACCAGAGAGAAAAAAATAAATCACAGATTTGAGAGACAGCACACCCTGAGTACTGAAGTCTTTCTCTTTAGAACCTCAAAAACAGAGCCAGAGAGAATCGAGCCGAGGAATCTACAACAAATACCAGCATTTTTTAATATATTCATTATATCTTTACTTAAGATATTACTAATAGATTTTATTTGTAAAGAAGCTATTTGATTTTCATTTTCCATTAAAACTGAACTAAATTTCATTTCTACTGATTTCTATAATAATTTAGACATGCATTTTCATATTCTCTCCAAGTAATTTTAATACAAGAGATCAGCTGAATCAAGAATCCCCAGCAACCCATGTCATCCTTGACTTTCCAAGGCAAAGAAGTGGTAGAAAGAAGGACTGAAGTCATTACCACCTATACATGCAGCACCAAGTGAAACAGACCTCCAAACCATGAGACGGGAGTGAAATCTAACATGAAGGGAAAGAATCTGTGAACAATGAGAGTCAAAGACTTAAGACCAAACTTCTTATTCTGCCACTTCATATTCAGAGTCACTGTAAAGGCTTTTGAGAGTGTCACGAATTTTTTTTATACTTGGTCACCATAGAATTAGGTCTGCTCACATTACCAAAAACAGACAATGGTATTTTTCTCTTCATTTTGTTGCCTAAAATTCTAGACGATTGTTTATGCCATTTTGGGCCAACAAACCCACATGGTACCATATTGCACCATTTAACCAGTACTGGCTCACATAACAAATTATTCTGCCTAAGTACAGGCAGTTTTCACACTCCTGTCTGACAGGCTTTATTCTTTTTTTTTTTTTTTTAAAGTTTAATTTTTTTTTTAATTTTTTATTTATGGCTGTGTTGGGTCTTCGTTTCTGTGCGAGGGCTTTCTCTAGTTGTGGCAAGTGGGGTCCACTCTTCATCGCGGTGCGCGGGCCTCTCATTATCGCGGCCTCTCTCCAGACGCGCAGGCTCAGTAATTGTGGCTCACGGGCCTAGTTGCTCCGCGGCATGTGGGATCTTTCCAGACCAGGGCTCGAACCCGTGTCCCCTGCATTGGCAGGCAGACTCTCAACCGCTGCGCCACCAGGGAAGCCCCTGACAGGCTTTATTCTTAAGGAAAGTGTTAAAGTCAAAAAATATTTCAGCAAGACATGATTTTTTCCATAGAAACACTGTTCTAATTAGATGCTAGTTTCCTGATTAATATCCTTAAAAAATAAAATTACTACAAATACCGTGTTTAATCACATATAAAGGATATAATTAAGCATTAAACATTTTCTTGAAATTGTTACTTACAGAGGACCAACTAATAACAAAATTAATACTAAAGTTTATTTAATGATAAGTATCTTCTTCTTACTTCTTCCCTTCCTCTAGCAGCAGTAAACTACAACGTATAGAAATACTACCTTAATCACAAAACATCTACCAAGGTGCAAGTGTACAGGAGATGCTCAATACATGAGTTGAACGAACTGCCAGGTGATTAATAAGGACTTTGGGAGAAACTACTACAATGATGAGTGTTTTGTTGCCCTCCCCTTTTTGAATCTCCCTGCCCCTCTCCCCCACATACACATTTTGTTGTAGGTGTTCGAAATCTCTTGGTGTTTCTCCTGCAGAGGAGGTTGCAATGTGTGCCCATCTGACTTGACAGCAATAACCTGGGTAGACTGGATGAGAGCACGACCTGCTGGAATTCAGGATTGTCCTGGAGAGAGTAAGGAAAGCCACACCATCTGCCAGCTGAAGGGTCCACCTTCCATGTATTCACCTTTACTCCCAGGGTTTCCTCTTTAGTCAGGCTCTGGCTTTCCCCGGACATACAGTCCCCTCACCCTCACACCAAAGTAGCGCTACTCAAAGTGCCATCTGTGAGTTCATCCTTACAGGTCCATGACATCACCATGGACTTGAGGATGAGCGTTGGAAACTTGCACAGCAATTGGCATTGCCACCCCATCCAAGCACGTGATCAGACGACGCGTCTTGCTGAGCAGGATGTCAGTTGGTTTAGGTGTTGGCCAAGTGGCTGGGTGAGTTGCATGTGATACAAGTTGTGTACTAATCACAACATAATACAGTGTGTACAGTATTACAATGGATTGGAAGTTTTAAAAAACAAAACAAAGCAAAACAGTCCTTCACCAACGAAGTTTGAGAAGCGATAAAGAGCACAGGCACCGGCGTCAAACAGACCCAGGAATGAGTTCCCCTGCTCTACCACTTGGTCACATGACCGGAGCAAGTTACTTAACCTCTCTGAACCTCCATCCTCTTATCTGAGCAGATCAGGATACAGGAAGCTGTGTCTCTGTTAAATGAGCCACTTACTCCCTGTGTCGTGTAACGGGCGACAATTTCAATATGTGTTCAATACAAGGGTCAATCACACATTGAATATGCTTCGGATGTGGTTTGTTCCACAGCTGTGTGAACAAACTGATAGCTGTTTTGGGCAACAGCTCGCCTGCAATAATATAGTGAGTCTCCTAGCATCTTCTCATACCCCACATGGAAAATATTTTGGCAACAAATTCTGTGCATAATGGGCGGCACAGGACTAGATCCTGTGGTCACTAGATCCTGTGGTTTGGACTTAACCACATGTGACAATTCACTTTGGGCCATTGTGAAAGCAAAAATTTCTCAACTCCATCCAACAACAGCTGAAGACCTAAAAACAACTTTCCAGATGCCTTTGATGACTTAAAGTCATAAACATGGAAAAAGATGTCTGGGAGAACAAGAGGAAAGAATTTAATTTATGTGGAAAATAGAGGGAAATACACAGAAACCTTCTAACCAGCATACATCAGGCCATTCTGGCCACTCTGTAAATGAAAAACAAAAACAAAGCCCCTTTCTCATTATTGCAAAGCCCATCTGCAACACCCCGAGCACAATATCTGGAAAGATAGCAAATAAATGCTCCCTTTTGATCCTTCTATGCCATTTTTGCCTGTAAAATCGTGCTTTAATGCTTCCTTCCTTTATGTAAGTTAATTACATTACAGAGTTTCCTTTCTATTAGTTATAAATGCCATCTGGGTGGAAACCTAACAACATGTCAGTGACACTACTCACAATGGTTCCGAAGTTTTTCACCCTCAATCTGTAGGACAATCAGCAATAGTCTTTAAGAGGCTCCAAACAGGAAAGCTCCATAATGCCAGGGCTGCTTTATAACATCAGTCATCAAGCTCCTTACACACTTCTGGCTCCTATTACACTAGTTGAGTGAGAGGTCACTTGGGTCACATGGGATCTTACAAGGTTTCTGGGGAGAATAATAGTTTTTCTGTATCCCTTCCTTACGAAAGACAAGTGATCAGCACTACTGTCTAGACATTCAAAGATATTTTTCATGGACACAAACTAGGATTTTTGTGTTGTTTTTTTTTAAGTGAAAAACGGATTTACTTTTATTCTAAAGCATGCACCCAGCTACAGTAGCCCTTCTGGAAATCCTTCTTAAGAAGATTTTTGTGTCAGGCTCACGTTTAGAAATAACAAAGCGTAACTAAAGGGAGCCGAGCTCCCTGACAGTATTTGACACGTTACCTAGGGGACTCTGGAGATGGATTTCATTTTTAAAGAATTCACCTTTCAGTTGGACATATGGAAGACCAGCTAGAAACCATGTCTTTTTACCCTAATTTTCCACTTTATAACGCGTCTCCTTAGTGGACTTCTTTCTACCACTGCCACACTTCCAATATAGACCTGGACACTCACCAAATCTATGTTACCCATCCTCTGCAAACAAAGCACTGGAAAACATATTGAAGTTCCTTGGGTGTGACCAAAGAGTATGCACAGAAATTTAGAAATGTCTGAATTCCACCTCCAGTTCTGACAGCATCTCTCACACAGATTTGTCCTGGCACCATTATTTTAATTACTTTACATGCTGCCTCTACAATCCTGATGATAAAATGGAAAAGCTGTTTTGCTGGAACTTGTGCTGCAAATAGCACAATGACAATGTTAGGAAAAATCTCTCATGGTATTAACTGGCTCACAAAGATTATTCTTAACACAAGCTGTCCCCAACATATGGATATTATTTCTGAGTGACCCAGATCGGTGAGCAGGTCCAATGAAGCCTGTGATCCCAATCCTCCAGTGGGGACAACAGCCCACCTTTCCTAGGTCAGAACAGCTCAAGGAGAAGTGACCTGGAGGTGTGCCCACTCACGGTCCAGTGGTACCACAACGATGGGTAAGTGCAAAGAATGAAGAAGGCTGGTGTCCAGAAATCTAGAAGGAGATGAGGAAACACGAGGCTCAAACTACCCCCACCAACGTCACCTCCAACGATGGAACGAGGATTACTGGCATCCTAATTTGGAAATCAGAAGGGTTTTTTTTATTAGAAAAACAGATTTTCTTGTGGTTCTATGGCTTTTGCCATCAAAAGAAATTAGAACAAATGAACTTTGTCAAAAACTGTAAATGAACTGAAGACTGACTACACCATTCAAAGTAGAGTAAATATGGTATACTGGTTATTTCTTAAGGAGTCAAAATCTTCTAAAGTAAGGATGAGTGGATCATTTAGTCATGTAGTGGCAACTGTTCTCGTATTATTTCTAGGAAGCCGGGTCAGTAAATTGTTACAATTTTCTACTTTGATACATTTTGGTACAAGACCATGCTCTTGCATGATGTTCCCAGAGAGCTTCTCTGTGGCTCAGAAAGAACTGAGCTCTAAATCTGGTTTAATCATTAACCATTCAATCTGGACAAAGGTACTGAACTTCACTCCCTACCCTTCAAAGTTCTTATTTATCAAATAGACAGAAATAATATCTTACTAGGAGAAAGACTGTGGAAAGAAATAAAGCTAATTCTAGCTCTGTTCTGTACCCAGCTGAACAATGAAATTGTAGCTTCAATGTTTCCAAGTGACTTTATTTAGTTTTCTACTGCTGCTGTAACAAATTACCACATTACTTTTAGTGGATTGAAACAACACAAATTTATCCTCTTACAGTTCTGGAGGTCAGAAGTCTCACATTAAGGTCTTGTCAAGGCTGCTTTTTTTTTCACAGCTTCACAGGAGCTTTCCTTGCCGTTTCCAGCTTCTAGAGGCTACCTGCATTCCTTAGCTCATGGCCCTTTCCTCCATCTTAAAACTACATCACTCCAACATCTGATTCTGTCACCCTGTCTCACTCTTACAAAGACCCTTGTGATTACATTGCATGTACTCAGATAAGCTAGGATAACTTTTCCATCGCAAGATCCTTAACTTAATCACACCTACAAAGTTTCTTTTGCCATGTAAGATAACATATTCAGAGGTTCTGAGGATTAGGACATGAATATATTTGGTGGCCATTATTCAGACTACCAGAAGAAGGGAGACCTAATTGTAGACAAATCTGGCAAATATTTAGTCCAATGAAATAAAAGTTTCCATTAAGTTCAGTCTTTTTAGGCATCATGATCAATCGCTCAGATTTCTTGCTCTCCTCCTGGAGAGAGGGGGTTATATCTCCATTATTACAGTGACATGAGACATGGGGAACACAAATCAGACGGTGTCCTCTTAATCCTGGGTACCCTCTGCTGCAAAGTGACCAGTCTGGGCTGCTGCCTGGCCTGGGGACTACAGAAGTGAGATTGGCTAGATCTCTCACCCTTGATATCCCATGGGCACCTGCTATTGACATCCATAGCTGGTGGTCAGGGCCTTGGGTACCACCAGCCAGCCTCCAGTGGTGCTAGAGCCAGCTCTGGGTCTCAGGCTCCACCCAGGTCCTGCCCTAAGCCCACTATCTTTTTTTTTTTTTTTTTTTTTAACATCTTTACTGGAGTATAATTGCTTTACAGTGTTGTGTTAGTTTCTGCTGTATAACAAAGTGAATCAGCTATACGTATGCATATATCCCCATATCCCCTCCCTCTTGCATCTCCCTCCCACCCTCCCTATCTCATCCCTCTAGGTGGTCACAAAGCACCGAGCTGATCTCCCTGTGCTATGTGGCTGCTTCCCACTAGCTATCCATTTTACATTTGGTAGTGTATATATGTCCATGCCACTCTCTCACTTCGTCCCAGCTTACCCTTCCCCCTCCCCATGTGCTCAAGTCCATTCTCTACATCTGCATCTTTATTCCTGTGCTGCCCCTAGGTTCATCAGAACCATGTTTTTTTTTAGATTCCGTATATATGTGTTAGCCATATGGTATTTGTTTTTCTCTTTCTGACTTACTTCACTCTGTATGACAGACTCTAGGTCCATCCACCTCACTACAAGTAACACAGTTTCGTTTCTTTCTATGGCTGAGTAATACTCCATTGTATATATGTGCCACATCTTCTTTATCCATTCATCTGTCGATGGACACTTAGGTTGTTTCCATGTCCTAAGCCCACTGTCTTTTAACGCAGCTACTTTCTGAGTCCTCTCTTGAAGAAATTAAGAACTTTTGATGCCACCACACAGGAGCTGAGAGAGGACTGTGAGTGCAGCTGAGACGTCCTTTTACCTGACCTCACCATTGTGTCCTCTTATGTTGCTGTTCACCCCTTCCAGGTTGGCATGAGGATACTTCACGTACCAGCCTCCACTCAGAATCCTGAATAGGAAAGTGGGACAAAACTTGCCTCTGCCTTTGGCATTTCCATCAGCCAAGACAAGGCCCTCTGCCCTCAGTACCCCCTCTACCTATCTACTTTTGGCCATCAATCCCTTCCCTCCCTTTAAGCATACACCTCTCCATCCATCAAGAGGTGGGGTCTATTCCCCTCCCCTTGTACCTGGACTGACTCTAACTTCCTATGACCAATAGGATATGGTGAAAGTAATGTTCTGGAATGAGCCTTAAGAGGACTGACAGCTTCTGCTTTCTGTCGCTTGGAAGCCAGCTACCTGAGGAAATACAACTGTCCGGAGATCTCCATGTTATGAGAAGCACTGAGGTACAAGACATGGCAGAAAAGACTTCTTGGACCTTTCAGCCCAGACTCTCAACACCAGCTGAAAACAATGACCTGCCAACACCACTTGGAACAGGACTGCCCAGCTGATCTAGTCAACTCAGAAAATCTTGACAAATAATAAACTGCAGTTATTTTAAGCCCATAAGTTTGGATGGTTTCTTACACAATTAATATGTAACTAAAACAGTCAGAAAAATAGAAAAATAAGATATAAATATATTAAAGGGTTTCCTAAAATGTAATCACAGTGACACAGTAGTAAAGACACATACAAAGTGACAAAAATGTGGGAAGCAGCCATTTCAACAGAATGCCCACTCGTTTGGAAGAGTTTTGTTGTGCTTTATTTTTCTAACTAAATGCACTCACACAGTTAATTCATCTGTAGCCAAAGAACCACTTACACTACTTTTTTCCTTCCCCAATTAGCATGCAGGGATTTCCATCCTGATTAAGAGAATGTGATATGCAAAGTCAGTGGACCACTGTCTTGCATAACAAACCAAAATCTTTTGACATCAGTGAGAAAATTCCTCAAGAATGCAGAGGACATAATGCCAATTGTTAAGTGTGAAATTCCAGGGTATTAACCCTTTGAGAGATGCTGTCACGTTCAGTCTTATTTGAGGCTGATCAAAAGGACCATGAAACTAGATCGGAAAATTATGCACCAGCCTCCACTGCCTACTTAAAAAAAAAAATTATAATAGAAACTTGATCCTTTTAAGAGCTCCCAAGCGTCCTGCATTTTAGCAACCAGGTTTTAAGTCATGAGAGATCACTATCATTTAAGAATGGTGTCCAGCCAAGTAAGCCTCTTAATTCAGAGTAAAAGTCCCAATCAATAGCCATCACCTAGGCCTTAACACTTACTTTAGGAAATGTTTTTAAATGGAAAACTGACCACAAAGCCATGCCCAAATGATATTATTAAAAACAAGGACATAGGGCCCCTGGATTCACTTACTAGACCACTTTGCTTAGAAAGTTGTCAGGGGTGAGGGAAATGAGGGAGTCATTTAGACAGGAAGGTATGGGCTGTTTGCTTTCTCCAGTTTCTATCTGTACCTTTCTTCTTCTCATTCCTAACCCTTCCATTATGGATGCAGACCAGGGGCCCCGCGTACACAAAATCTGAAGTTACAAATGGAGCGTCACACCAAGGACAGGATTCCAGGTCTCAAAACTCCCTCTCAGGCATCAAGAGCAGCCCCACACATATTTTAAAGCCACCCAGACAAGCAAGTTTAGATTGTACAGAAAGGCCACAATTCACCCTGTTATTTTTAGTTGCCATGATTTATCTACTCAAGCAGTGTTCACACAGCATTCGTCAGCCAGGAACGCAACCTCCTTATTTTGAACTCAAACTTGTCTGTACAGTAGAGCTCAGAGGGGAAAAACAAGCTATTCTGAAATCAAGGGGTCTGGATTCAAATTCCAGGAACAGCACTTGTTAGCATTTACTAAGTATGTTGCCCAGGGCGAATTATTTAACGTCCTAGACTGAAATTCTTCATCTATAGCTACATTACAGGGTTGAGGGAACATTAACTAGGATTTTAGATGAGAAAAGAAAACTTTAATTACTAGCTGGGCACAGATTCAATTAGTGTTAGTTATGATCATTAAAAGTATTGCAGTTTTTGTTTTCCTTACCTATAGTATTGGCACCCAGCCCCTTGGCCCTTAATCATTGCTCACTATAGTAATCACTCAGAACTCAAAAGAGCATCAGATAAGATTTATAAGTTAAGAAAAGCAGTTAGAAGGATTCAGTGTATATGGAATCTAACAAGATGATGAGTGAGGAGAAACGTGAACAGAGGAGAAAGCAGACATACATTATAATTAAATAAGAGCTTTGCTAAGTCAGCTGTGACTGTGACCCCAAGAGAATTCAAAGTCTTTTTTTTTTTTTTTGGCAAGTTAATGGAAATCCAATTCAGCTATATGCCTTTTACCTCCTTGATTTATTCCCATGAGATAAAATGCGATGAAATCCTTTGAAAACCAGTAAGCATTGTGCCAATAGGGAATATTTATTGGGTGCTTATTACATGGCTGGCATTTTACGTACACCATATACTGAACTCTCACAACAACCCTCTGAAACAGTTTTTATGTTCCTCATTTTATGGAAAAGGAAACTGAGCCTTAAAGAGATTAAGCAACTTGCCCAAGGTTGTCCAGGTAGCAAGAGGCCGGCCAAGATTTCCACTTGTGTCCACAGGACCCAAGCATCTGTTCTTTCTACCAAGGAGGAGGAGGTGGTATGTCTCAAAGTTTTGAGACCTTCTCTGAATGTTGCAGAGATGAACAGGAAATGGATTACACAATCATTTTTCATTTCATGTCTAGACTCTAGGAAACAACCCATAACCAGCAAGGAAGCAGACAAGAAGCATGGGGCTGTGAACCAGCACTGAAAATTCCTCTGAGGAGGATGGAGAAATAACAATCTGGACATTCAGTTGCAGTTTAGAAGGTCAGCACCAACTTCAGACAGACGTCTGATATTTTAAACGGCAAATTTGCTTGTATATTGTATATTGTGCAGAATTGCTACACTTTCAGTTATGAAGCCATAATGCTGGTTTATTTCCAATCTCCGCGCTGAAGGACACATAGGAAAAAAATAGAAAACCAATTGGCTTTCAATGGAATTTTGTCTGAGTTTTTAGCCAGCATGTAATAAAGAAGTTATTCTCCTTAGGCACATTCAATTTTTAGACTGCTAAAGCATGGCAAAAACACAAAAACTGTGTGTTTCATAATGATTCAAAGGAGGACCTAAAAATTATGTGAAATTAAGTAAAGCCAATTTTTCTTAACCAGATTTAAGTTCTGAAGATTATTTCATAGCTATTTGTGGCTTATGGAAAACAATTATAAAAACTGGAGAAATAGGATGATAAAGGAAACATTCCCAGGCTCTTTTAATAAAGAGATGGTTTGGTTTTTTTTTAATTTATTTATTTATTATTTTTATTTTTGGCTGCGTTGGGTCTTCGTTGCTGCACGCGGGCTTTCTCTAGTTGCAGCGAGCGGGGGCTACTCTTCGTTGCAGTACACGGGCTTCTCATTGCAGTGGCTTCTCTTGTTGCGGAGCACGGGCTCTAGGCGCTTGGGCTTCAGTAGTTGTGGCACGCAGGCTCAGTAGTTGTGGCACGCAGGCTCTAGAGCGCAGGCTCAGTAGTTGTGGTGCACGGGCTTAGTTGCTCCACGGCATGTGGGATCTTCCCGCACCAGGGCTTGAACCCGGGTCCCCTGCATTGGCAGGCGGATTCTTAACCACTGCGCCACCAGGGAAGTCCCAAGAGATGGTTTTTAAACCAACTCTGCTTCATCATTGTATTTTTGAAATTCCTATATGAAACTGTTTCCCCAAAATTTAATTTCTCTAAGACTAGGACACACACCATTCATTTTTGTGTCCATAGCATTCATTATGGTTATCTGGCTTATGTAAAATCTGTGGTAGGCATTTAGTGCTGTTTACCAAATATTTCTGATTCTCCTCCCTCTAAGAACATGATAAGATTATGCTTTTCTGCCCACCTGAAGTTAGGCATGGCCATTTGACTTGCCTTGACTTGCCTTTCATTTACTGGCCAATAAAATGTGAGTGGAAATAATATCACCTCCAGGCCAAATCGCACACATGATTCACCATGTTGCCTTCCCTTCACCTTGGTAACTGGCAACATTCCAGGTGGGGAAGACTCCATCAGCCTACACGCCACCAGAAGCGAGCCCTCCATTGACAGGTAACATAAACAGTAATGAAAACTCTGTTGTTTTAAGCAGCCGAGATTTGAGTGTCATTTGTTACTACAGCATAATCTATCACAACCTGACTGATAAAAAAATATTCCGAATGAAACTTCAGTGAAGAAAAACGAAGAAAGGAAAACCTGAAGACTATAGGTGGAATCACCATTCCCATTGAACTCATCGTCCTTTTTCCATAATTCTTTCTAGGTTCAAATCCGGGAACGCTGTTCTTGCCACACAGCCTGATACAAACATTACTACAACCAAGGTAAATCTATGTTCAAATCATGCTGCCAAAGGCCACTATGGTCAGCATCACCTCTCAAAGATACTAAAATCTGTAGAGAAGAGTCTGCATATCCTAAGCCAGAATAACAGGT
The DNA here is from genome assembly GCF_028023285.1 of Balaenoptera ricei. Taxonomy (NCBI): domain Eukaryota; kingdom Metazoa; phylum Chordata; class Mammalia; order Artiodactyla; family Balaenopteridae; genus Balaenoptera; species Balaenoptera ricei. The sequence goes on from NC_082643.1 coordinate 76,785,761, forward strand.
TTGCTCCTCAGAAATGAGTACCCTTCGCTCAGTGGCTAAACACAGTAAATTTATATTCAAATAACCCAGGGTCAAAGCACCAGAAGCAAACAAAAAGAAAAACAAACAAACAAATAAAAAACAAATGCTGCTTTGTAAAATAGGAATATTTAAAGAGCCCAAGGGGAAAATGAGAACAATAAAGCAACTCCCTACCAAAAAAAAACACATACACATAAGAAAATGGTGTGCAGATGGACTGTAATATCAAAAATATGCTGTCAAGTTAGGCAGAAAGAATTCAGCACAGCCACTTAAGCATGTTCCCCGTGCTGGAACTCATCTGGAGTTACCGGCACCTGATCTTTATGCCGCTGCTAACGTCTTACGCTCACCACCTTCTTCCTTCCCAAGGAGAGAGATTTCAAACAAGGCCCTTTCACGTGCAACTTAGAAAGGGAAAAGGTCAAAAAATAAGAAATGGAACCAAATGCTTGAGAGGCAAAGAGGAAGATACACGCAAGAAACCCATGAAAGCCTTAAGGCAGCAGCGAGCCACTATCTTCATGAAGCAATTCAAACCCACGCCTCTCAGTCTCAGCCTTGCCCCAAGTGATGCTCTTTCCTCATTCACACTCAGCAAATGGCTGAGTTACCAGGTGTGAACACTATCATCCTTCCTTAACCCTAGCTGAACCACAGCCCAGCTTCTGCTCCTAGCACGTCCCTAAAAATGGAAGCTAGGTCCATAGGTTTCTGGAGTTGGAACAAACCTAGAAGAATGTCTAGCCAGCTGAATTTGCCACCTGTGGGGAGGTTAAGTGACTTGGCTTAAGGTCGCACATCTGAATAGTTAGAAGCCACTTAAGATCTCCAAATAGTCGCCTTATTGTCTACCCTTTGATCCTCACCTACTTGCTTTCTCCGCCACTTTTATCCCCGCTGATTATCTCTTCTCATTTGAAATCAACCTCCTCCCTTGGAGTTCTTGACACTCTAATCTCTCCTGGCATTTTCCCACCTCTAGTTCTTTTTAATTTATTTCACAAACACTTATATAGCAGTTATTAAGCATCAGGCTTTGTTCTAAGTACCTTAGAAATATTAAGTTCTTTAATCACTATAACATGGGGTAAGTCCTATTATTATCCCCGTTGTACAGATTAGACCCAGAGAGGTTAAGTGACTTGCCCAAGGTCCACTGCTAGAAAGAGACAGAGCCAGGATTCAAAACCAAGTAGACTGGGACTTCCCTGGCAGTCCAGTGGTTAAGACTCCATGCTTTTACTGCAGGGGGCACAGGTTCTATCCCTGGTCAGGGAACTAAGATCCCACATGCCGGGCACAATGTGGCCAAAAAAAAAAAAAAAAACCAAGTAGACTGGCCTCAGAGTTCTGTTCTTTACTACTACTCCATGCTGCTCTCTCCATTGCTCCACCCCCTTGTCTCCTAAAGATTAGAAAGTCAATACTCCCGCTGCCCCATCAAGAAGTCACCTTTGGGCTTCCCTGGTGGCGCAGTGGTTGAGAATCTGCCTGCTAATGCAGGGGACACGGGTTCGAGCCCTGGTCTGGGAAGATCCCACATGCCGCGGAGCAACTAGGCCCGTGAGCCACAACTACTGAGTCTGCGCGTCTGGAGCCTGTGCTCCGCAACAAGAGAGGCCGCGATAGTGAGAGGCCCGCGCACCGCGATGAAGAGTGGCCCCCGCTTGCCACAACTAGAGAAAGCCCTCGCACAGAAACGAAGACCCAACACAGCCAAAACTAAACTAATTAATTAATTAATTAAAAAAAAAAAAGAAGTCACCTTTGAGAATCTCAATTCCAGAGCAATCTAGCCGTTGAGTTGTTAAGACCACCCAAGGAAAACTACTTATTATTCCCCAGAACACATTTTGGAGAAATTTCTTTTCTAATTGCTGAACACATGGAGAGGGAAAAAAAAAGTAAACTACATTTTTTTTTCCCAAATGGACTAACCATTTGGTGTGTAAACAAGGTGAGGAAATAGAACGAAGCCCCAAGGACTAGACAATGTGGTATGAGTTAAAGATAAAGCAGAACCTTCACTGAATTCATCAGGAATGATTGATTGAAACTTAACTGGGGAACTCATTTGTTTATAGTCTAGAGAAGGAAGGAGTCCTGTTTTGGTAAGATAACCCTAAGTCTGGCTTCTGTTTTATTTTTGTTATGTATTTTTGTAACTTGGGGGCGGGGGGTGGGGGGGGAGGTTTGTATGAGCAGGAGTGCAAAGGTCTTCTGGCAAAAACTCTTTTGCTAAAATCCAGAAAAACAAACAACCAACACTGATGTTTTGGAACAGCCCACCGCTGCCCTGCTTTCAAACATTTTACCTTCCACTGATTTAAGGAAATGAACACACAAAGGCTTCCAGAATTGTATGTGACCCTGTGGAGGTCACTGCACCGGACCCACTGATTTCTGGCATAAGACATGCAGAGGGCAGGAGGATAGGAGGGAGGAAATGGCCACGCAGACTGATAAATACAAAACTGCCCACTCTCTTGACCCTCGGGCAGAAGGAAAACAAAATCCATCATTTGTGAGCTGGCAAAGGAAGCTTTACTTTGAGGAAAAAGTTCACGTGGTACTTAAAACACACATTACATGGCCTTCCCTTGAGTCGGCAGAAATGAATAGTGCGTACAGGAAGACCCAGACAGCTCACGGTAGAAAAAGGAAAGGGGTAGGAGGAGCAATGGAAATTCTCCAAAAATTCATATTATCTCAAGGCATCAGTTTCAAAACCTCTCTCTCTCCAAACTACCCAAGAAACGCTCAGATGTAAAATAACTTAGGTCTGGCCACTTTCTCTGATCATCAGGAGGTACCAGTGATCATTCATTCACTGACTCCCCGATGCGAACTGGACGCCACACGTTCATCTGCGGGGTGTTGCAGGTTAACTGGAATTTCGCAGAAAACATCAAGCAGATGCGCTTTTATGTACCAAGAGTATAAATGAATGCATTTTTTACCTAGTATCTGACCTGTACTGATTATTTTAGATGAAAGGGAAGCCAACAACAATTGCTCAATAACTGAAATGTAAATGTGAGATCTGAGATCTTCCCTAATTTCAACAAGGCTGAAGAAATGTGTTTAACAAAGACCTGCACTCAGGAATGGGGTGGCTCTTTTTTTTTTTTTTAATTTATTTATTTATTTATTTTTTATTTATTTTTGGCTGTGTTGGGTCTTCGTTTCTGTGCGAGGGCTTTCTCCAGTTGCGGCGAGCGGGGGCCACTCTTCATCGCGGTGCGCGGGCCTCTCACTGTCGCGGCCTCTCTTGTTGCGGAGCACAGGCTCCAGACACGCAGGCTCAGTAGTTGTGGCTCACAGGCCTAGTTGCTCCGCGGCATGTGGGATCTTCCCGGACCGGGGCACGAACCCGTGTCCCCTGCACTGGCAGGCGGATTCTTAACCACTGCGCCACCAGGGAAGCCCCGGGGTGGCTCTTTTTAAGTAATGTTTCCACGCCAACTCTTAGTCTAAAGGGGACAGTCCCTGCTAGGAAATGACAGTTCTGTGTGGAACCAACTGCAGTACACATTAGACTCTTTACATCCAGAGAACAACCCTTTCCAAACCTCTCCTCAAATATGAAAGACAGTAATATGTAGAGAATCTTCAAAAGACTGAGTTACCTGAATTACTCTAAGCATATATTTCTAAAGTAAAATTGCCAGAATATGGTTAGGATTCATAAATTTCACTAAAGTCTCCTATGAAACAGCTATACAGAATAAATCTTTCAGCATTATAAAGAAGAATGTAGAAAAACCCTTCTTATATACATACCGTGAAAAAAACTAAGACTCACCTGGAATTTTATAGGAATATTTTCACTCTTTCAGATTTCATAGTTAGCCTCAGTTTCAGATCAAAACTCTTCACATGCATATTAATAAATGTTTCTAAAAACAGCAGTGCCTCAGACATCCAGCTCTCAACTGTCCAGAAACCCCACTTCACTGAAACAGCCCTGAAACTAGACATTTAAGCATCTGCATACATGAGCAGAATCCCAGAAAAGCCTCTGACATGAAGAGTGAGTAAGAGGCAGTATGCTTGTTAGGTAACTGTTTTTAGAGATGGCAAGTGGTTGTCCAAGCCAGTGCCCACAGACACCCAGTCTGCAGGGATAAAGAACTAAGAGTCAATATAATTGGTATAAAAGTAGAAGGTAGCAGAGACAGCAGGTAACAGTAATAGAGATGGGGTGGTAGGAAAGAGAACCCGAGAATACTGAAAAGTGAGGGTGGAAACTGTGCTGATGGGAAGAGAAATAGGGCAACAACTGATGAAGCTGGAACCATTCATGGCATCCCAACCCTTTACAGACATGAAGCCATTAGAAGGCATTATCTCTCTGTATTAAAACAAGTAAATTACTCTTTACAGTCTGTTTCATGTTCAAAATAATTTTAAATGTTCAGAAGAAAAACAAATATGCTCTTCTCAGTTTAAGAATCTATTGTACCAGGCCAAACCCAGGTTGTTAAAAGCAGTGAACAATGTCATCATATTCTTCAAGCAGGGACCAGGAGAGGGACTAAGAAACTTGGTGGTCAAGAGGAATATTTGTATAATCGAGAAACAGAGCTAATCAGATCCAACACAAACACCCAGAGGGAAGACCAAAGACCAAGTTTCCTCTTATTTTCTCTTTGACTGTGGGGCATAAAAGAAATACAGATTTCCTGCAGGAAACAGAAGACGAATGATACTGATGGCCGCGCTGTCTGACCCAGAGGAATACAATTTTTTAAAGGCGGACTAGACAACATCTGGCAGCAGCATAAGCAAAAGTAGTTGCAAAGAACTGTTATGGTGCACAATTCCTTATCCACAATTCCAAAATTCCGAAAGCTCTGAAAACCAAAAATATATAAGTTTGGTAAAAACTCAATTACTGATAAAACCTGACGTGAATTTACTTGAAGTTATGTATTAACTTTAACCAGTGTGAACATTCATATAATATTATATGAATACAGGGCGCTGCTACTGGAGATGTTACATAATATGTGTTATAGGCACTATATTAACTCCTTAAAATCTGAAAAATTCTGAAATATGAAGGTATTCGGCCCCAAGAATTTCAGATACGTGTCTGTGGATCTGTACATGGCAAGATTACTTTAGGCTGCCAACAAGAATTTATGAAACAGTTTTTAATTTTTACCTAGATTCTTTCATTCAACCAACATTTTTAAAGCATTCACTATGTGCCTGAAACTGGGCTAGGTATTGGTGTGTTTATTTCCAAAAGGCCTCAACTTTATTTTCGCCTTGTATGTAAAACAAGATCAGGAATAAGAATCACTATAGCTACAGAAATTATTAACAGAGTTCCATGTTCATAGGAGGAAGGAAGGAAGGAAGAAGGAAGGAAAGAAGGAAGGAAGGAAGGAAGGACAGAAGGAAGGAAGGGAGGGAGGGAGGAAGGAAGGACAGAAGGAAGGAAGGAAGGAAGGAAGGAAGGAAGGAAGGAAGGAAGGAAGGGAGGGAGGGAGGAAGGAAGGAAGGAGGAAGGAAGGAAGGAGGGAAGGGAGGGAGGAGAGAGAGGAAGGAATCCTGTCATATGCATAGGGCTGGGTGTGAGCGGAAAAAAAATTCAAGGAAGATGTCTTAGTTGATTGTATAGAGGGAGGGAGGGAGGGAAAGAGAGAAAGAACAGCACTATTGGCAGAATCTTACCTAATTATTCTGAGGCTCAGAACATCACTTGCAGGGAAAGAGTAGTCCACAGACTGGTCCTGCCAACTGGAAATACCACTGTGCTCCTTCAGTTCCTCCCCAACCACCTCCACCTTCTCTCCGCCACATGCCTCCTTTCCCCTAAACTCCATGCCTTCACTTCAGCTTAAAACTTAACTTCTCAACTCTCAGCCTTCAACTAAGACTTCTCCCAGCTTGGGCTGATCACAGCAAAGACCAGTATATATTAAATTTGTATCTGTTTATAAGACCTATACACACACACACACACACACACACACACACACAAAGGCTGTAAGCTTTGAAAAGGTAGGAACTTTGGACCTAATTGTCTAACATAGTGTCTGATACATAGTGGGGCCTTTAAAAAATGTTGGTTGACTATATGTCCATCAACAGATGAATGGATAAAGAAGATGCAGTACAGATACATAATGGAATACTTACTACTCAGCCTTAAAAAAGAATGAAATAATGCCATTTGCAGCAACATGGATAGACCTAGAGATCATCATACTAAGTGAAGTAAGTCAGACAGAGAAACAAATATCATATGATACCAGTTACACGTGAGATGTAAAAAATGATACAAATGAAGTTACTGACAAAACAAAAATAGACTCACAGACCTAGAAAACAAACTTATGGCTACCAAAGGGGAAAGTGGGAGGAGGGATAAATTGGGAATTTTTGATTAACAGATACACACTACTATATATAAAGTAGATAAACAACAAGGACCTATGGTATAGCACAGAGAACTATATTCAATATCTTGTAAGAACCGATAATGGAAAAGAATCTGAAAAAGAATAGATATGGATATAGATGTACAACTGAATCACTTTGCTGTACACCTGAAACACTGTAAATTAACTATACTTCAATTTTTAAAAAAATTTTTAAATTAAAATGTTGGTTGAATGAATAAAAGAACTTAAGTAAAAGTGAGATAGTGTCCCAGTAAACTTGATTACTCATTGCTCGACGAAATATTGTTTTTATTTTATACTTAATTCAACAACTGTGTCCAAAAAAATATCCTGAGTCCTGGTTCAAAGATTCTTATTGACTGTTTAAAGTAATCTTACCATAAACAGGTCCACACAGGGCCTTATTTGAAAGCCTTGGGGTCAGATACATTTTCTATTTCAGAATTTTCCAGATATTAAAAAGTTAACACAGTACATATACCCTACATTACACAAGTGAATATGCTGGCCTGCTCTCAACAAACAGTCTGCAATTCTGGTGGCTGATATCAGAAAAGGGGGATGCCTGGAGAGGCAGTGCTAGACTCACCGTCTCCACCAAAGCAGAAATCAAATACAGTGCTGGAAGCTGATACTGAAAGCATAGTCCATGAACAAACACTAAACCAATAATGTTGACAGTGCCAAAAATAAAATTGATAATAACCAGCATTTCCTGAGCATATTCTGTGTGCCAGGCCTTGTGGTCAGAGCTTTATGGGCTCCAAATCATTGAATGCTCATATGATTCCATATATAGATACCAGTCTTACTCCCATTTTACAGATCAGGAAAACTGAGGTCCAGAAAGGTGAAATAAAGTGTGTAAGCTTACTCAGCCAAGACACAGTGGACCCAGAGCATGATATTCATTAAAAGCTAATGGAATTAATGAATTTCCTATTCACTCATTCATACAGCATAGGTTAATCAGAAAAAGTAAGTGCAGTGGGAAGAATAGGAACTTCTGCAGTCCGAAGGAATTCAGTTTGAATCCCAGCCCCACCATGACATGAATATGTGGCCATGAGGACAGGACTTGAACTCTATGACTCATCCCCTCCCCAGCATAAAGAGAGTGACTGCCACTTACTGACTGACAGCAGCACTTCACATGACTTTTTTTTTACATTCACTGTATACTTATATGCCAGGCACTACATAGGTTCTATTTAATTCTCAGAAAAATCCAGTAATATAGACACTATTATGAACCTTATTTTTGACATGAGGAAACTGAAGCTTAGAGAGATTGGGTACTTGTTGGCTTTCCTTTCCCATTCCCAGCTAAGGCTTCAGTCTAAACGAGAAAGAATAATGCGCATGTTTCTTTTCCTGGATGGAAGAATTCTCTTCCCAAGCAGAACAGGTATCTGGAAGGGTCTTTTTAATTTAGATGCTTGTGTAACATTTTCCTGGCTTGTATCCTTCATGATGATGTCAGCCTTGAAACAGAAACTTATTCTCATCTAAAACCAAGTTAAAATCATCTCCCAATGCTTAAATTTCCTGAACACGATCATGCGTTCACATAATTGATGTTTGCAAAAATTACTGCCTCAGACTCAATTTAAAATATAAGCGAAATAAGTTGTGAAAGTTAACAACCAGTGTAACAGCTACAATTGGAAATCCTAGATTCAATCAGCTGTAAAACAAACGTCTGACTTTTATATGTCTGATATAAAAGTTTTAGGAGAAAGTACAAGTGTCACATTCCAAGACATTTGTTACATCCACAGTGTCCTGCCTCAGGTGAGTGAAGTGATCGCTTTCAGTCCTGAATGGCTGATGAAAATCGGTGGTTTTGTAGAGGTTTTGCTGAAGCAGGGACGTGCCTGAGCTTACTATTCTCCAGTCTATAACTCCAAGCAGACACCGCCTATCTCCATGTGTGTCCATGCTGTGCCTAGAGCAAATCAGGACCCTAGGGACATCCCCCGCTTGGCTAACTCTACATCCTCTCTCCTTCAGGAAATTCTCCAGAAGCCCCCAACTTACCCATTCCTCCGCCTCTGCCAGCAGACCACCACCGTAATTCCTCACATCTCCTCCCACCTCCACTCCCAAGTCAATACCCCAGTGCTCTCCTCAGAGCTCTGTGGGATTTTTTTCTTACCCCAAGACAACAGACTTGTATTTAATACAAAGCATTTTTCAACTCATTCGCAAAATTCATTTTAACAGCCTCTTGATCGTGTTGGTGTGCGTCCCACCCAAAACTCTCTCCCAGGCCGCATGAAAGTCACATGTTTCCATTTGTGGATGGCTGTAGTCAAAGCCAAGAGGCTTTCCCTTAAGCAATTACCCTTGGAAAGAAAAGTAATGACTTCAAGCCAGTTCATAAATTTGCCGAGTCTACTTCTTCATATCACACAGAGGGTTTCTGACGATGTTTACCACACACCCCATGAATGCTAGCCTTCAGAGCAGTCGCCTAGGAGGGCATTCACTTCTTGCATTGAGGCAGACATGGGTGACAGAGAATGCCATTTGAAATTTTCCATCAATCTGCTGGGACCACATGGGAAAAATCATAATCTTGCCACACCTTTGGCTTTTTAACTCCAAATTGATGATTCATCTACCATTGTCTTGTTTTACTTTTGAAGCCACTTTCTGTTTCTGAAAAAACTATCCAGTGATTTTCTCCATTTTTTTTAAGAAAAGTGTCCTCAAATTTTTTGTTTTTAAAAATTAATATTAAAACAACGTAATGCTGATTGTTCAGGCAATTTCCAAGGAGAAATTCAGGTATATTTGCGAATGACGGCATCAGGAAAAGACTATAACCTAATTTCAAAAGGGAAAATGCTCATGTGATGTATACATTTCTAGTTCATTTTTTAACTGTATTCTTTTATAGTTTTGTCTCAAGGGAAACTTTACTTGACTGTAATATTAGAAATATCATTTTCAGTGTTATGCTTTTCACCCTCATTATGAAATTAGGAGGCAGATACGAAAAGACCAGTGGCATACTAAAAAAAATCAACAAAGTAACATCAGGAGCCATTTCAAAATAACCACTATGAACCTCAGTTTCCCGATATGTAAATCAGAGTTAACAGCACGACTACTAATGTGCTATTTTATTACAATAACCTTAAATATCCTAATATGCTACTTTCTGAGTTTATGTTTTAAAATCATAACCAATAACAGTTCAGCACAAGAAAAAGTAGAAAGATTACTAGACATAGAATCAAGAGATTCACGTTGGGTCCCAGGCCTGCAAATGTGCTTACTCAAGCCAGCAAGGTGATGTCTGGATCTCCATCTCCCCCGACATGAAGTCTTGGTTCAGGCCCAGGCACTACTCAAAGGGGCTCATAGATATTAACTTAATCCTCACATCACTCCTCAGAGATGTGTACTACCAGCCTCACTTTACAATGAGGAAACAAGTCCCAGAGTAGTTAAATAAGTCAACCAACATCTCACAGCTAATCATCGAACCTGGATTCAACCCCAGGAAGTCCAGAATCACAGCATCAATAGCCTTTATTGATGCCCTGCCACACTACAGGGGGTACCATTCCTGGACTGACCCTAAGAACCACCAGGGTCATTGTTGTAAGGCCCAAAGATCCAGGTCAAGGTGTGAATGTGAATGCTATACAAATATGAGCATTAGTTGTTCTTGTATTACTTCAGCAAACCTGGAATGCAGCTTGTGACATAAACTCTACAACAATTACGTCTAGTAAGAATAAATTCAAATTGGCCCACGTACAGTAAAATGTGCTTTCTACAGCATTCTTGCTGAGGAATCTCTGTCATCTAGCGCTTGGCACACACAAGGTAACACCTGCCGTCAAATCTCCCCAAGCCAAAGCCATCTCTTCCACGCTCTGCACTGCAGAACTTGGGAATTTGAGTGGAGGACCTGCCAAGAGTTGAGCAGAGCCCATCTCAGGGGCCTCCTGAGGCGGGCGTGTTGACCCTGCCTTCAAGGCTTCCTTGGGGAGGTGGAATCAAGTTAAGTAAAACTAAGGTGTGGCTCCTATGGTGAAGTCCTATCTATGCCCAACTCACTATCAAATAACTAAGTTGTAGCCAACTCTTGAAATAAAGCTGGCAAATAATGGAAGAAAATTGACTCCTCCAGTGATCTCAAGAAGCCAGCCTAGATTCTGGCATCATCCTTTTCAGTCCTACTCTGTAAATCTAAAGCATGGCTCCAGTAGACCTTTTATTCTGGCCTCTACTGCCAACAGATTTTTATATAGATGACATGATGATTAATTCAACTAACAGACACACAAAACTGTGGTGCGGGGGGAGATTTTTTTGAAGCCCTACTATGAGTATAATTTAAGGCTTTTATGCCCCAAAGCACTATGCCGGGCATTCTTGCAAGTTACTTCAGTTAATCCCAACCAATTTAACAGATAGGTATCATCCTGTCCCATCTGCCACCATTTACACCGGGGAAAAATGAAGTTCCCAGGTCTAGCCAACAGTCCCCCCCATAACTTCTCATCATTCAGGTCTCAACTGAAAGGTCAGCTCCACAGAGAAGCACTCCCAGAGCACCCATTCGAAAGCAACAGTTCCCCCTCCACTTCTCAGCCCCCTCTTCATCACATGATCTTGTTTAGTTTCATTTACAGTGCTTAATACTATCTGAAATTCTTATTTATTTATTGTCTGTCCCCAGTAGAATGTCAGTTTCTGAGAGCAAGTGAACTTGTCTGTCTGGTTCAGAGCTCCAATGCCAATAATAAAGTGTGGTATATTTCCAACGCCAATAACAATGCCTGTCAAAGAATAGGCACCTAAGTACAAGAGGAAGGAAGGAAGGAAGGAAGGAAGGAAGGGAGGAAGGGAGGTAGGGAAGAAGGAAGGAAGGAAGGATGGAAGGGAGGGAGGGAGAGGGGGAGGAAGGAAGGAAGGATGCAAGGGAGGGAGGGAGAGAGGGATAGAGGGAGGGAGGGAAGGAGGGAGGAAGGAAATACCTCCATAAGTTTTAAAGGGATAAAGGCTTATCTTAGACATTAGAGAGAAAGAACTCTGTGGCTTAGAAATGATGTCAAATTCTAAGATGCACTACTAAAGGAAGTTGTGAAGTAACTGGAGATTCAGAGGTGAATTAAGCACTGTCTTTCTGAAAAAAACGTTAGTGCAGTCTTTTGAGAAATGTCGGTGACTTTAAATTCCAGGGCCATTCGACCTTTCAGACACCTTCATTTTCTCACTGCTGACATTCAAAACCTCAGAAGAAGAAAATACATGTTTGTCCTCTGGTTGGAAATTGCTTATTGATTGCTCTTCATTACTGTCCCTTCCCCAACACACACACACACACACACACACACACACACACACACATGCCCTGTCAGCCCCCTAAAAGCCTGAGTTAACACAGTTTCACGGTCACAAGCAGCATTCTAAAATTGGAATTTGGCTGCACGACCACACACACTAGCCCTGGAATTCAGCAAACATCTGGGCCAGTGAGTGTGAGAAAGTTCTGTGGTAACAAAAGTCTCTGAGGCAACAATGAGAGTTGGAATCCCACAGGCAACAAGGGGCAGGTGCCTAAGAGGCTTGCCAACCAGGCGACAGGACTGCAGACTCCCTGCCCCAGTGTGGCTCCGGGAAGCCGGGCGACTTCACTGGCACATACACACTTGGCGATGGACTCCTCAAGCAGCCCTGCACGGGTTCATAGTCTACACCAGCACGGGGGCGACCAGAGGATTCCTACACCCGCTGCTCAAATAGCGGCTCACCCAGGTTGAGGACCTTCTCATACCTGGGTGAATGGAGAAGGCAGATTTAATTAACTTTTACAACTTCCCTGTGATCTAGCATAGAGTCGTTTGGTATATTAAATTTTTGAAAGTTAGAGACTTTGCTCCCTAATGGAAAAGAAGCATTTGCTGGCTAGAAGGTTGTAGTCTTTTTCACAGTCACTGAGGTTTCATACTATATTATTTATTAGCTAAAGCTTCACTCACCCTCACAAATATGGCAAATGAGAATCAAATGCGAGTGAATTGCTGAGATCCAGGAGACGAAGAAAATGGTGGGCAGGGGGAGGAAAAAGGAAGAAATCTGGGGTATCTTTCGTTTTGAATAAGAAAACAAAAGTTTCTTTTGTTGAAAACTATCCTTTACTGCTTTATTTTATTGACTATAAAATAATACTTGCTCACTTTAAAAAAATTTTTTTCAAACCAAATGGAAAAGTACGCTACAGAGAGCAAAAGCCTCCCCATAAATTCATTCCCCAGAGACAACCACTGTTAATTTTTGGTGGATGACCTATCAGGGGTGTTTCTTCTCTGCTTAATAAATATATATAACACTCTGCATACTGCTCTCTGACCTGCTTTTCATCCATGTCCAAAATGTTCTGTACCTCTGTCTATGCTAGTCAATGTAACTCTACCTCATCTGTAAATTGAGGATAATGGCATCCAGATTTGATAGGGACGTTGTAAGGATTAAATGAGATATTTGTTAAATGTTTAGAATAGGACCTGACATGACAAAAATGCCAATAAGCATTATTATCAGCTGCCCAGTATTAAATGTTATAATAGCATTAGTTATTTAGCAAATGCCCTAGTGATAAAAGTTTATAATTCTCACTATTATAAACTACCCCAATAAAGATTATAGCTTATGTTTCAATATTATGACTTTTTTATTTTCTTCTACTGCCCAACATTTTCCAATGTATGTAAAATATTCACATTCGTTCATTTGAGCTCACATCAATGATTTGTAGGAGACAAATCAGGTGTGACGCTCATTTGAGAGACAAGAAAATTGCGGATTTAAAAAAGTGAGTAAGTGGCTCAAGACCACCCAGCAAGGAAGCCTGAAGTCATGCCTTGATTCTTGCCATGTAATCATTCGACATGTGTTTACTAAGTCAGTATTCGGCGCCAGGCTCTCTTCTGGGCACTGGGAATATAAAAACACATAAAACACCCTCAAAGAACTCAGAGTCTCATGGGTAGGCAACTACTATTTTTTTAAATAACCATATGGTATTCCAAGCATAATAGTGGCATGTACACAAATAGCAATACCAGACGTAGACAAAGAAAGCAATGACTAACTAGAGCCACAGAAGTAGCAAAAGAGCTGGTGATAATTCCAAAATCTGTCCTCTAAAACTGAAGACAGATGCATGGGCAAGGGTGGTTTCAGACTTCTGACTTCCAGTCCTGTTCTTTTTCTACTGCAACATGCTATTTCATACACTCAAAGCATTTAGATCATTTATGCCAGCAAAAAAAATCATATGCACATTATTGCCACCAAAGTTCTCTTCAAGGGGGGGAAGGGGACAAGAGAGGGGATGGAAAGCTTAAATAATTAATTGGATGTTTAAAAACAATCATTATCAGGCTTCCCTGGTGGCGCAGTGGTTAAGAATCCGCCTGCCAATGCAGGAGACACGGGTTCGAGCCCTAGTCCAGGAAGATCCCACATGCCGCGGAGCAACTAAGCCCGTGCGCCACAACTACTGGGCCTGTGCCCTAAAGCCTTCGAGCCACAGCTACTGAAGCCCGTGCGCCTAGAGCCCGTGCTCCGCAACAAGAGAAGCCACCGCAGTGAGAAGCCCGCGCACAGCAATGAAGACCCAACGCAGCCAAAAATAAATAAATAAATAAATAAATTTATTTTAAAAAAAAAAAATCATTATCACGTCACCTCCCAATAATAAACTGTGAAGACATACTACTGGCATCTCTGCATTGCTTTAAAGGGCACTAAGACAAAAATAAATATGTTCTACAACATCAGTAACAACAACAGGCATGAATCCCTCTCCATTTTGAGGAAGGTACTATAAATCCAAGATGTTAAGAGTGGTAACTTTATTATTTATTTCTTCATTATTATTAGCTGAAGCTAGCCTTTCTTGAGCACTCACAATATGCTAGGCTAAAGCCTTTATATTCATCATCTCATTCATCACAACATCTCTATGAAACAGGTATTACACTATCCCCATTGTATACACGGGGGAAATGAGGTTGAGAGAGATTAAACAACTAGTAAGTGGCAGGACCAAGACTCAAACTAAGATTTGATTTCAAATCCCATGCTCCTAATCATTCTATTACTCTTACTTTCCATTCTATCAATAACACTTGCTTTTTTGAATATTTTGAGTATAATATGTGCACAACACTCTTTAAAAGCATTGAATGATTTTATTTTTTAGATATTAAGAACCACCTGTGAGATTTATGTTGTTTTAAAGAACAAATTTAGGAAACTTTATCATCATGGCTGGCTGACATCTGAATTTGAAATTGGCCCCTTTTATTGCATTTCATTCTCCGGAAATTAGACAATCAGGACCCACATCAAACAGAGGCTTCCGTGATGATTAGTTGACACAGCAACATAATGCACAATTTTACATCAGGTTCCAGGTCCAACATAATTTATGTTCATAACAAAAATGGCAGTCACCCAGTATCTGTCATATGGAATTATGGGCTTGGCTGTGGCCAAGTCAAAGCACATTAGCCTAGTGTGTCTAAACATCTGACTCTAATCACTACAGTGAGGATCAAGTCAGGCATTTGAGGCTTATAACTGTATTTCTCTGAGTGTGGGAAGTTGAGAGGAAAACAGCTTTTAGGGAGGGGATGTTGGGGTGATTTTTTTAAAATTTTAAATCATCAACAGTCAGTAGGATGTGAGTTGTCTCTTCCGCCCCATCTCCTTTCCTCACGGTAAGAATTCAGCTATGTCCAATGTTGTCTAGCCAAGAAGGTCAGGCAGAAGACAGAGGAGAAGATTCTGTGGGAGTCTTATCATCGTCAGCCATCATCTTATTCATTGTTCTATATCATCCACACACACCCTCTTCCTGCCTCCCCGATCCCGTTAATATGAATAACAGAGCATTATTTAGTTTTTTATTCACTCCCAGATATTTGGGGGAATGAGTTATAATAAATCTGTAATCTAATCCTTCCTCATATAAATATAAAGAACTAAAGTTTAAACTAAATATATTTATTATCCTCTAATGATATTTCCCATTCTACCAGGAAGTATGGAGGCAAGGCCCCACCACCCCTTACTCTCAAGGTCTGCATCGAAATCCTGCACCAGCTACCCTGGTCTATGAATCCTCAGTCATCCATCTCCTCCCCGACGACTTCCTTTTTATAAACCACAGCAACCTCTGCTAGTCTTTTTTTTTTTTTTTTTAAACACATTTATCCTCCTCCTACTTGAGGTCAGCTTTCCATTATGTGGAACTGATCTGGACATTAACCACTCCACAACAAAAATCACAACCATGCTAAATAAATATTCATAGCCACAGGATAAATGGGGTAAGATGTTAGTGGCTCATCATTTCTCCTGGTGTTTATGTTAACATCTTTGCTATTTTCTTAAAAGTTCAATCATAGAGGGCATCCTCCCGGCCCCGCAAAGTTTCAAACCATTTGGCCAGATAATAACCTCCAGGAAGATCCCTTAAACATACAAAAGCTCTGCTTTTTTTTTTTTTACTTATTAAGTCTACATGCTGCATATATAAAATGGTTCTTTATGGGGTTTTATAAGAGAAAGAAGACTCAGCAGAAAACAATGTCATAAGGAAAAATTTAGACAACTTATAGATCAGTATATAAAGAAAGGAGAAGGGAATTTCACTTTTATCAAGTACCAGATACTGTTATGTACATGATTTCAGTTAATCTCAGAGGTGGTAGGTAAGCTCATCCCCCCAACACCTTTCAGGTTAGGTATGGGGCTCTCCAAACTTGAGGCTCCAGCCAGGTCCAGTAACTTACTCAGGTTACAAAGCTGGTAAGCCCAGAGTTGTACTAAACCTTTTTTTAAAATCCAGAGTCAACTATACCATACTGGCCCCCAAGATGAACACCTTCTCTTTCCATTATTTTTGTCTTGACATAGTGGATCCTTCTCACCATCTGTTTGGCCAGAAGGCAAAGATCAAGTGTACCTGAAGCCAGAATGATGTGTTTCAGTCCTGGCTCTGTCCTTACCCCTCTAGCCTCTTGGTCAACCCGTTTAACCTTCTAAGGCTCATTCCTCCTCTCTAAAGCACGATTCCAATATGTGACAGTATTAGAATATAATGCAAAAAAAGTCTTCCCTTTCCAATGCATGTGTCTTTCTCATATACATGCATACATATATAAACTGACCCAATTACCACATTCTTTTTTTAATACTGCCCTAAATGTTAATATTTTAGAGTTTCCCATTTTACCTCTAGTTCCCGCTATGACTATAAAACATCAGGTCACTTAGTATCCTTAAGTAACCTCTATAGATACTGGGACCATCTAAAAGTCTTCAAATATGAAAAATGAAGGAAAAATATGAGTTGAGATATGAAATTCAGTACCTAAAACAACAGCTATCAAATATCTTCAGTACATAATTATATTTCATTTACTAATTATCTTCTAACTTTCAACTGGACCCTTTCTTAGACACAAAAATATTTGGCTGCATGAGGCATGAGAAAACGAAGCTGCATATAAATTCTTCAATTTGTACGTAATAAGTCACTGCTCAACTGTGCCAACTCCAATGCATGACTGTGAGGATGAGAGCTGTGGATTGCAGCCTCAAGGAAGAAAACATTTTTTTTAAGAACTTAATTTAAATGAGACATAGTGGGATATAGCTAATAGCCTCTGCTACTGGAGTTGTTTTTTTTTTAAACTACTTTATTGGAGTATAATTGCTTTACAATGGTGTGTTAGTTTCTGCTGTATAACACAGTGAATCAGCTATACATATCCATATATCCCCATATCTCCTCCCTCTTGCGTCTCCCTCCCTATCCCACCCCTCTAGGTGGTCACAAAGCACCGAGCTGATCTCCCTGTGCTATGTGGCTGCTTCCCACTAGCTATCTATTTTACATTTGGTAGTGTATATATGTCCATGCCACTCTCTCACTTCGTCCCAGCTTACCCTTCCCCCTCCCCGTGTCCTCAAGTCCATTCTCTACGCCTGCGTCTTTATTCCTGTCCTGCCCCTAGGTTCATCAGAACCATTTTTTTTTAGATTCCATATATATGTGTTAGCATACGGTATTTGTTTTTCTCTTTCTGACTTACTTCACTCTGTATGACAGACTCTAGGTCCATCCACCTCACTACAAATAACTCAGTTTTGTTCCTTTTTATGGCTGAGTAATATTCCATTGTATATATGTGCCACATCTTCTTTATCCATTCATCTGTCGATGGACACTTAGACTGCTTCCATGTCCTGGCTATTGTAAATAGAGCTGCAATGAACATTTTGGTACCTGACTCTTTTTGAATTATGGTTTTCTCAGGGTATATGCCCAGTAGTGGGATTGCTGGGTCATATGGTAGTTCTATTTTTAGTTTTTTAAGGAACCTCCATACTGTTCTCCATAGTGGCTGTATCAATTTACATTCCCACCAACAGTGCAAGAGGGTATGGATTTGGTTTTTAAAAATGTACATTCTCTGCAATCTTTTTTTTTTGTTTATTTTTGTTGTGTTTTAGTTTGCTTTTTTTCTCTGCAATTGATTTTAAGCAGGCATTTTTGACCTGTGTCAGTGCTATCCTTTCTTTCTGTAGGAGCTGAGTGCATTGACAAGTGATGGACCAAAGAAGCGGGTGGTGAAAGCGTCAACCAGGCAATGAATCGCATCAGGGCCAAACCAGAGAGAGAGGAGAACATGAGGTCTGAAGATCTCTTAAACCTTCCGGGAAACTCACTGAGAAAATGTAAAACAGCAACACAGTAATTTTGGGCTGAGAAGTTTTGATGACAACTTTGGCCATGATGAGTTAAAATGCCATGCGAGCAAAGGAATGGGTTATATATATAAAGGATTGTGTGCAAATTCTTATACCTCTATTATCCCAAGTATAAAATTGAGTAATTTAAGAAAATGGGCTCTGGAGCCAGACTACCTGGGTTGAAATCTCAGCCTGAGTATGTTCTAAATACATTTATAAGTTCAGGCCAATCCACCCTTGTGTACTTCTATAATATTCTCTATATCAGAGGAGTGTTCTGAGGATTAAGCGAATGAATATGTGTAAAGTATATAGAAGACTGCCTGGTACAGGGAAGTCTACATGCTAATGCTGTATTACCATTTCATATCATCATCGTTATCATTATTATGTAATGTAAAACCTTTCCTGGGTACCAATCAAGTTCACAGAATTTTAACTGACACCAGAGTTTAAAACACACACAAACACACACACACACACATTTCCTCAACGAATATCCTACTTGAGAGAGAAAGATGAGAAACAGACACATCAGATTGGCTATTTCCACATGTAGCTATGAACTGAAATAGTCAATAGAAGCTGAACACTACAGAGAATAACGTCATTTCTAACCCTAAGATGGCACAGAGTAAAGAGAAAAGGATTCCCAGGTTCCTGGCTGTGTGGCTTTGACAAGTCATTAACTTTGAGGAACGGTTTCCTTTCTCATCTATAAAAAAATACCTACTGTTTATTCTACCTGGAACATTCCCTCCATTTTCTCACACCCAACCTTCTTTCACCAGATCTTACAGATCTTATTTTAAATCTTGCAGCCTCTGGCCCTCTCTGATCCCTAAGGTTAACTAGGTCTCCATGCTGCACAGTCACATGGCATTTCTCCACCATGTCCCAAGTGCCTAGATCTGTACCTGGCACCGAGTTGACTCTCAATAAATATTGGGTGGGTGGATGGATGGATGAATGGATGGATGGATGGATAAAAGGATGAGATATCTTTCTTCCCTCTTAAGTCCAAGTGAGACATCTAGGTGAAAATGCACACCATTAAAATGCTTTACAAATGTAGGCTATTACTCAGGGTTGAGTTTGAGAAGACTGAGAGTCTTAAATGGAGCCTAACAGAAAGGAAAAAAAAACACCTGATGATGGTGAAGAGTTTCTTGGGCTGTATAGACATCTACAAACACAATGGGCAAGACTGCAGAATGGAGTTAGTTTGCCTGACCCCGGGTCAGGCCAGGGAGGCACAAGGACCAGGAAAGTGAGATGGAAAGACAAGGTGGTACCACTGACCCAAGTAGACAAGCTCTGTGGTACAGGGAAGTCAACTAGAACAAAAAGTCAAGCAGGCATCATATATCATCCATGGGAGTCTAGAGATCACACCGAAGGTGACTGTGAACTTGGGAGAAGAAAAATTACATCTTTATTTCTGAAATTTAATATTTAACATTTCCTTTGATTAATAAACCACAGCAGTAGCAGAATCTGTGACCAAAGGAAATCAGGGATTTTTTTTTTTTTTGGTCACATTATAACTGAAGATATCAAAAACATCTTTAACTATCATCAATATTTTAAAATTAAGGTACTTCTTAGAGCCACCACTGAATCTTATCATTCAGTTTTAAAAAAAACATATATTACTATATCATAAATTTAATATTTTCACAATTTATTCCAACAGAACTGGCTTCCTTTGTACCATGTACCTATCTTATTTGATACACTTAAAACATTATTCTGAGAGAGGATCCATAGGCTTCACCAGACAATCAAGGGGTCCAGAGCACAAAAATAGGTTAAGAGCCCTTGGCTATAAGAAGGGTCCTATATAACACAGAGAAATCAACAGTGATTTTTTAAAAATGCTTGTGATCCAACAAAAAGATGATAGTAATTCTCTTGAGTTTTGCACTAAGTATGGGAAAAAAATCAGAAGAACTGCTCACTAACCCAGGGATGAGCTAACACCAGATCAGGCTAATGAATCAATCATGTAGCAGAAACAGAAGCACATAACTTAACCCCCAAATGTCTGGGGCCCAAGTACTTCTCACTGAATCTCAAGAATGAGGGAGGGAGCTGCTGGCCATGATTGACAACATGGGGGAGGAGTGTTGTTTGGCAGGGAATACAAGGAGTTCTATTTTTCATCACATTTTATTTAAGTGCACCCAAGCAGAGCTATCGTAACCAGGTCGAGACGTAATGTTTTGAGGGCGGATTCTTCAGGGGAAGGCAAAGAAGGACCACTGATAAAAGCAACAGTAATGGGAACAGGAAGAAATCTTTCCTTCCTGCAGCACCAGTAGCACAGGCCCTAATGGAAGAGTAGAAGTGAACTGAGATGACTGTATATTGTAACTGAACCAGAAGAAGCTGCAGTGAGAATGTGAAGACTGAGTTAATCAAGACAGGAGAGCGGAATCAAATATTGTATAAGATGCAATCTACAGGCCCGAGGAATGCTAAGCACAGCCTCCCGGGAAAGTATAAGGTAACAACTGGGCCTTGAATCATTACCTCCCTTGTTTATGGAAGGCAAGACAGTCAAAATGCATCCATCCTCTGAGGCTACACGGCTAAAATCAGCTCTGACTTTTTTTCCTGTGCTTTCATTCAGAATCTGATGGATTTTTTTCCCCGTTTACATAAAAGGATTTTGGTAGCATAAGCTATAAAGCCCTTCTGTGACTCCATTTTTAGGAATTCCTAATGCAATACTCTTTCTTAGCTATTCTAAAGCAGATTAGAGAGACACCTTTAAGATTTCTTTCTCTTTCATTTTTAAAGAATTTAAATCAAAATGATTTAAGGAATCATTAAAGCCTTGAGGAAAGGCTTTAATTAAAAGGACCAGAATTTCAAGTTAAAAAATAAATAAGTCCTGGGGATGTAATGCACAGCATGAGGAATACAGTCAATAATATTGTAATAACTTTGTATGGTGACAGATGGTAACTAGATTTGGTAGTAATCATTTCAAATGTATAAAAAATATCTAATCACTTGCTGTACACCTGAAGCCAACATAATGTTGTAAGTCAACTATACTTCAATTTTTTTTTTAATATTTATTTATTTTTTATTTATTTGGCTGCGCCGGGTCTTAGTTGCGGCATGCAAGATCTTCGTTGCAGCATGCAGGATCTTTTAGTTGTGGCATGCGGGCTCTTAGTTGCGGCATGTGGGATCTAGTTCCCTGACCAGGGGTCAAACCCGGGCCCCCTGCATTGGGAGCGTGGAGTCTTAGCCACTGGAACACCACATAAGTCCCTAGTCAACTATACCTCAATATTTAAAAAAAAAAAAAAAAAAAAGTAAGTAAAATCCAGTATAAAGCCGTGTTGAATTTCAGGATAAACAATTGCACACAAACATGATAATGTTCAGAATAGTAAAAGAACACTACCAGAAAAGAGTGAATAAAGTTGGCTATTACTCAGCTCAATCAACTTGTAACAAGAAAACTAATTTAGCACCGGCTCTTTTGCTTGGAATGAGTAAACAGGGCAACTTTCACACTGTTTCAAATTACACTGCAGCTGTAAAATCTGGCAACATTATTGGAGTAAAAGAGCCAAGAATGGACTTCTAAAGAATTAACACAGTGTTACTGTATTGTGACATCATGTATAGGAACCTCCCATAAGTTAATTTCAACACAATTTCTGAATAAAGACTGGACCAGTTTACAGCTATCAAATCGTTACCCTTCCTCATTTAGGTACAAATGACAGCTTTTTAATTATATCAAGGATACCTAAATTAAAAAAAAATCAAATCAGTTAATATTTACCCAATACCAAGCTATTACTGGTGATCACTGGATACATTTTCTGACTTACCTAAATGGTGTACTGTTCACATTTAAAATGTCGTAATGGAATAGTCTACTAGTTGGATTAATCCCCCTGATGCTCTAGGCCCAGGGGAGCCTCAAGGAACGTTGTTTGCTGAATATTTCCTAATGAACTGACCCAAAATTCAAGCCACTGACTTCAAGTGCTCATGGGTAATAATGAGTCACATGTTATTGCTTACAAACAATGTTTTTTTAAATTTGTCATGAAAAATAAGCCAAGCCCTGGCATCACTATAGGAATAAGCAGTCATATCATAGAATCTCAAGGCAAGTTTCCAAGCCTAAGTAATAAAAAAAAGTGCCCCAAAGGAAGCAAGCACACTGTCCCACACTGACCTATACAACCCATGCACTGACCAGGTCAGGGCTAGTAAATATCATAAAATACTTTTAATCAGGATACAGATGCCAACAAATTATTCTGGGTCATTGGTTCCTGCAGCTAAAGTGAAAAGCCTCAATTCCAAGACTGAATTGCTGATCATCCCTGGAATTTATCAGAAACATCAGAACCGATTTAAGTGCTAGAAGATTCCACAGCAATAATTGTTGGGGTCAATAATTGTTCCCTCTTGGAAGCTTACCCTCAGTATAGTCCGAATGAACTCTCAAAAGTTCAAACCCTCACAGATGTTTAAAAAAGGCCTAAACAAAGTGAAGATGTTATTTCAGGTGAAAGCAACACCTGTTGATTCGACCACTATTTTTGATCCCATAAAATCACACAAGAAACAACCCTACTTAGTTTTTATTTCTCATCCATTCTCTACTTTTGCTCAGGGCAAATAGACACTATACAGTTGGAAAACCCAACTATTTTAACATGAGAATGTGCATATTTTGAGTGCCAGCAGGGAAGTACTGGCTGTGAGAATTTGGACAAGTTCTTGACTATTCTGAGTCTCAGTTTCCTCATTTATGAAATGGGACAGTAATAGGTGTTGTGCAGCTTGTTGCAAGCACAAAAACACGCACAGTAGTCATGTTATATTTGCAGTAAATCAGAGAAATCCAACTACACAGATTCCACACAGGGAGTTCTCATGAGGGTATCTTAGGATGGGCCTTTTACTGCACTGAATAGGATGCTGGCATTAAAAGGTATCCCCTTTTCACAAAATTGACCCCTCAATGCAAATCAACTATTAATTCATTCAACAAATATGTACTGGTCACTCTTCCAGGCCCTGGGATACAGCAGTGAAGGAAAGCAGCAAAATCCTTGGAGTTAACATTCTAAAGCTCAACTGAGGAACAGTTAAGGACATTAAGGTATTTTTAAGGATAATTTTCATACATACATTTTCTCCTTATTTACTGACTTTAAGTTTAATCTCTGTGTAAGATGATACTTGAAAGTGAATTTAAAATATCATAGGTGCTTGAGGACATCATAGATGCTTAATAAATATTAGCTAAAGTAATTATTTTTATATGCTGTCACTATGGAAATAAAGATGCACTTGATCAAGGCCAATACATTAAATACTGAGACAAGTGCCGTTCATTTCTATGATGCTTTACAGTTTACTGTTTTCATATATTCTCTCATTTGCATGTTCCAGCAATCTGCAGAGATACGTACCGTTTCTATTTTATTGTTGAAGAAATAAGGGGCCAAGTGACTTATGTAGTAACATAGCTAGTAAATACTAAAAATTTAACCCCTAAAATTGCTCTTTTTTTTTTTTAAAGGTTAGACTTTATTTTATTGCCTAGATTCTATTTTTTAAAATTAATTTTTGGCTGCGTTGGGTCTTTGTTTCTGTGCGAGGGCTTTCTCTAGTTGCGGCAAGTGGAGGCCACTCTTCATCGCGGTGCGCGGGCCTCTCACTATCGCGGCCTCTCTTGTGGAACACAGGCTCCAGATGCGCAGGCTCAGTAGTTGTGGCTCACGGGCCTAGTTGCTCCGCGGCATGTGGGATCTTCCCAGACCAGGGCTCGAACCCGTGTCCCCTGCATTGGCAGGCATATTCTCAACCACTGCACCACCAGGGAAGTCCAAAAATTGCTCTATTTTTGAAAGGGGTCAGGGGTAGGAGAAATGGCAACTTTGACTCAAATGGAAGTAACTCAGTGACTATCTATGGTCTTTTCACTGCAGAGACTAACGAACATTGATGTGCATGGGAGGAACTCGAAAGACAGGTCTTGTGGCTGTAAGCACCTAGAGTACGGTTCATCTTAGACCACGGGGGTCCACGGCCCAGCTCCACTACTCACTAGCTGGACTATGGGTGTGACATGTTACTGGCCAATGCCTGAGTTTCCTCATCTGAAAAACAAGAACACTAATACTAACCTAATGTGTTGCTGTCAGGATTAAATGAGTTACTATGAATACTTGGAACAGGCTGAGAACACTGCCTTGTACCAAGCAGCACTCGATCAATCATAACATGAAATTTAGACACACATACGCGCATATACATACACGCAAGTTGTTGGCCACCTTCACAGATATTACTAATCCTCAAAATAACACTGAGCAAAACATAACATTATCCCAATTATTAAACTTGTACCAAAGGCTCAAAGCCATATTAGGGCCAGCTCAAGGTCACAGCCAATATGTGATAGAGCTTGGACAAGAGCCCAACTCTAACTCCAAACCCTAACCTTTCCACAAGCATTTCTGTGTTCCGAAGAACATTTCACAGACTGACAGCTTTAAGAAAATCAGATATTCTTCTTTCTGTGCTGCAACCAGCCATCTTTGTTCAACCCTTCTCTGACCTCAGCAGCCCAGAGAGCCTTTAATTTTCCTTGACTCCTTTAAGCCCTCATGCCACTGTCCACTTGCCTCTCGTGCACTTCACTGCCTTGTATTAACACACCTGCCTGCTACTCATTCCTCACCCCTTCAACCTGATATTTTGAGCACGAATCATGGATGAGGCACTGAGCAAGGTGAGGTCTGAAATAAGGCGAGGCCAATAACTGTATATGTAAATAGTTCCTGGGTATTTTGCTTCCAGGAACTCTTTCTAATGACACGCACAAAACTAAGCCCAGCAGGGCTTCCCTGGTGGCGCAGTGGTTAAGAATCTGCCTGCCAATGCAAGGGACACAGGTTCGAGTCCTGGCCCAGGAAGATCCCACATGCCACGAAGCAACTAAGCCCATGAGCCACAACTACTGAGTCTGAGCTCTAGAGCCCGCGAGCCACAACTACTGAGCCCACGTGCCACAACTACTGAGCCCACGTGCCACAACAACTGAGGCCTGCACGCCTAGAGCCCGTGCTCCGCAACAAGAGAAGCCACGACAATGAGAAGCCCGCGCATTGCAACGAAGAGTAGCCCCTGCTCGCCACAACTAGAGAAAGCCCGCACACAGCAATGAAGACCCAACACAGCCAAAAAATAAATAAATAAAAGTAATTAATTAATTAAAAGAAAAAACTAAGCCCAGCAATGTGAACTTAGTAGATCTGTTGAGCAACAAATTGAAATATCCAGAGCACTTCTAGCCTGGACTTTGAATCGAGAGAAACTGGGAAGGTAGAGAGCTATTGGCAAACAGCTTCAAATACTCAGATATTCAAGTCTAGACTTGGTATGTTTGGTTTTGTCTTGTTTTTCTTGTTTATTTGTTTGCTTGTTTTTCTTACTCCAGCACTGTACCCAGAAGGTACAGGTAGGCCAAATGACAGCACTGACGCCGCTCACCAATGGACACTGACCGCTGCCTCTGGGACCCCGTTCAGGGAGGATGAAGATGACGGGAAGCAACCAGCGTGGAGTCTGGACTCACAGAGGAGTTTCTTTTACCTGAAGCCCAAGAAGCAACAGGAGGATCAACGCAAACCCTCTCACTAGAAAACTGGAGAAATCCATTGTCATGAAAGCGAGGCTGGGCTCCACTGAAGCAGCCGAAAGCCATGAGGCGCATTGACTTGAACTGATACGTGAGACCTTTAGAAAACCTTAGAACACCCAGCACTGATAGTCACATATGCCTGGAAGTGCAGAGATCACACACGCCCATGTTCTCAAACTGCCAGGAATGCCTGTGGCTTGTGAACAATTGTCACCAACTCTTAATCGTATTTCCTGAAGCATGGTAACTCTGGGAGAATCCTTTCATTGAAACTTAAAATTATATCCTTGTTGGGATCTTTTATAATGAATATATATTCTGCCTCAGTTCACTTGAATAAAAATTATTACCATACACACCAAAGGAACATACGATCATCCAGTATTTTGTTGCGATATTTTTTTAATTTAACGACAAAAGTCTTGTTTGTATCTTTAGACACTGTAATCCATTGTTGGACTCTTTTAGGGCAAGTCTTCAGAAAATCCTAGTCACAAAACAAAATCCTTGACATTTCAATATTCTTGTCTCAATATAGTGTCCAAACCCTTGGCTTCCATAGTAAAAGGGAAATCAAGTAACAATAGCTATCGTCCCCAGTAACCTTCTCCTTGTGCACATATGCTGAGCCTTCCCATTCACAGTGAAATATTTCCCTGTGCTTCAGCCTTCCAAACACAGAGAAGTAAAAGTCAAGCTTCTGATGACATCATACAGCTGTTGTAAATAATTTACCGAATAAAAATGAAAGCAATCAACTAAAAGAGCTACCATAAAACACACCCAAATTCTGAAAGTAGACTTTTCATAACTATAAATCAAGTAATATTCTTTGCCCAGGGTCAGAACAGGCCTATAAAGTACCTTTAAAATGTCAGTTAATTATGTTTCTTCAAGGCAGAAACACTGGATCTGGCCCCAGAAGAATTTACTTCAACCACCCTCCTGAAACAAAGGTACTGAAGTTACAAAGAGAGTACAAGTGATTTATTTATTTTTATTTATTTATTTATCTTTGGCTGCGTTGGGTCTTCATTGCTGCGCATGGGCTTTCTCTAGTTGCGGCGAGCGGGAGCTACTCTTCATTGCGGTGCACAGGCTTCTCATTGCTGTGGCTTCTCTTGTTGCAGAGCTCGGGCTCTAGGTGTGTGGGCTCAGTAGTTGTGGTTTGTGGGCTCTAGAGCGCAGGCTCAGTAGTTGTGGCACACGGGCTTAGTTGCTCTGCGGCATGTGGCATCTTCCCGGACCAGTGATCAAACCCGTGTCCCCTGCATTGGCAGGCAGATTCTTAACCACTGCGCCACCAGGGAAGTCCCTGTACAAGTGATTGATGGAGGCTTCATTACGTCAGAAAGCTCACTTTTTTTTTCAATTTCAGGAACATTAATTGTATAAAGGCAAAGTGAAACAAACTGTTCCCTTTGAAACACATCAAGACAATATAAACAGGCTAGAACATTCCATATAGAGAACCTTCAATGCGGTCTCTCTTGTCCCATCTCCCCTCAGACTTAGTTTTGTGACTGCCTTCTGTATTAAATAATTATGGTTCTGTTCTTAGCACTGCATGACTTCAAAAGTTCAACCACTATATACGAGGAAAGTCAAATCCGTTTAACAAGCTTTTATTGAACAGCTGTTATGTACAAGGTATTGTGTGAGGCTTGAGGGATGGTAGGCTACAAAGATAAGTAAGATACTTCCTTTGCTCACCAGTTCTGAGGAAGACAAAATTAGAGAATGACATTGCAAGTTAGGCTGTGCAATGGAAATGTAAAAGACAAAGCAAAGATGAACCAAGGGTACAGTGATTACTGAAAAAAAATGTTCAGCTATACTCAAAGACCACACTATGTTTCGTTGTCTAAATGAGATTCCTTGCCTAGAATAATTTTACTCATTATTCAGAGGTTTTTTGAGTCACCTGAATGACGTGTAATAGTCATTTGACCCTTCAAATAAAACTACAAGGGAAAAATTATCCCAATGTATTATAGATGAAATTTTAAAATATTAAATAAAATTTTAATAAACTAAGATAGGTTTTTTAACTGAAACTGCTTTATAGAAATATTGAGAAAAATACAGCAAATACACTATGCTTACTCCCTGGTTATCAAATATTTAGTAAGAACACATCTGGGTAGTCTGGTAAAGAAAATAGGTCAGGTCCATATCCCAAAGGAAGTTAAAAATAATAGATTGAAAATAAACACACATACAAAAGACTGACAAAGCAATAAAAATGTGTCAAAAAAAAAAACACCAAAGATTATACAAGTAAAGTAAAAATCAAGACAATAAATAAATCAAGGCTTACATTTTGTACTTGATATACGATAGTTCAATGAATATTTATTGAAGGGATGAAGGAACAAAGGAATGAAGAAAAGAATGAACAGACAAACATGCCCTAGGGTCACTTATTTGGCCAGTGCTTCCATATGCAATGCAATATTGGTTTATTGAATTCTGTTCATAGATTTTTTAATATTTATTTTACTTTATTTATTTTATTTTTGGCTGTGTTGGGTCTTTGTTGCACCCGGGTTTTTCTCTAGTTGTGGCGAGCGGGGGCTACTCTTGTTGCAGTGCGTGGGCTTCATTTTGCGGTGCCTGGGCTTCTCATTGCGGTGGCTTCTCTTGTTGCGGAGCACAGGCTTTAGGCGCCTGGGCTTCAGTAGTCGTGGCTCGCGGGCTCTAGAGCGCAGGCTCAGTAGTTGTGGCACACGGGCTTAGTTGTTCCGCGGTATGTGGGATCTTCCCAGACCAGGGCCCGAACCTGTGTCCCCTGCATTGGCAGGCAGATTCTTAGCCACTGAGCCACCAGGGAAGCCCTGCTCATAGATTTTTTTAAAAAATAAGACACTCTCAGAGCGGCAGCATCAGACTCAAGTAGTTGGCACTGCACCCACCTTAACCTTTATTGATAGTACTCTTTCTCAAGGAAAGGCATGGAATAGTACTAGCTGTCATTGGTTTCTGGCTTTCCTGTTCAGACACAAGATTAGATGGCTCTTATCTGCCCCCTCTACAGTCAGGCATCCTGTCGGACTTGCTCTGGCCAGCGAATCACTTCCCAGCAAAAAGTTACTTTCCCCTCCCATTGTAAGGGTAACTGTGGTAATAGATAGCACGGAGGAAGCCTCTGTCAGTCTGGGTACCAACCAATATTGGACACATACCATGAATGAAAAAAAAAACTTCCATTGTGTCAACCTCTGAGATCTTGAGTTGTTTGTAACTGAAGCATAATCTAGCCACCCTGGCTCAGGTACACAGTATTAAGCATATAAAAACCATTCCCATTTCCCCTGTACCTACCCCGTATCAAACACTCCTCAGTTGCACCAACACATTACATCTCAAATATCTGAAATCAATTTGTTTTTATAATATTCTTTTAAAGCAAAGTATTTCGGCAGAAAAAGAAAGAGAAGGGAAAGAGGGAGGAAAGAAGGGAGGAAGGGAGGGAAGAAAGGAAAGGAAATAATGTCTCCACCATTTCATCTTTTCATCCAACAGAATCCATCTCAATTCCAACATTTCTTCTCAGCACTTGACAACGGCATGGAATTAATGAGATTAATGAAGTCTGCCACGGGAATTCAACATACAAGTAGGTCAAATGAAATATTTTGAGTTGAAGAATATACAGGATCAATGCAGGAGCTAGGTGGGAATTACACGGTTACTAGTGGAGAAGAACAAAACACAAAAACTCTGGTAGGTCCCTTAAAATAGAAAGCGCAACATAGTTCCTTACAGTTTAAATTTCATGTTATAAATCAAGTAAGAAATTCCATCTCCCACCCTCACCCCAGGAGAAAATTTAGTAATAAAATGTCTAATAGACAACTGGGACATTTTTACAACATTTGGTCTCCCTTCCTAGATTTGATTCACTAGGCTTATTAGTTTTTTGGACTTGGAAAATATTTAAGCCATGATAACTATATAAAATGGTCAACATGAAATATTTCATCCTCATCGAATTCCTACTCATTTCATTTTCAGCATTTGGATAGGTCTTTCTTTAATAATACAAGAAAAATGGGCTCAAAGAACACTTAAACATATTTAGCTTTGAAATTTCTGTTGCAAATTTCCAAGGGCTAAGTTTAATTTTTGGCTAATTTCTCACATTCTCACCAAAATATGTCCTAGAATTAACATTCTAGGATCAATTTGTACGTTCCTCGATTTGTTTTATATTGATATCTATTTTAAGATCTATCTAGAAAACACCAAGTAATGTTTAAACTATATTCTAGAGCCCTTGGCATTATAGCATAATAATAAGTTTAATTACTGTTGACATTCTACACTGCCTAAATAAACTGCATTACAGCTTTATTCTTCCAATTCTACATGTAATGAGACAGTACAGATAGAAAATTTTCCTATGTTTCAATTTTGTATTCAGTATGAATTACAAAGCACATGTAATTCTTCAAGCATTATTCATGACAGGGTCCAGTTTTAAATAGATATCGTCCCTGACATTAATAGTGAACAACAAGCTGGAGAAAAAATTCACAGGATAGAATATGCATTTTATCCTTTTTGCCAAGTTGAAATACAAGGGTGGAAATTCTTCCAGGGTATCACATGACCAGTTAAGAACTTTAAGACACTCTCCCTGGACTTCAGCTTTCTCTCCTATGAACTGACCTCTAAAGACCATTTAAACTGTAAAATGCTATGCTTCTATTGCTACTGCTTTTTTTGAAAAAAATACAAAGTGATTTCAGTTGTATATTTTATTTCCTCAAGTATTCAAATGCAGTCTAGGGTAGCCATTAGGGGCACAACCTTTGTCTAAATCTTGGTTTTATTATCAGTTGAGGCTTTAGGAAAGTTAATCTCTCTAAGCTTCAATTCTCTCATCAAAAAGAAAATGGAAATGAAAATCGTACCCACCTCATATGAGAGTTAAGACTAAAATTAGTTGAATTACATACAAAAAGTCTTACTTCCCACCAGTATGAGTACATATATTATAAGTACACATAAACCATTAGCCAATGTTCTTGTTATAATTACCTCTTCTCTTGAAAAGTATGTCTAGAACCTGCCATAATTGACCAGCTACATGCAAGATCTTGTAATAGGGAATTTTACTTCTCTCAACCAAGAACTGCCCTCATTTATTTTAATTGAATGCAATCTCAACTTCCTCCATTGCCTCACTTTCCAGCCTCCTTCAGGCAAATATATGTTATTTCTTTTCCTTCTAAGTTCCTCCCTCTCCGCCCACCTTCTTCATCTTTTATATTTTTACAGGATTTTTTTTCTCTGATTTGTCCCACTGAGCAGTCTTAATATAAGAAACAAGCAAATAAAGAAGTCTGTATTGTGTGAAACAGCAGTTTTTCAGAATAAACAATGAGACAAAGTACTGAGGCTGATTTGTACTAAGCCTCACATGAAAATCAACCTCCTTACGTTATAATAACACCTCCTGTTTCTGCTTTCCCCTTTAAGCAGGCAAGAAGACAAAGGCAAATTTTAATTTATCTCTACAAAGCTTACATAACACATCACACAGTGGCACAGCAATGGGCACCCTGTAAATGTTAGTTAGCTAAAATCTTTTCATAGAATCCTCCTTTTACATTCCTAAACACCATAACACAAGGATTTCCTAGATTTTGCCAAAATAAAAAAAGAACTCTCTTCCTGATAGACATTTGGGTTGTATTCGGGGTGAAGGAGGCAAGAGAGATGAGTATTTTTAAGTCTTTGTCAGTATTCTGCAGCGATGCGATGCTTAGGATGGGGGCACTTACTTCACACTTTTTTGCCCGCCTTCCGCTACAAGATTTTGAAAGAGAACGCTGTCCTTTGGCATCAGAGGCCTGTCAGGTAGCTCACTGCAGGCTCAACAATGAGAGAAATATGCACAGAGCTGCCTTGGGCAGAACCTCTGAACTGCTCAGATTTCAGTTCAGATGGAGAAAAGACACTCACTGTTAGCATTTTCCCAGGGTCTTGGCCAGACTTTTCATTTTACCTGCTCCCTCCCCATTGAGAAGCAAGGTTCCACTGCAAACTTTTATATAATTACTAAGAGAGAGATGTGAGTTAGGACAAAACACCAAAAATATTTCTTCAAATAAAGCAGTAACGTTCCTAATTCATTAAACTCAGTCAGATGATGGAAAAGTACAGAAAGTGCTGAGACTTCAGTTCTGGCCACCTTGAAACCCTTGTATATGGGTGTCACGATTTGCTAGTATCACCTGTGATTATGAATAAATCTAGTGAATGAACGGAATAAAGGGATAACCAAAGTTCTTGGACAATATTTTTTAAGTTCTTGAAGTATCTGGGTGTACATGCAAGAGTAGTCTCCAAAGACTCTGGCATGTGGGCATAGGTTTTTATCCTTTTTTTTTTTTTAACATCTTTATTGGAGTATAATTGCTTTACAGTGCTGTGTTAGTTTCTGCTTTATAACAAAGTGAATCAGCTATACATATACATATAACCCCATATCTCCTTCCTCTAGCGTCTCCCTCCCACCCTCCCTATCCCACCCCTATAGGTGGTCACAAAGCACCGAGCTGATCTCCTTGTGCTATGCGGGTGCTTCCCACTTGCTATCTATTTCACTTATATACATTAGTGTATATAAGTCAATGCCACTCTCTCACTTCATCCCAGCTTACCCTTCTCCCTCCCCGTGTCCTCAAGTCCATTCTCTATGTCTGCGTCTTTATTCCTGCCCTGCCCCTAGGTTCATCAGAACCATTTTTTTTTTTTTTTTTTTAGATTCCATATATAATGTGCTAGCATACGGTATTTGTTTTTCTCTTTCTGACTTACGTCACTCTGTATGACAGACTCTAGGTCCATCCACCTCACTACAAATAACTCGATTTCATTTCTTTTTATGGCTGAGTAATATTCCATTGTATATATGTGCCACATCTTCTTTATCCATTCATCCGATGATGGACACTTAGGTTGCTTCCATGTCCTGGCTATTGTAAATAGTGCTGCAATGAACATTGTGGTACATGACTCTTTTTGGATTATGGTTTTCTCAGGGTATATGCCCAGTAGTGGGATTGCTGGGTCATATGGTAGTTCTATTTTAAGTTTTTTAAGGAACCTCCATACTGTTCTCCATAGTGGCTGTATCAATTTACATTCCCACCAACAGTGCAAGAGGGTTCCCTTTTCTCCACACCCTCTCCAGCATTTAATGTTTGTAGGTTTTTTGATGATGGCCATTCTGACTGGTGTAAGGTGATACCTCATTGTAGTTTTGATTTGCATTTCTCTAATGATTAGTGATGTTGAGCATTCTTTCATGTGTTTGTTGGCAATCTGTATGTCTTCTTTGGAGAAATGTCTCTTTAGGTCTTCTGCCCATTTTTGGATTGGGTTGTTTGTTTTTTTGATATTGAGCTGCTTGTAAATTTTGGAGATTATTCCTTTGTCAGTATAGGTTTGTATCTTAAAATTACCTTTTCTTTTCTACTATTGTCAGTTCAGATGCCGCTAATTTAAAAAGCAGGGTATGATCATTAGAATAAATTAATATTGTCTAAAGGGTCCTTCCAGCTCTTTAAACACACAAAATTATCACAGTCCTTTCATGTATGCAAAACTGCAGATATAATACAAGGACATTTAATGTAACCACATTTCTATTTTAATGTTCTAAATCATTTCAGTAACTTGGGAGTCCATTAGGCTAAATATTACTGGAAAACACTAAGTGTAAATCCATATAATGTATTCTGAGAAGGGCTGTAGGAAGGGAATTAACAAATCTCTATTGGTTAGGATACTTTCAGCTGTAAATGAAACAAACAAATAAACAAACAAACTTGCCTCAAATAATAAGGATATTATATTATCTCATCCAGCTCTGGAGGTGAGCTCCAGAGCTGGATGACTCCACAGCTCAGCAAGTACTGACTTCATTCTCAGGCTAGTAGCAAGATGGCTGCAGTGGTTCCAGCCATCACCTATAGACACAGCAAGAGCAGAGGAAGAAAGGCAACCTTCTCTTCCTATCCTTAGAAGTCAGGAAACCCTTCACAGATGGTCCCCCCAACTTTGGCCATGACTGAGTCACCGGCCCATTCCTTGTCCAATTTCTGGCAAAGAGCCATGAAAGCCACAGCTAGCTCACTAGAAGGGGCTGGACATAGGGAGTCAACCACAGTGACCATGGTGGGTGGCCTGGATGACAGAGCACAATAACCATTATATCAAAAACATACTGTCTTCCCAGAGCTTACTTTCTAAAAATACCCTGATGCTGATGAACAACAAAGCCAGATGCACAACCAAAGACCACACGATGCAATCACGAAACAAACAGGATATCAACCTTCTACTCCTAGAGAGGGTTAAGTACATTTTGTTGGACTGGGAAGGGCTCCAAGCTCAGAAAATTTAAATAGGTCAGTAGCAAGCGTTGCTTTCCCTGGCAAATGACACATATAAAGAAAAGTGTTTAAATAGACACCTAGATTTCAATTGTTTGCATTTAACACATTGGTCTTTGGATTTGGTTTTTTGTGTTTTTTAAAAAACACAATGGGGGCTAGTACAGGAAGAAGATGAAAGAGGCTGAGCAGAAGAAGAGCTAAATCACCTTACGATACAACTCACACAGGAGAAAATCTAAACTCTTTCCTTTGGCCTGTCAGATCCTACAGATCTGGTCCCATGACCTCTCTGACAGAATCTCCTATTAATGTCCCCTTCTCTCCCTCCACTCCGCCACTTCCTTCTTGTTCCCATTGCCAGAAGGGCTCTTTTCCCAGGTGTTCCTACGGCCTCCTCCCTCGTGCCTTTCAGGTCTCTGCTCAGATGTCATCTTCCCAGTGAGACCACCTCTGACCACCTTAAATACACAGCATATTCTCCCACTGAATATTTCCGATTATTACCCTGCTTTATTTTTCCCCATAGCACCTGTCACTACCCGATATATATATTTACCCCTTTTTTGTCTTTACTCTCTAGAATATGTTTCCTGAAGGCAGGGATCCCCAGGAGTTAGAAAAGTTTCTGACACATAATAGGTGCTCAAAAAAACATTTGCTGAATGCATGAATGGGGATAAGATGAAAGCATAATAGGAAAACAATACACTTAATACTTTTATAAAAGTATAAATTGAGACCTAGCCACCAAGAAGTATTTTCATAGAGTAGTACAGTTTTCTTTCTTTCTTGAACACAAAAATAAAAATAATTATGTCACTACTGAGTATATTCACTTCTACTTATCCAGCTGATAAAGAAAATCCATTTTAGAAGTATAAAATACTAAAAAAAAAAAAATGTATAAGATAGTATATCAAATTATTCTTTTCCAAAGTAAGCTTCCAGGAGTCAAATCAAATTATTTTTCTAAAATTAACATCTGATGCCTAACAATCATACAACATAGACAAACTTTTTCTCTTCCCTCTCCCCATTTTTTTTTTATGGGAAACTAGTTTAATGGCAAAGGTCCTAGAACTGTAAAGAATACATTCCTGATACTCCCTGTCTTATGCTGCCAGCATCAAATACTATCTTTAAATGCATTTGCAATTCAGTTTCTCAGACATCCAGCAGTATGTCTTGTCCTTTTGTCCAAAGGAGGAAGGGATGCTGTTAACTTAGATTTAATGGCTGTACAGATTTTAAAGAGAACTCATGCTAGATCCTTAGTTTCTGATCAGACCTGCATCTAGGCAGTGCCTTGCCCTAAGCAATGCATATAAATGCCACAACGTGCTGCCAGGTCTCCAAGCACACAGATTCCTGCAGCCACAAAAGATGCTCCCTGAATTGTCTGCATTGCCCTAAATACTTCCCAATTACAGAACCAAGGAGAAAGCTATTTAGGTGCTCTGCGACACATGTGATTTCCAGGGAACATGAAGGTGACTTACAATAAAAAATCTTGAATTAAAGGTCACAGAGGCCCCTACAGTCCCAGATCAAGAAGAGCAGTAATTTCTTTGGCATTTTCACTTCCACTCCCATCCACTACCAATCTCAGGAAATCCAAAGGTTTTAAATACCAAGACAAAGAGTACAGCCACCCAGCTTTCCCAGCTTGCAGAGAAGTATGATAGAGATTTTCAGATTAGGTTTAGTACACAATAAGTCTTTATTCTGTACCTCCTATATGAAATTTAAGAATTTAACAGGTTCTGAGCAATGAATATTTCATTCTTGTTCCATAGTATAATAAAAAAGAGTCCTTTTCATTGGGAGGGCTTAAACGTAACCCAAGAATCCAACTTTTGATTCTATCAGTCTGCCACAACCAGGGTCCTATTGAAAGTGTTCATTCCTTAATGCATTCAACAATCCTCTCCTGGCCGTGCCGATGGGGCTCAATCACAAACTGCCGATAATACATAAGACAGAACCAATTCTGGCACAGCACACTTCGGAAATGGAGGGAAAATTCTTTATGTAGTTACTTTAAAACTACATGAACTAAGTTTACATAGACAAAGAATTCAGTCCCCAAAGCAAGGATAAAAAGCTGCCCTTAGATATAAAGTTTCTACTTAAGCCCATATATTTCAGACCCGGGGACATTTTATGTTATTCCAAAACCGTTGTTATTTTTCCTAATGACACAGTAAAAATAGTTGCTGAGATAATTCAATTGAAAGGGTTCCATTTTAAACATCTCCTAAAAATGAAAAAGCCTGAGCCAGATGATAAAAATACATTTTGAATAAAAGAAAAGTTTATTTCTTTTTGTACAAGCATCTTCAGGTCTTTCCAATTTTAGTTTATATTCATACCTACAAGTCTAGATGACTAAGAAAGGGATCCATTTTTATAGGTTGAAGGGGTCAAGATAAAAGTGTTTTTCCTTTTGTTACATAGTTTTAAAGTTCCAAATGAAACTATGTTTCTTTATTCCATAGGAGAGTATTTCTTTTATGTCCAGCAGA
Source organism: Balaenoptera ricei (assembly GCF_028023285.1). Lineage (NCBI taxonomy): Eukaryota > Metazoa > Chordata > Mammalia > Artiodactyla > Balaenopteridae > Balaenoptera > Balaenoptera ricei. The sequence continues at coordinate 76,822,638 of NC_082643.1, forward strand.
GTTTTCAGGCATTCAGCCTCCCTCATAGGACTATCTAGCTACATATGAGTGAGTAACTAGAACACACTTCTGTGTAATGGGCCCAGTCCTTCTCACTGGGTATGTTTAGACAGGCTGTCTTTTAGGACCCTACAATAAAGGAATCCTTTATCAAAGCACATGCCGAAACCAGTTGCAACAACCCCGCATACTCTACTAATGTGCACTTTATTGCCGTGAGAGTGACATTCACAGAGATCACAGCAGAATCATCCTAATTTACTACCTGCAGCAGCTGCCACATTCTCGTCCTCAACCAAAGGGAATAAACATAGAGCACTCGCCTCCTGCCAGTTCTCTCACAAGCCGGTAGGAGAGTGGGCTAAAGGAGGAAAGCCAGAGAAGACTGGCAGCCATCAAAGAGGAAGTCATCCTTTTCCGGCAACACTCAATGTCTCGACCATGAATGTACTGTGGAGTCCCATCCAACTTGCCTTGCATAAATTCAATACAAACCATATGTGCTTGACCAAAAATAAAAGAGAGAAAAATAACATTTTGAATAGCATGGCCATTTGACTGGAGAAGCATATGACACTGGGTAAGATGGGAGAAGACCTGCCCCTTCAATCAGGCTGAGTTCCTATATGCTTCTCATAGTATAAGCATCCCAAGTTGAGTGCAATTCCAGGAGTTAAAGATACATGTTTTTCCTAGAACATGACCCCAAATGAAAGCTAGCTACCCTGAGGCTCAAACAAGCAAACAGCATCCCATGCTGTTTTTCAAATATACCAACAAGCATGTGATATCTCAGGACCCTTGCACATGCTACTTCCACTGTCTGGGAGGCTTTCCCCCCAAAATATCTATATGGTCCACATGGCTCATTTCCTCACTTTCTTCATATATTTACATTAAAGTCACCTTCTCACTGAGGTCTTCTTTGATCCTTCAATCTAAACATTTATCAACCCTCCAATACATTATTTCTTTTTTCTCTGCTTTACTTTCCCCAATATCACTTAACACTATTTAACATACTATACATTTTGTATTATTTGTTATCTCCTCCTACTAGAATGTAAGCTCCATCAGGGCAGAGATTTTTTTTACTGTTTTGTTCACTGCTGTGTCTCCAGCACCAGAAAAACCCATGTTAAATATTTATTGATAAAACAGTAATCTGCTCTAATACTGGAAGAAAAACAGACATGCTAATCTCCTTTCAAGGTAGCACATGGTTCTCATTCACAACATGGGACATTCTCAAGAGAATTTAAGAAGTACTTTTTAAAAAAGAACATTATTTTTTTTTAACATCTTTATTGGAGTATAATTGCTTTACAATGGTGTGTTAGTTTCTGCTTTCTAACAAAGTGAATCAACTATACATATACATATATCCCCATATCCCCTCCCTCTTGCATCTCCCTCCCTCCCACCCTCCCTATCCCACCCCTCTAGGTGGTCACAAAGCACGAGCTGATCTCCCTGTGTTATGCGGCTGCTTCCCACTAGCTTTCGGTTTTACATTTGGTAGTATATATATGTCCACGCCACTCTCTCACTTTATCCCCCCCAAAAAATAAAAAAGAACATTAAAAAAATAACTTTAGATTTAAGAAGAGTTGCAAAGAGAGTTCCCATGTGCCCTTCACACAGCTTCCCCTAATGCAAGCATCTTACCTAACCATGTGCATGTTTTCAAACAAAGAAATTAACATTGGTACAATACTGTTAACTAAACTACAGAGTTTGTTCAGATTTCTCCAGTTTTTCCACTAATGTCGTTATTGTGTTTCATCATCATGATCCCTTAGTCTCCTCCAACCAGTGACAGCTCTTTCATCTTCCCTTGATTTTCATGATCTTGACACTTTTGAAAAGTACTTGGTCAGATATTTTGTAGAATGTCCCTCAGTTTGGGTTTGTCTGATGCTTTCCTATGACTAATCTGGGGTATGGATTGTGGAGAAGAATAACACAGGGATGAAGCGTCCTTCTCATCGCATCGTATCAGAAGACATAAAGGTTTATTATCATTGTTTTTATTATTATTATTGACATTAACTTTGAATATTTGGTAAACGTGGTGCTGCCAGTTTCCTCCACTGTAAAGCTACTTCCCTTTCCATACCTTATTTGTTAGAAGTGAGTCACTATGTCAGCCCACACTCAGGAGTACTTTTTTTTTTTTTTAAAGAGCTTTACTTAGGAGAGTGATTTTTTTTTTTTAATTTTTATTTATTTATTTATTTATTTATGGCTGTGTTGGCTCTTCGTTTCTGTGCGAGGGCTTTCTCTAGTTGTGGCAAGCGGAGACCACTCTTCATCGCGGTGCGCGGGCCTCTCACTATCGCGGCCTCTCTTGTTACGGAGCACAGGCTCCAGATGCGCAAGCTCAGTAATTGTGGCTCACGGGCCCAGCCGCTCCGCGGCATGTGGGATCTTCCCAGACCAGGGCTCGAACCCGTGTCCCCTGCATTGGCAGGCAGACTCTCAACCACTGCGCCACCAGGGAAGCCCCAGGACTACTTTTAACTACATATGATGTTTGCTTTGTGTGCGGACTTTAGAACATAACGCCTGCAGAAACACACCTCCACGTGCACTCAGTCACCAAGAGAAGATGAAGTGTATAAAATGGCCTGACAAAAATGGGATCAGTACTCAGCCACGTAAGAGGATTATTTCTGTGGACCCAATCAACATAGACCCCCTCTTTTTTTGACAGAGTATGACCACACAAATGGAAAAAGTAGAGCATGGAAGGATTAAAATACTATCCCAATATGACAGGATAAAACAACAAATGAGTTGAATCCAAGAATAATCCTCCTTGCTATATCCTTGGCAATGATCCAGACAATTTCTACATCGCTGCAACTGGGTAACACCCTTTGCTTTATTAACCGTGTTTCATCAATAGCATTTATTTAACAGTACTGTAGAGAGAAAACAAAATGTGTGGCCAAGACTATTAATTTCCCCAAATTCTTCCCATATAATAGAACTCTCAATTTGTAGTTTAGGCACATGGTCAGAATAAAGACCATATCCAAGCCACCCTGGGAGCTAGGTGTGGCCATTGGATTAAAGTTCAGACATTAACATGTAAGCAGAAGTTCTAAACTCAGCCCATAAGGCTAACCAGAGCCCCTCACAAGCTTAGAGTCTACTGAGAAGGAGGGGAGCCCACACTTACAGGTAATATTTACCCTAATTTTCAAATTAAAAAAACAAGGTTCAGAGATATTAAGTCACCTGCTGAATTCCTAACTAGTCAAATGGAGAAGCCAAAAGTGAAGGCAAGTCTGGTGGAAATTTCATGGTTGCCCAGTAAATCACAGGATACAAAGTTAGATTTGAATTTCAGGCAAAGGGACATAAAGATACTAAAAATGTTGTTTTTTATTCAAAACTCAAATCTAACTGGCCACCTTGTATTTTTGCTTGCTGTATCTGGCAATCCTAGTCAGACCCCAAAGCCTAGATACCTTGATACCATCTGATAATCGATGGCACAGTAACATCACACACCATGATGTGGCAGACCCTCCTACACAGCATTCCCTCTGCAGCTATTTGATGACCTGAGTTGAACTAAGCAGGACACGTATGCAGAGACAAGGAACAAGCAACAACTAGTCAACAGAATGAAGAAAACTGTATTCCTCAGAAATCCAGGGAGGCAGAGAGGCTGCCCAGCCTGAGGACCCTCCACTCTCTGAGAAAAGCAGGTGGAGCAGAACACACCCAAGCTTCGGAAAGTAGTAAAGGGAGAAGAATTCGGCAGGAAGTTGGCAGAAGGGTCACAGAAAGAGGGCATCCAGGATTTAAGGAAAAGAGGCATGTTGTTTGCTCTGCGGCTAATGCTTCTTTTCATCTTTCCTGTAAAAAAAAAAAAAAAAAAAAAAAAAAACCATGGTGCTGATGCTTCTGTGGTGTCAATTCCCTATGGTGAATGCAAAGAAGCACCAAGTCTAGCTTTAAGTACAAGAACAAAGGCTTCAAGGCAAACCATGGCGAGCTGGGGGAGGGGGGATTTGACACCTATTTAACATAGACGGGAAGGGAAGGTGAAACCAGCACCCATTGACCATGCACATCTTTGTATTTTTCACTGATAGAACAGTTCAGGATCTAAAGCCACAGAGCAGCGGTTTCCAACCCAGCTGGCCATGACAACCACTTAGGAAGGTCATTGAAAGCAGGTACTCCAAGGCTGTGGGCAGGCCCAAGACTCTTTTTTTTTTTAATTTTTACTTTATATAGGAGTAACCTTTTTTTTTTTTTTGAGTATAATTGCTTTACAATGTTGTGTTAGTTTCTGCTGTACAATGAAGTGAATCATCTATATGTATACCTATATCCCCTCCCTCTAGGACCTCTCTCCCGCCACCACCCACCCATCCCACCCACCTAGGTTGTCACAGAGCACCGAGCAGCTTCCTGTGCTTTATACCATGTTCCCGCTAGCTATCTATTTTACGCATGGTAGTGTATATATGTCGATCCTAATCTCCCAATTCGTCCCTATACACTAACAATGAAAAATCAGAAAGAGAAATTAAGGAAACAATCCCATTTACCATCATAACAAAAAGAATAAAGTACCTAGGAATAAACCTACCTAAGGAGGCAAAAGACCTGTACTCAGAAAACTATAAAACACTGATGAGAGAAATCAAAGATGATATAAACAGATGGAGAAATATACCATGTTCTTGGATTAGAAGAATCAATATTGTGAAAATGACTATACTACCCAAGGCAATCTACAGATTCAATGCAATCCCTATCAAATTACCAATGGCATTCTTCACAGAATTAGAACAAAAAATTTCACAATTTGTATGGAAACACAAAAGACCTCAAATAGCCAAAGCAATCTTGAGAAAGAAAAACGGAGCTGGAGGAATCAGGCTCCCCAACTTCAAACTATACTGCAAAGCTACAGTAATCAAGACAGTATGGTACTGGCACAAAAACAGAAATATAGATCAATGGTACAGGATAGAAAGCCCAGAGATAAACCCACGCACATATGGTCACCTAATTTATGACTAAGGAGGCAAGAACATACAATGGAGAAAAGACAGCCTCTTCAATAAGTGGTGCTGGGAAAACTGGACAGCTACATGTAAAAGAATGAAATTAGAACACTACCGAACACCATACACAAAAATAAACTCAAGATGGATTGAAGACATAAATGTAAGACCAGACACTATAAAACTCTTAGAGGAAAACACAGGAAAAACCCTCTGACATAAACCACAGTGAGATCTTTTGGACCCACCTCCTAAAGCAATGAAAATAAAAACAAAAATAAACAAATGGGACCTAATTAAACTTAAAAGCTTTTGCACAGCTAAGGAAACCATAAACAAGATGAAAAGACAACCATCAGAATGGGAGAAAATACTTGCAAATGAAGCCACAGACAAAGGATTAATCTCCAAAATATAGAAACAGCTCATGGAGTATTGTTGATTAACAATGTTGTGTTAGTTTCAGGTGTACAGCAAAGTGATTCAGTTATACATATACATATATCTATTCTTTTTCAAATTCTTTTCCCATTTGGTTTTTTACACAATATTGAGCAGAGTTCCCTATGCTATACAGTAGGTCCTTGTTGGTTATCTATTTTAAATATAGCAGGGTGTACGTGTCAATCTCAAACTCTCAGTCTGTCTCCCCCCACTTCCCGCCTGGTAACCATAAGCTTATTTTCTAAGTCTGTGAGTCTGTTTCTGTTTTGTAAATAAGTTCATTTGTATCATTTTTTTAGATTTCACATATAAGCAATATCATATGATATTTGTCTTTCTCTGACTTACTTCACTTAGTATGATAATCAAGGACTCTTTTTTTTAATTTCCCAAATGATTCTGATGAGCAGACAGGTTGGGAAATTCTGCTGCAGATGTCATATTAGTTTCCTTTTTCAAGTTTTGACAATCAAGTACTGAGCATCAAGGTTTTTTGTTTTAAATAGCTTTATGGATATATGATTTACACACTATAAAATTTACCCACTGTAAATATCCAATTCAATAATTTTTAGTAAATTTATAGAGTTGTGCAGCCATCACTACAAACCAGTTTTAGAACATTTCCATCACCTCAAAAAGCCTCCACATGCCTACCTGCAGTTCATGCCCACTCTCACCTCCAGCCCCAAACAACCACCAATCTGATTTCTGTCTCTATAGATCTGCCTTTTCTAGATATTTCATACAAGCTGAATAATACAATGCATAGTCTTTGGCATCTGGTTTCTTTCACTTAGCATAATGCTCTTGAGGTTCACCCATGCTGTAGGATATAGCAGTAATTGATTCCTTTGTATTTCTAAGTAGCATAGTATTCCATTGTATGGATAGACCACCTTTTGTTTATCCATTCTCCTGTTCATAGACACTTGGGCTGTTTCCACTTATTGGCTATTATGAATAATGCTGCTATGAACCTTCATGCACAAGTTTTTGTAAATATATGTTTTCAATTCTCTTATATAGATTCCTAGGAGTAGAAGTGGTGGGTCTATAGTAAGTTAAGTTTTTAAGAAACTGAATATCAAGTTTTAATTGGTGAAAATTGTGAAACAGTTGCCAAATGTAGATTTCTAAGGTAATTACCTAGTGTTCCTTTGCTCATCACTCAGGTCCTCACTGAACACTACTATACCTCCTGCACAAAACTGATACGGATTTTTCATCAAATGAAATGCCTTCATCAAGAAATGGTCCCTACTGTGGTACATATGCAGAGGGCAGCTGCTTCTTTGGCTGTTAAAATAAACAATTTTTTAAGTTGAAGGACCTTCATTGTCATGCACAGCTGGCAAATGGCCAGTCCTGGTTATTTAACAACAGGTTTACAAAAGTTGTAAAACCTTACATGTTGATTAGAGTAATAATTACTTTTTTTATTAATCTGTCTTTTTAAATAAGTTGCTCAATGATATCGTAGGTGTATATTCATTGTAAAGGAAATGTGTTTACAATATATTCTAAAATAGAAACCGTATGATCCCCTTTTAAATAAAAATGTGTTTATGTACCTAGAAAATGTTCACATAAGTAGATTCCACACAAAACGACTTATGAACATTTTTCTTTGTACTTACTTATATTTTCTGATTTTCGGTATTTCCATATCTTTGTAATAAAGCAAATGAAAGAAAGTTTTGCTTAATTTTTTAAAAAATACAACATGCACAAGTATTTACTTATTATCATGGATAACAATTTATGTCTCAGAAGTAAAACTGTTTTATTCTTTTTGCACTTTCTGGTAGCCAATTCTTCATCACTCTTCAGAGTGAGAAAAGGAGAGCCCAGATAATCAAGAAGTTTCCTTTGGACCAAAAGCTGCAGCTTCCACCACAGCACACAGATATAATGGCTCCTTTAGCTAAAAAAATTAAGTATACAATTTATTTTCCTGCAGTGCACAGCAGAAAACTCACCCCTGAGTTTGATGCACATCAGAAACCCCACCCTTGAAGTGATCTAATGGTTATCCAGGCTGTCCTTTTGATACACCTTTGCTAAATAGCCACACTGTTCCTAAATGCTTGAGACCAGAATGTTTTGTCAATTATCTCCCAGTATTCCACATGATGCCACATGACTGAAAACGGGGTTTCAATATGCCCCCTCCCCATTTATATTTATCCCATTTTAACTCATCAAAAGTAATTGCTAAAGAACAACAACAAAAAGTAATTGCTTGGCTGGTCATGTTGTAAACATATCCAGTTCAGAAAAAGACACAGCCAAAAAAGCATTGCTCATAGATTCTTGAATAATCAGAGCTTATAACTGGTGCTTTCTATGTTTCAGAAATTTCTTCTAATGCCTTTTATATATTAACTCATTTATTCTTCAAAACAGCCCTGTGAGATAGGTGCTATTATCATAACCATTTCATAGATAAGGAAACGGAAGTTTGAAGAGATTAAGCAACCTTCCTAAGCTCTCCCAGCTACTAATGCTGTGGCTGGAATTCCGGTCAATCAGGCTCTCTGCCTAAGTGCTTCATCCCTCCCCTACTGAATATGTGTACTGGTGTCCCTGTAAGTCTGATGGTGCTTCTCCAAGTGGGGTCACGGAAGTCCTACTGTAGCAGCCTTTTGGAGGTCAGACACTGAGTTCTAGATGACCAATTTGGTGCTACAACTGGATGTCCTGTTGACAACTGGCTTGCCTACAGTCCCTCCACAAAAATGGTGCTGGACTTGATCCCACTTTTTAGTTCTTATTGATCAGTGCAGCAATTCATTTACTAAGTATTATATCTTTTTTGATATTTATCTCCCCCTTCTCAAAATTGTTCTAATCAAGTCACCCTAGTAACACTATTCCAGTGGTCAAGATGATGTCTAATGGAATCTCAAGGGCCTTCCCCTACCAACTCCATCACTCTCCGTTCACCCTCGGCCCTGATACTTAGAGGTGTCTCCAAAAAGGTTGCACTACAAAGAAAAACTCATCAGGCTATTTGCTGGACCTTTTTAGAGCCCTTCTTCATGAGAAAAGGGAAATGAGATCATAAATAACACTGAGCCACACAGGGCACCAAATCCATTCTTTTTTGAGCTCACTTCCTGGATAGCTGGCTACACAATCTGCATTGCTCTTTTATACCTCATTATCTAGTTTTAGAATTTTCCTTCCAGAAAAACAAATAAGAGCATTCTACCAAGTTTCCATGGTGATTTTTTTGCTCTCCTCTCTAGAACATTGTTTATAGGCAGAATAAAATGTGTTACAGCACTCTGACAAATTTGAACACCCACAGGATACGCTTGGGAGTCATCATCTGCAAAATTACATTTTTTTAACTTGTTGCAACATTTAGGGAACCCATGACAATGATTTCTGCATCACTCAAAATATCAGAAAAAAAAGTCTGAATTATCAATTTAATCCAAATAAGGTGCTCAGATAACAAATATTCTCAATCTAAAGTGCCTTTACATAAGAGGGGGCTTACTTATGTGCATAATTTCCTAGCAAAGAAGTCTGTGCTGAAACAGTAGAATAGAACAGATGTCCAATCCATATATGCAGATAAGAATTCTTCACTTGCCTACTTATCACTAACAGATGAAGGAAGTGCATCTATTAAGGAAACAGAGCTTGCCCAAGTGGAACAGAGCCAGATCACAATTATCCATTGGTCCAGAGTATAACTGAATTTTCCCAATTTCAAAGAACAGTTAAATACACTGAAAAATCAAATTTTCAATTTGAAACTACCATAAAAGAAGTAGTCCTACCTGCTCATCCAAAGAGGATGTGTTGCCCCCCCATCAATTCTAGTTCACTTATACCCAGAAATATATTTTTTCATTCCTTTTGTCTTAAATTCCTAGATTTCTTATTCTTTTTTATGTAAGTTCTGTTACATTCCCAAGCTCATAAAGTTAAGGGAAAACCTTAGCTTTGGTTATCTGCAAGTTATCCCTGGTTGTATTTAGATTGGATTTTGAAGACAATGTTCTACTCATAGAATAATCAGAAAAAAAGAGCATCAAATTCAACATGTCCAAAATCCCACCTAGTATCTTCTCCCTTGTACACCTAAAACACAAAAACAAACTCAGGCTGTTCTTCCTGCTTTGCTGCAAATCTCAACAAATGTCATTACTATAGGCCTAATCAGCCAGGTTAAAAATTTTGCACCACCTTATTAGCCCCTTCCTTCACCATTACCCATTCTTTTACCTATTTAAAATTTGAGTGCAGAGGATTCCATGATAACCAAGAAAGCAGAACCTAATGTGAATGCCCTTTCACTGTTCACACTTTCTCATCTCCTACTCACTGCTCACCCCACTACAGTCTGGTTTCTACCCCACCACTCCACTGAACCGGCTCCAGCTAAGATTGCCGACAGCCTTCAGTAGCCAGAGCCAGCAGTCACTTTTCAGTTCATTGTCTGCCTTCTTGGCAGCATTTGACAATTAATTTGACAATTGTGTTCACCCCTTCCTTCTTAAAAACTTACCTTCCATTAGCTTCCAAGACCCCACTCTCTTAGTTGTCCACCAACTAAGTTGTCTTCCCGATCTTAGTTTTTCAGTAAGTTCCTCTTCTACTCATCTCTTAAATGTTGTAGTTCTTTCCAGTTCCCTTTTTCCTTCTCACACACTCCCTGGTCAATTTCACCTACTGTCATAGGCTCCAGTGATGTAGATCATCACACAGTAATGATCTACAGTTCTTTCATCTCCAGGCTAGTAATTTCTCCTGAACTCCACACTCTTATAACCAATTATCTAGCAGACAATCCTACGTGGAGGTTCCACTGAGCATCTCAAACGCAACTAAAACTAAAAGCCTTATCTTCGTGAAACCTGTTCCTCCGACATTTCCTAAATCAGTGAAGCATATTACCTACCTCTACATGATCATGTCAGAGACCTGGGAGTCTTCCTTGAACCATACTCCTCCATCCCCCTACAACCAATCAATCTTAAGTTCTATTGATTTTAACTCCTAAATATCTCTTACTCTACACGTTTTCTCCAAGCCCACTCAAACCATTATCACCCACCTAGATTACTTGATGCCTCCCTGGTGTCCCTGACCCAATCTTGCCCTTCCCTCCAGTCCTTCCTCTCCACTGTAGGCCTACAGTTCTCAAGCCTGGCCAGACACCAGCACTACCCATGGAGCTTTAAATATATACATACACATACAAGCCACATACTCTGGTCATGATGATTCAGTAGGTTTGAAGTGAGACTCAGGTATCTGTATTATTAAAAGCTCCATTAGGTGGTTCTGATGTGCAGCCAGGATGAAAAATCAATCAGTGTGATTTTCCCCAGCACAGCTCTGATCATAATTTACAAGGTCCTTCATAATCAAGCTTTTCTGAGTTTTCTTCTGTCTCCAGATGTGCTGTGTTTCCTCTCAATCCAGGGCCATAAAACCCACAATTTCCTGGCTTTCGCTCCTCATTACCAAATCCTACCTTTGCTTTCTTTCCTCCGAGAGGCCTTCACTAGCACCGTCTGTTCCAGGTTAAGGGTTCCCCCCGCCGCCCATGCCCTCTCTTACTCCCCTCATCATAGCATGTACTGTGATTGCCTGTTTATCTGTGTTGCTCCCCTAGACAGATCATAAGCTCCAGGAAAGCATACACCTCTCCAGTTCACAGCTGTCTCCCAAGCACCTACACCACCAAGCCAAACACAGAGTAGGTGCTTAATAAGGGAATTAGCAGTTGATAATATTCAAGAGACAGACTTACAACTGATTTGTTAGAAGATGGAAAATTCAATGCTAAAAAGATTAACACAGTCTTATGGAGGGGAAAAAACAGTGGTAAGAGCTGTAAGGGCGCTACCTTCACGAGACATGGAAGACATCACCAGAAAGACTTTCTTGAGTGTTGAGCTGAGTTCTGAAGATTAGTTAGAGCAAGGGTCCCCAACCCCGGGCCCACGGACCGGTACCGGCCCGCGGCCTGTTAGGAACCAGGCCGCACAGCAGGAGGTGAGCAGCAGCCCAGCGAGCACAGCTGCATCTGCCGCTACCCCATCGCTCGCATCACCGCCTGAACCATCCCCCGAGCCCCCACCCTCCACCACTGTCTGTGGAAAAATTGTCTTCCACGAAACCCATCCCTGGTACCAAAAAGGTTGAGGACCGCTGGAGTAGAGAATGCCCAGAGGAAAGGGGATATTTCACATTGAGGAAACCAAATGTGCAAAGGCAGAAATGTAGAGATTCCAAAACTGTATCGATTTTACACCCAAATGTCTCCGGCAACCATCCTCTCCTTTTCAAACCTACAATTATTCCCTAATTCAGGTCTTCTGCACCAATCACTTGAACTACAGCAAAACCTTCCCTCCTGCCTCCAATTCCCCCTCCCTATTGCTGCCTAAAGTACAGACTGATTATACTGTTCTCTCTGCTATAAATAAATGGTAAATACACACATAAAACTTCTGACAGTTCTCCCTTGCCCATGAATAATCATGTTCACAATTCATACCAAGGCACCTAAAGTCTCCATGGATACAGCCCCTAACCTAGCTTTTCAGTCTTGTCTGTACCTCATACTAACCCCATTCTACCTACAAACCCATTCTTCATGCTTGCACACACTGGACTACTTGCTATTGTCCAGTTCAACCTCCCATTTTCACGTTTCCACGTTTTCACTCATTGTATTAGCTACCTAGTCCACAATAATGCTACATAACAAACAGCCACAAACTTCAACAGCAAACAACAATAAGCATTTATTGCTCATGCATCTGGGGTCAGCATCTAGGTAGTTCTGCTGATCTTGGCTGGACCACCTCATAAGTCTAGGGCAGTGGTTCTCAATCAGGGGCAGTTTTCTCTTTGGCGTGTCTGGAGACTTTTTTGCTTGTCACAACTGTAGGGAATTGGATGCTACAGGAATCTAGTGGGTAGAGGCCCAGGAAGATGCTAAACACCCTAAAATGGCCATCCCCAGAGCAAAGAATTACCCAGCTCCATAGGTCAACAGTGCCTCTGTTGAGGAACCCTGATATAGGTGTTGGCTGGCTGGCCGTGTCTAGGCTGCCCGCGTCTGGGACAACTGGGGCAACTTGGCTCTGTCCGTGGTCTCGCATCCTCCTGCAGGCTGTCTTGGGCATCACGTCATAGCGATGGCAGAGGAGCAAGAACAAGCAGAGTTACTCGAGGCATTTTACAGCCTAAGCTTGGAACTGGCACATCATTACTTCTGCCACATTCTATTTGGCAAAGCAAGTCAAAAGGCCTTCCCTGATCCAGGAGTAAGGAAACAGACGCCACCTTTTTGGTAAGAAGGACTGCATTCACCTGGCAAAGGGTGCGTACTGGACGGCGTGAAGAATGGATGCAGCCAACCAGACTGATTCTCTTCCCTCTATGAGGGAAACATGAATGCGGAATTATAAAAGTGTTCCTTTCTCTCTGCTCCCTCTTGTTTACGTTTCTCTTTGGGTATTTAAAATATTATATTTTGTGTTACCTTGTTTACATTTCTCTTTGGGTATTTAAAATATTATATATTGTGTTTTGTGTTTACGTTTCTCTTTGGGTATTTAAAATAGTATATATTGTGTTTTGTGTTTACGTTTCTCTTTGGGTATTTAAAATAGTATATATTGTGTTTTGTGTTTACGTTTCTCTTTGGGTATTTAAAATAGTATATATTGTGTTTTGTGTTTACGTTTCTCTTTGGGTATTTAAAATACTATATATTGTGTTTTGTGTTTACGTTTCTCTTTGGGTATTTAAAATACTATATATTGTGTTTTGTGTTTACGTTTCTCTTTGGGTATTTAAAATACTATATATTGTGTTTTGTGTTTACGTTTCTCTTTGGGTATTTAAAATACTATATATTGTGTTTTGTGTTTACGTTTCTCTTTGGGTATTTAAAATAGTATATATTGTGTTTTGTGTTTACGTTTCTCTTTGGGTATTTAAAATAGTATATATTGTGTTTTGTGTTTACGTTTCTCTTTGGGTATTTAAAATACTATATATTGTGTTTTGTGTTTACGTTTCTCTTTGGGTATTTAAAATACTATATATTGTGTTTTGTGTTTACGTTTCTCTTTGGGTATTTAAAATACTATATATTGTGTTTTGTGTTTACGTTTCTCTTTGGGTATTTAAAATATTATATATTGTGTCTTGTGTTTACGTTTCTCTTTGGGTATTTAAAATATTATATTTTGTGTTACCTACACTAAGGGCAGCCAGTATGCACTGAACCGACTACCTGTGGCTGGCGCCACTGCAACTGGGTTATTCTGACTGGTTGCTGCTGTGCTGTTTTAATAACGGTTCGTAAACTTTTCTTACCTTTGCCTCCTCGTATTTGTATGCCTGTTTATCTCCTACACTGAGATAAAGAGTCACTCATTTGAAGCAAGAATCTCTGTCTTATTCTTCCTTGGGCATTCAGTGCCTGGCAGTACCTGGCACGTTGTAGGTGTTCAAGAATGTTTCATTTAGGACTTCCCTGGTGGTGCAGTGGTTAAGAATCCGCCTGCCAATGCAGGGGACACGGGTTCGAGCCCTGGTCCGGGAAGATCCCACATGCCACGGAGCAACTAAGCCCGTGCGCCACAACTACTGAGCCTGCGCTCTAGAGCCCGTGAGCCACAACTATTGAGCCTGCGTGCCGCAACTACTGAAGCCCGCGCGCCTAGAGCCCGTGCTCCACAACAAGAGAAGGCACCGCAATGAGAAGCCCGCGCATTGCAATGAAGAGCAGCCCCCGCTCGCTGCAACTAGAGAAAGCCCACGTGCAGCAACAAAGACCCAACACAGCCAAAAATAAATAAATAAATAATAAATACATTTTTTAAAAAAAGAATGTTTTATTTAATAAATGAATGTATTCACACAAAAGACAGTAACTACAATATGAGCTTACACTCTGGGATGTCTGTGATTTGATGCAGAAAACAGGAAGATTCTCCTAAAAGAAACTGTTGTCAAATGTGCTCAGGTATCTGGAATTTCATACTCTTCTTTAGAATCCATGAAATACCATGAAATACTGATATTTTATTCCATTATATGAACTAGGAATGATGTTATTGGCAGAAACTAAAACTATATTCCCTGGAGCACATCCCTTCACACCCCCCCAAAGAAATAATCATTAAAATGTGTTTTAAATCTTACATCTGCCGATGTTGCCCTGTGCAACTTACTCTCGCTTGTTTTGTCATCTGCTGGGTTCTCCACCCTGGCTGCACGTTGGAATCACTCGGGGGAAACTTTTATGCAATAACAGTGCCCAGGCCCTGATCCAGATCATTTTAAATCAAAAGCTCCCAAGTGATTCTAATGTGCAGCCAGAGCTGAGAACTGCTGAGCTCAAGCTCTCCACTAACAGGGAGGCAGTAATTATTTAAAAAAATAAAATTTGAGAAAACCCCAAATCTCTGTAAGATTTTGTTGGAACAAAAAGCTCCAGAATCAAGCAAAATTTTGAGCAAGATGGGTTTAGGTATAAATGGTCCATATTACCAGTGATTATCTGTATCAGGTGAGATTCTGGGCTCAGAGGCTATTTTATTCCTGTATTATCTGTTGTTGTTATTGTTTACACTTTTACAGTTTAAAAGACTAGATCCATTTTGGAAAATACATCTAGGAGAACATCTTAAATTCACCGTTTATCCAAATAGACTAGATTAGGACAAATGATTGTATGTCAGAATATCTACTACTGAATCCCTTATATATAAAGCATGATACATGATCAATTACAGTTAAAAGTAATCTGCTTTTCTGTTGATTCTGTAGCCACTTGTGGTGGTTTAAAATTCTTTGATGCTCCTCCCTTCAAAAAGTGGGACTGACATATACACACTACTATATATAAAATAGATAACTAGTAAGAACCTGCTGTATAGCACAGGGAACTCTACTCAATACTCTGTAATGGCCTACATGGGAAAAGAATCTTTAAAAAGTGGATATATGTATATGTATAACTGATTCACTTTGTTGTACACCTGAAACTAACACAACATTGTAAACCAACTGTCCTCCAATAAAAAAATTTTTTTTGAAAAGTGAAATCTAATTCTCCTCCTCTTGAGTGTGGGTTATACTTAGTGACCCATTCTTAAGGAATACAATGTGGCAGACATGGAATCCTGTGAAGTCTGTGGCTTCTTGGTTGTGGCTCGTGGGTTCCTTAGTTGTGGCATGAGAACGCTTAGTTGTGGCATGCATGTGGGATCTAGTTCCCTGACCAGGGATCAAACCCCTGTCCCCTGTATTGGAAGGCAGATTCTTAACCACTGCGCCGCCAGGGAAGTCCCAGCTACTAGTATTTTTAAATGGAGTTTAGATTTTATCTTTAAACAATGAGGAATAACCAAAAGTAAGGAAGGGACATAATTACATTATGTTTTGGGAAGATGACCTTGGTGGCAAGGAAGAGAATGATTATGGTGGTCAGTACTGAAGCAGGGAAGCCAGAGGTGATGATGGCAGCAAAGTGGGAATGAATGTGAGAGACATTAAGGATATAACATTGATGAGATTTAGTGACTGAATGGATGGGGGAGGCGAGAGAAACAGAGAAATTGAGAGTGACTCCCAAATTTATGTCTTGATCAACTGGGTGGCTTGATTTCCTGAGATAGGGAACATAGGAAGAGGAGTGATGTGAGGAGAAAGAGGATGAGTTCAGGTTTGAGTGTGTTATTGGAGGAGCCTATGAGACACTCAGGAATGTTTAAGAAGCAGGGTCCTTTGGCTGAAAGAGGACAGTGTGAATTGCTTTGAGTGACTGCAGTGATTTAAGGCTTGGTGGGAGGTGTATAAGCTGGGAGAGGGAGTGTAGATTATTATTTCATGGTGCTTGACAGCAACGAAAGGAGACAGCTGTAAATAGCAGGGAGAGAGGAACATAAGGTTTCAGTAGGATTTGTTTTGTTCTGTATTTGAAGATGGGAAAGACTTGAACGTATTAGATGGCTTTGAGAGAGGAGGAGGGGAGACATTGATTGTATAACAGTGAGAAGGTATGATGGATAAGAAAGGTTCCTGGGACATACAGGCCTGCGAGCTGCAACTAAGGAGCCCACCGGCCGAAACTAAAGAGCCTGCCTGCAGCAACTCAGACCTGGTGCAAAAAAAATAAATAAATAAAATAAATTTTTAAAAAATAAAAATACTAATAGCTGTCAACACCTATTAAGCACTTGATATATGTCAAGTACTTTTATAGGGGCCTTCTGTGTGTTCACTTTTTGATCCTAACAGTTCATGAGGCAGACACTGAGAATACTCTTACCATTTTACAGACGATGAACTGAGGCACAGAGATGCTAAGTAAGTTCCCCACAGTCACAGAGCTAGTAAATGGAAGGGAGAAGTTTTGAACTCAGGCTGTCTGATTCCACAGCCCAGCCCCTTAAGTTCCAACACCAAACCCTAAGGCATGGTGCACAAGGTCTTCATTGATAGGACCCAGTCTTTTCTCCCAGCAGGCCTTTCCAAATGCTATACTCTGGCCCTGCTGCTTCCTAAACATACCCTGCTCCTGCAAATCTCCATCTCTCTGCTCAAGCTGCTCTCATGATCTAGAAGGCCCTTCTCCAACCCTTGCTCTCATCTCTCCTCACCCTTACCTTCCCCATCCAACTGACAACACTTGCTCATTTATCAAGACTCAACCCAATGCCCATCTCCTCAAAGATACTGATCCCTACCCAGGGAGAAATGTTCTCTTCTCCCTTTGTGGCTAGGAGGAACCACAAACACTTTGTGATAGACTGGAGTATTGTTTGAAGAATATTCGCTCCCCTCCTCTCCTACTGTGAGCAAAATGTCTTTCCCTGTCCCACTGACTTGGCCACATCACTTGCTTTGGCAGTGGAATGTGAGTAGATGTGATGCAAGTGGAGAATTTAAATCCATTTCATGATTTGGCTGGGCTCTGGTGCACCTGTCATTCATTTGCCATGAAGACATCTCCCAGGTAGCCTCTGGTCCAAGGAGAACAAACACACATGAAGCAGATCTGAACCCAACCCACAGTCTTGACCCAAGTGCAGCCAACCCAGAGCTTGAAGCAGAACTGCTCCAGCAGACCCTTGGAACCATGAGCCAAAAAAGATTGCTATCTGCCACTGTGAGTTTTGGTGGGTGGTGTGTCACACTGCACTGCTGTACCAAGAGTTGCTTAATATATACCTTAATTTCACGTGTTTTTTATACATCTTGAGAATAGTTATAACAACATTGAGCTCTTAATAGGTTTTTTAACATAAAACTCACTCTTTTAGATGTATAATTCAGAATATTTTAGTATTTCCACTAAGTACTATAAATAAATGGGCAAACATCACCACTATCTAATTCTAGAATATGTCTATCACTGCCAAAAGATATCCATAGGCATTATTAGTCTCTTAGTAGATTTTAAAATAATGAGTAACTTAATAAATGAGATGTAAGAAAATTCTTAGAACTCTTATTCCAAACTAGCATTAATGATATAAACATTGCATTAAAAAGACGTTTTTTCAGAAATGTGTCTCCAACAGGGTATTTTGAGATATTTTTTAAATTTTATTTTAAAAATAATTTATACTCACATTCTCCATATATCTCCATGTATTTTAAATATCAATATTTAATATTCTTCTATATTGCTATTGCAAGGCAAAGTCCATTTGGGGATTTAATTTTCAATCTACAGATCACAGATGCTTACATTAAAAGACACAAAGCATTCAGGAGGAAAAAAATTGTCACATGCTTCAAAGCTATCAGTAACTGAGGAAAATGTGACACAGAATTTGCTTTTGCACTTTAACAAAATATATTGGTCAAATGCCAAAAATAAAAATCTCAAAATTTCCACTAATAAGGACCAGAGCTTCAAAAATTAGCAAATCCGTACTTTAAAACAGAAATTTCAAAATCCAAAAAATGACAGGATTGAAAAACTATTCTCATTAGATAATTGACACCATACTTAAACACTGTTACTCTTTCTTTTTATAACAAAGAAAACTATTTTTTAAAAAACCCTATAATGACAAGCTCATTTCACTCTATTATCAAAGAGAGAGAGGTCTTATTTCAGAGAGTAATTCCATTAAAGAGATGCCTTTGGAAAAAAAGTTTTATTAAAGACTTGAATGTTGAATAGTGGGATAAATAAGAAACTCACGTTATACGCAAAATATTCTAAACTCAAAAAACATATTTTCTACATATAGAAAAAAGCACCTTAGACTGTGTTTTGCTGTGCTTTATGAAATTATTTTACCATTTAAGAAACCTAGGAAACTGTCCCTGTAACCACTACTATCCCTTAAAATAAAAAGTGAAAATCTGACCAAGGACTAGCAAAGCGACCAGTGAGCTTTCAAGTACCCTGACTCCGCCTAAACTGTCCAACCGGTTTTTATTTTTACCCTCCTCTTTGCCGTATAGGCTCTGCATAGGATCCAGCTGCGCTGTGCCAATCTGGGCCACTCAGCCAGAGGATCAGTGGGCGACAGCCGCCGTACCCACTTTTAGAAGACCCACATGCCTGGGGAGTGCACAGGCACAGGGCCGAGCATTCTCCAGCAAACAGCAACTGTGTGGTTTTGCTATTTCTAGGCTTCAGGCTCCACAAAATAATCCTTACCTGAGGAATACGAAATTTAATGGGGAAAACAAATCAGATTCTGGTATTGGATACTTTCATTTCTAACATTTTTTAAAAGCTGCTCTTTTATAATACAGTAAAAAGGTCAATATATATTGAGAAAAAAGGAGAATTGAAGTACCCAGTTTGGACCTTTTTATGTTATTTTTTTCAGTTTTATTGAAATATAATTGACAAAATAAAATTATAAGATATTTAAAATGTATGTTGTGATGATTTGATACATATATGTATATATATTGTGAAAGGATTCCTCCCACCTAGTTAGTTAACACATTCCGTTACCTCACATATTTATTTATATATTTGTTTTTATATATATGTGTGTATATATATACACACATATATATGTGATTTTTTTTTTTTTTTTTGGTGAGAACATTAAGTTCTACTCTCTTAGCAAATTTCAATTACACAGTATTATCAACTACAGTCACCATGTTATACATTAGATCTTCAGACTTTATTCATCTCATGCCTGAAAGTTTGTACCCTTTTGCTAACCTCCTCCTATTTCCCCCACCCTCACCTCCTGGCAACCACTTTTCTACTCTCTGTTTTCACAAGTTCAACTTTTCTTTAAAGATTCCACATATAAGTGAGATCATACAATATTTGTCTTTCTCTGTCTGACTTATTTCACTTAGCATAATGCCTTCAAGATCCATTCATGTTGTCACAAATGGTGAGATCTCCATTCTTATGGCTAAGTAGCATTCAACTGTGTGTGTGTATATATATGGCATCTTCTTTATCCATTCATCTGTTGATGGACACTTATGTTGTTTCCATACCTTGGCTATTGTAAATAATGCTGTGATGAATATACAGATACATATATCTTTTTGAATTAGTGTTTTTGTTCTCTTTGGAAAAATACCCAGAAGTGGAATTGCTGAATCATATGGTAGCTCTATTTTTTATTTTTTGAGGAACCACCATACTGTTTTCCATAGTTGCTGCACCAATTTACATGCTCACCCACAGTGCATAAGGGTTCCCTCTTCTACACGTCCTCACCAACACTTGTTATTTATCGTCTTTTTGAGGATAGCCATTCTAACAAGTGTGAGGTGATATCTCATTGTGGTTTTGATTTGCATTTCCCTGATGTTTAGTGATGTTGAGCACCTTTTCATGTACTTGTTGGCCATCTGTATGTCCTCTTTGGAAAAAAGTCTATTTAGTTCCTCTGCCTATTTTTTAATCAGATTGTTTGTAGTTTTGCTATTAAGTTGTGTGAGTTATATTACTTTTTAATCAACACTTCAAAATCAATCTGATTCACTCAATCACACTTTTACACCTAGTAGAACCACTTAAGTGCTGGGTTGGGCACCTGACACTTGGTGATATCTCTAAAACTGACCCTTTTCTAATCTTCTAAAAATAGGAATGAAACAATCTATTAATGCCTTTTTTAACCAATCTTAGATTATAATCCCAAACTCACCTCCAAGAAATAGCCACTGTTCTCAGTTTTTTAACTATTTCCTTGTTTTTCTCTATATTCTTGCCACCCACGTATGCATTCCTATATATTATCGCATTTTAATTAAAATACTGGTAACGTTTATTGGTGATCTCATCATCATCTACTTCCCCTAGGTTTTCCTTTAGGGAATTCACCACTTCACTGTTGGGTAGCAGCCAGTGGTAGGGATGGACAAGGGTGGACCCCGATTGACTTCAGCTAACCCACTCATCCACTCCCCTGGTGATCATGAAAGAGGGCTGTGTCTCCTTTCTCTGGCCAGAGGGTGTAAAGAGAATATGAGGACTGGAATTGCTCTTGTCCCGCCAAGTCCTCAAATGGAAAAGCCTGGACTTTCTGGAATGGTGTAGGGCAGGCAAGGATACATTACATAAAGCCAGAGCATAAAGCCATGCAATGTACAGCACAGTTGAAAGGCTGAGAGAATCCTTGTCCTTACTGATACCATTGAGCTGCTGAGTCAGCCTCATCTGAAGTAGGACTCTACCTCCAGACTATCAATAGGCCAATACACCATCTTTTTTCTAAAGCCAGTTTAGGTTGGATTTCTGTTTGTTGCAACCATCAGAATACTAACTAAAACACACAAAAGAATGTTTGAATGAAAAAAATTACTAAACACACTCAAATAAAAGCCAAATGAATAAGAAAAAAAAATTTTTAACACATTATACAATTCACAACTCTTGATGCAAGTTAAAATTCAGTGGTTTATTATGTCAGAGCAACCCCAGGGTCCATCAGGCCACTTGGGAACCAAGACCACATATGCATTAGAATGTAGGGTTAGAGAGATGCCTAGGGTCTCATCTGGATAAAATCACTCTCCTTTCCAGGTAGCAGCAACTGTCAAGCAGTGTATTGGGTAAAGAGATTCATTTGGGGAGTTTCTTTAAAAATACTGAAAACATTTCTAAAGCCAACACGGGCCTCCAGCATCCTGGGGCATCATCCCCATCTCCACCCCACCCCACCTCTTCACTACTGCCCCCCCTCACCAATATCCTTCAAGGTTGCCCTTGGTGACGAGCCTGTATCACATCACACAGCATGGTGGTTACTAGCAGAGGTAAAGCAGCCAGACTGCCTGGGTTTGAAGATCAGCTCCACCACCTAATGACTGTGTGACTTTCGACTATTTACTTATTTCTCTGTAAAATGGGAGTAATAAGAGTTTGCACCTAGCTCACACGATGGTTGAGAAGTTAAATGCTTAGAATAGGGCCATAGGCGATACGCCCTCATAAATTGTTTTTATTTATTTATTTATTTATTTAATTTATTTATTTTTGGCTGCGTTGGGTCTTCGTTGCTGCACGCGGGCTTTCTCTAGTTGCGGCGAGCCAGGGCTACTCTTCATTGCGGTGCACGGGCTTCTCATTGCGGTGGCTTCTCGTGTTGCAGAGCACGGGCTCTAGGCGCGCAGGCCTCAGTTGTTGTGGCACGTGGGCTCAGTAGTTGTGGCTCGCGGGCTCTAGAGCTCAGGCTCAGTAGTTGTGGTGCACAGGGCTTAGTTGCTCCGCAGCATGTGGGATCTTCCCGGACCGGGGCTAGAACCCGTGTCCCCTGCATTGGCAGGCGGATTCTTAACCACTGCGCCACCAGGGAAGTCCCAAGCCCTCATAAATTATTATCATGAACTATGATAATTTGAGGAAGTGTGGAGAAAATCTGATCCCTGTCGTCCAAGAGAGAGCCAGCCATGGCCCCAGGCCAAGGCCAGGCAGCCCTGAGGACTCCTACCGCCTGCACCAGGCTGAGCAGCCCTCCCTCCACCCCGCCTTCCAGCTTCATCCCGCACCTCCCTCGCCCTGACACACCCACCTCACTGGGCTCCTCCAACTCTTTCTTTGGAGTCTTCACACATCCCTCAGCCTCCACCTGGAACACCGTTTCCTGCTCTCTTTTGTCTGGCCAGTCCCTGCTCATCCTTTGGGCCTCAGCTTAGACAGCACTTCTTCAGAGAGGCTGCCTGAGGCCCCACAGACCAAAGGAGGCCCAACCCTCTCCATGTCCACACAACCTGCTCTTCCCTTTCTGAACGTGCATCACACACACACACAACTCTGTGTTCAGGGTCTGTCTCTCCTGGAAGAGTGTAACTTCACAAGGGCAGGCACCATGTTTGTCTCATCTACTCCTGAGTTCTTAGGATATGCTCAGTAAATATATAATGAATGAACGAATAACGTCCCAAACTGAGACAGGTTGCCAATATGTATATACTGGCTCAGGAAGGCCACACGAGTCACAGCCTAGAAGCCAACAACCCTCCGGACAAACCACCTACACTTACCCTCAAGTCTCAGTTTCCTCATTTCCAACTCGCCTCATTTCCAAGAGCTTCTCACCCACAACAAATAATTCTCATAGGTTCCCTTGGGGAGAAGGACGCTGCTTTAAGTACTACCAAGGCATAAAATCCTAAAGAAAAATGCCTCAGGAAGAAAAATGCACTACCTCTCCAAAATCAGTAGGAGCTTCTCTGAGGAATGTTGTCCAAGGTCATCTGACAGTAGATAGGAAATGTGAAGTTCCTAAAAATGTTTCCTTAGGACCCAAGATCCTCAATTCCAGCATCAGGAATCTTCCAGCTGTTGTTTTATACATCTGTGTGTGTGTGAGCCTGTGAGTGAGAGGCAGTAATTCTGCACAAGACATTAAGATCCAAGTATTTCTACTATAAAACAACAACGCACATTCCTAAAAATGAATCAATAATGTCCCAAAGTAAGACAAACAACCAAAAACCTCATATTTTGCAAAATCAAACACTAAAATATAACAGGGCTTATGGAAAATTTAGAGTTGGGGCAGAAGGCTCAAATCCCATTCAACTTTGTAACCAGAACACTAACAAAAACAATAAGAAACTGAGAATTACTAGCACAGATAAAAAGATGTTTTCTATATCCTATTATAGAATAAATGTGGGAATTTTACCAAAAAGGTGGGGTGGGGCAAGGGTGCAGTATGGAAAGCATGTGAGGAAAGACTGAAGCTGCTGCGTTATGGAGATAAGATAAATCAGACTTTTTAATAAGTGCAAAGCCAAATGGAGCCCAGAGCAAGAACAAGGTGCCATCGCCCCCCCCCTTCACTTCCACAGCCTCCTTTGCTTTCAATTACTGCTAATTGGTGATGCAAAATACTAAGGTGCTAAGAAAAATCTCACACAAACCACTGCAACTTGCATCTTAAAAGCATCACACCCTACTTCTCAACTGCATATGCGATAATTCACACTACGGAAACATAAATTATAGCAGAGCCAACCGTATTTGCTCAGAACACCAGGGGTCCATGCCGGGTAAGGGGTCTGAGAGTGGAGCTGCGACCAGGAGGTACCAGATGTGTGAGCCAAGAGAAGTACCATTGCGAGGGGCATCATTTAACGGCCGTGGAGCCACATCGGATCAGAGTCCTGACCAACTTGCCTGCCAGTCTTAACATGACTAAAACTTACTGGAACAGGCACAGTAAAGACCTTTGAACTGGTTCGGTGGGCAACAGATATGTGTTACACAAGGACTAAGTAGGATGACAAATGTAGAGCAGCCAGCAGGAACACACACTAACTACACATGCTTTTCTTCCTCCTGTTAGTAATAATTTCTGTTCCAGGACTACTTGAACACAGATGGGGAGCCAGGTCTCAACCAGAGGGAAAGAGACTGGTGAAGAGAAAGGAAGTAAAAATAGTTCCACCCATCGGCTATGGTTTATTCTGCTCCTGTAATGGTTTTTCAGCATAGTCGTAACCATTCGCCTGCCAAAATTTATCTTTTGAAAAGCAATGAAAGGGCTCCAGTTTCACAGAATGTGCTCAGGAATCACAGAGATGGAACTGTTTCCTAGCAACTAACAGTACCATGCACACAGAAGATGCCCACTAAACAGCTGCTGAGGGAAAGAGGAAGCCAGAGGGAGGGCAGGTCACCTGCTTGCTTAGATAGTTGGGATCATGATCCTTTTAGAAGTTTTGCTTTTACTTCTAGAGCATAGCAGTCACCAGCCCAAGCTCAAGCTCTGGAACAAAACTGCCTGGATTCAAATCCCAGCTCTGCCACTTATTAACTATGTGACTTCAGGCAAATCAATTAACATTTCTGTACTCCAGTTTTCCCGTCATGTATTGATAAAATGGGCATAAAATGGTGCTTACCTCAGAAGCACCTTATCTGCTGGGCACATTACATTATATAGTAACTCAAGCACCTAGACTAGCAATGCCACATGATAAGTGCTCTAGAAGTGTGTTAACTATTATTATTTTTATTTGTCACTGAACTAGCTACCTTATCACTACATTATCACATTCCGTCAACTCTTGCAACATGATGAATCAGGCTTCCACTTGTCACCCACCCCTCCTATTTATGACATCTTGCAAGGTTCCTGAGGAAACAGGCGGCAACCACATCTGTTGGTTGATAACATTCAGCTCCACAAGCTCCTTTTTTAATTTTCTGTAGGAAAGGCAGAGAGGATGCCATTTCTCAGTGTTTCCATTGGGTCATGACAATGAATGGTCATAGCCATAGTCCCTTATTAATACCAGCTGCTGGTCATTAGTTTTTACGGGGTATTGTCCTTTTAAAAATACCTATCTAATAAGAACTCATACAGATGACCACTACAATAAAATTCCTACGTGCTTTTTCTTTAGCTAGATCCTACAACAGGGGAGAGAGAGGAGCCTGACTGATTGGTTGAGGTGGGGAGAGAAAGAGGAGGTGAGAGTCCCGGGGCAGAATGCT
Source organism: Balaenoptera ricei (assembly GCF_028023285.1). Lineage (NCBI taxonomy): Eukaryota > Metazoa > Chordata > Mammalia > Artiodactyla > Balaenopteridae > Balaenoptera > Balaenoptera ricei. The sequence goes on from NC_082643.1 coordinate 76,848,072, forward strand.
GGGGAGCATGTTTATTTAAAGAAAGGAGATTTTGCTCTCCAGCCCTGCAGACAGAAATGCCAAGTGCAGTGAGCCCTGCACCAGTCCAACCTGAGGGGAAGGGTGGCCTCCTAAATAATTCCTTCAACTGATATCACCTACCTAAGAGCCAAGAGTGGAATCACTTTCCAAGTGTCCAATCACTGACTGTCTCCAGGCAACTATTGGGTAAACTGCTTTTTTAAATCAGTCTTTTAAAAAAAAAAAAAAAATTTGCTTCCTGTCAGGGCAGCAACAGAGTCTATTTTCTCTGCCACGGCAGAGTCCAAGTGCCAATCAGGCAATCGTAGCTGGGCACAAGCTCACTGAGAAATCTCTCGGGCAATGGGGAATATGGCTCTGAGGCCCTAATGGGGAGCAAAGTGAATAAACTGAAGAGGACTGGGACGATCACTAAGAACCCAGACCTTGGCCACAAGAGCTGTGGGGTTTATCAAAGTAGGCAGATCCCAAGCAACCATATATTCATTACAATGAAATATGACAATGTTCTAATAGAGGTGAATTCTAAATGTCAGGTGTGCACAGAGAAGGATTAGTGGGCTTAAAGGAATCAGGGAGTCTGCCTCAGAGGCAGTCATATTTAAGCCCTGTCTGGAAGGATTTGTCCCTGGAGAAGTGGAGAAGGGGCACTCCAGGGTTCCCCTACCTCAACCACCATTCTCCCCTTTCTCCTAAGGAATAGAACCCAGATTATTACCTGGAAACATTACACCCTCCCCTGCAATCAGGAGCGGCTATGTTACTGAAATTCTGGGCAGTAAAATGGAACCAGAAGTGTCAGGAAGACTTTTCTAAAAGTCTTATAAGGAAAAGATGCACTCTTCATTTTCCCTTCCTCCATCTTGCTTCCTGGAAAGGTGACGTGATGATGAATCTCTAGCAGCCATGTTGGACCATGAGGAAGGGGATCTAGTGGTAAAAGAAACCTAAGTCACAGAGTTTACAATTTCTGGGGCTCCCAGATGACATGTGACTTTATTAGTTTATAAAGCACCTTCTTTCAGAGGAATTTGGGAGACAAGTTCCCAAATCAGAGGACATCTGTGGGTCACCACCCGAAGTCTCACACAAAATTGCTCTGCTTACTCACTGAAAAGTAGGCAGGTTTCTTGCAGCCCCTTCTCACTTCAGAGTGGAGTGCAGCGTCTACAGCCCCTATTCTGTGCAAGAATTTTAATCCGAGAGTCCAAGCTCAAATGTAAATCCCAAAGTCCTCTCTGCCATATCTCCTAGAAGAGGGTCTCTTGATTTATTGTGTCTTGGTCCTAAGCGGTATGTAGACCATCATGCAAACCCCACTCTGAGTGGCCGGCAAGAATATTTGAGAATTTCTGACTCAGCTCCCTTCTCCGCCCCCTCCCCTACATACACACCTTCAACACACCTGGAAAACTGTAAGAGCATAAAAGCATGTGTTGTGTGTACACACAAGCTCTTATCTCAATAAATTAGCATCAATCTAATTCCCTTGCTCAGCACCCTTCGCTGATCTCAGCTTAAATATTACTTTCACTATGAGTCCTTGTCTGCCTAAAGTCTTCTTCTCTTAAGTCCCCCATTCTTTGTCGTCATAGCAATTATCCCAATTTGTTATTATGAATTTATTGTTTAAGCTCTACCCCCCACACACCACAACTACATTGTGCATTTCCTGTGGGCAGGAATCATGTTTATTTTGTTCACCACCTAATCTTGGTTCCCAGCACTATGCCTGGTATATGGTTGGAGCTTAGTTAACACTTTACAGGAAATGAATTTTAAAGTTTGTTTAAAACACTTTCACACATTAATGCTTATTTTCACCGTTAATGCTTATTTTTAGTGTTTACACTGAAGTGAACTTATAAGTGAGTGACAGCCAAGCATCCCAAATAATTATTTTCATATCTTAAACCATTTGACTGAGCCTATCCTAGCCTTCATTCAGTTTCCCATTATAATAAAATAATTGTTTGAATATCATTTTTTAAAATATTTCTTAGGAGAGGAAAAGAGAGCCGTCTACTCCACAATAAATAACTTCAATTCCTCACTTAGTGCCCCACTTGGTAAAAAATAAGGCTGAGGACTTTTTTATAACAGTATTGGGATGTAAAAATTTTTAAAAGCCCTTCTGCCCTTGACCTTTATAAAAAACAAAAACAAGTGTAGGTCTATTCTTACATGGTCTCCTAATGGGCTATTTAGGAATAGAAGGGTGGGGTACATTCCTAACTTCTAAGGTTGACCAGGAAGCCGAGCTGCCTCCTACAATGGCTGTAACTGTCACAGTCAGGATGCAGAGCCGTGGAAACATGGAGCTTTCTCAGCCTAACCAATATTCTATCCTTAAGGTCCCAGCATAAATAAAAGGATACAGTTTTGCTGATAGCATAAGTTTAGTGAGAAAAGGTGTCAGCCAAGATATTCCTTAGGTGCATGTTTTATGACTACGTCACCTTGTTTTTTTCCCCTTATGCCAAAGATAATTCCCTGAGATTCGATGGCCACCCCATCAGGGTTAGCTACACGAGGACATCTCTTTGGGAATACTGTTTTCAACACTGCAAACATGGAATTTTACCACAACAGAGCTGAACTCCATGACATCATTCTTCCTTGCAAAGAGAGATATAACATCTCCCTGTGTCCAGGAAGAAGTCTTTCCAATATTCCATCATTCTTTTTATAAGGACTACTTTTTTTCAAGGACTATTTTTTTTCCTGTATCTTCTAGTAACCCTCTAATTTAGGCTATTTTTATATTTCTCAATTACTTAAAAATAAAGTTCTATTATCCTTTCCTTTCCTCATTTGACTGCACTGAAGTCCTCCTTTTTCCCACTCTACCCTCCCCTCACAAAAAGATCCTATCTGATACCTTTCCTTTGCTTCAAAAGTAAACACACACACATTCTTAGGAACAAATGAGGGGAAATAGTATACAATTGTATTGCACAGTTTTCTAAATCACAGAAGAGTGAACTGGGCTTCAAAAACATAAAAAAATCTAGCTCCAATGAAAGTAGTTTAGTCAAAAATCCACCAATGTTAAAAAAAAAAAAGTTTCGATATCGCTATTAAAGTAGAAAACTGTTGGATGCTTTTACACATTAAAAAAAAAAAAAAATCAACCAGTGTTAAGCAATTCAGTCCTTAACCATGAAAATAAAGGCTGAAATGACTAGGGTTAGACTGGAATGTAGGTGACAGGGATGCTGACCACAGCCAAGATTCCCAGAAGTCACAGAGCTACTTTGTTTAGACCCTTCAGTTCTTCAGGATGGGACCGGGATACCTGCAGGAGAGGCCGCCAATCTCCTCTCTTGGAAGGACCTGCCTCTTGGCTGAACTCAACAACAAAACTGTTCCCAGGTGAGCTCCTGTCCAAACAGGAGAACTCTCAGGTAAGAGTGAAGGAGCTGTGGTAAAGGCCTCAGACAGATGTGCCGACAGCGCTTAAACACATCAGCATGGGGAAGAGATGGCCCTTTGCACCCACAGCCTTTTGTGTTTTGGAGCACAAGACAGATCACACAGGTAGTAGGTCTTTACTCAAACTCTCTGGGGAAGGTAAAGTATGGAATAATACACCTACTCAACTTCTCCATTAGAAAATGCTAAAGCACACATGGACGATGCAATTATGCACCCCCATATGGAACAGCCACTGGAGGTAAAACTGTAACAAGAGAGCCACAGTCCCTAATATCATAAACATAAAATATTCTAGAATATCTGTCCTCTTAAGTAATCATACGTTAAGGAATCAGCAAGCTTTTTAAAAATTTTTTAAACTAACTACTTACTTATTGGCCATTTGCCCTAATAAATGGAGTGACTGGGAGCTGTAACAACAGGAGACAGAAACCGGATTCCAGCAACCCTGAACTACAGACAATGCCATTGCCCAGTTCCGCCTTAGCAAAGTGAGGTGTGAAGGCAGTCAGCAAAGGCGCAGAGCCTGATTCCTCTTGCCTGAGGGCCTGGCGAGCACCACCTACCTGGTGTCCCGCCCCTCCCTCACCCAATGTAAGGTCTGTCCCAGGGAGGACAGCCCCTCAGTCTTGGCAGCAGAAAGGTACAAACTGTAAAGAAAAACAAACTAGGGAGCCATAGCTTCTGAAAGCCACATCATGGCTCAGAAAAAAGGCAGGGGTGGGGGGAACCTCTGCACAGTCAGAGGGACAGAAAGCTCAGTCCCTACAGGAATTTTCACACATGGTCCTAAATGTAGGAAGCACTATAAGGGATATGATCCTGCAATCCGACTCCTGGATATATATCTGGAGAAAAACATAATTCAAAAAGATACATGCACCCCAATGTTCATAGAAGCACAGTTTACGATAGTCAAGACATGGAAGCAACCTAAATGTCCATCAACAGATGAACAGATAAAGAAGATGTGGTGCATATATACAATGGAATATTACTCAGCCATAAAAAAGAATGAAATAATGCCATTTGCAGCAACATGGATGGACCTAGAGATTATCATACTAAGTGAAGTAAGTCAGAGAAAGACAAATATCATATGATACCGCTTATATGTGGAATCTAATAAAAGGATACAAATGAACTTATTTACAAAACAGAAATAGACTCACAGACATAGAAAACAAACTTATGGTTACCAAAAGGGAGGGGGGGAGAGGGATAAATTAGGAGTTTGGGATGAAAATATACACACTACTATGTTTAAAATAGATAACCAACAAGGACCTACTGCATAGCACAGGGAACTATACTCAATATCTTGTAAAAACCTATAATGGAAGAGGATGTAAAAAATATATATATATATATATGTTTATATATATATATGTATAACTGAATCACTTTACTGTACACCTGAAACAAATACAACATTGTAAATCAAACTATATTTCAATAAAAATTAAAAAAAAAAAAAAGATAACAAGGGCTTCCAAGTTAGACAGCCTGGGTTTCGAATCCTGACTCTAACCAGTACTTCCTGACTAGGTGACCCTGAGCAAGTCTCCTAATTCCTGGAAGCCACAGTGTCTTCAGCTATAAATTTTGGATATCTGGGTACATATATTTGTAGAAGTTAAGCAAGGATGCTTTCGATTAAAGTCCTAGTTTTGCCACTTACTTGTGACTTTGGGGAAGATATTTTCTCACCTGTAAATGGGGATAATAACATTACTTATTTATAAGGGATTAATGAGTTTTTCACCCTGTGCCTGACACATAGTAAGTACTCAATAAATATCAGCTATTATCATCATGAGCACTGGTTTCATCACCATCCTTATCATTATCATGTTACCCCTAGCTATGACACTTTTAGGTTTCAGGATAGTCCAAAGCAAAAAGAGAAGTTTCCAGGCCAATTTCCAGGAGCTGCCTGGTCCCACCTAGCACCAACTGCCACTCACAGAATCACCGGCCAGATGTCCACATCATGGCTCCATTGTCATCCATCAATAGAGAGCCGGGGACCCAGAGATCCAGTTGCTGGGGACACACACCCCACTCTACCCCCCTCTTGGTGGCCAGAGCTCAGTCTGCTCATTTGGAGCTTGCCTGATGCAAACTTGGTTTCCAGGGAGATGCTGGGGCCAGAAGAGCCAGCTCCACCTCCCACTCCACTTCCCCTTTCCCCAAATCTGTGGGACCTCACTGTTCTCCTACCACGTGACAGCATTGTGTCATAGCAGCCCTTGTATACAAACAAGCCAGACTATTTAAATGTCATTGTGAGAATGATGCTGCCTGCTCTCATTTCCATATCTATTCAGACCACCACTCCTTTCTTGAGCTAGCCAGAAAAGTCTTTCTTCCTCTTCCCTAGCTCTCCATGCAGAGTAGAGAACCATATGCAAAGTTAAATCTTTGTTGTAGTAAAATGATGTAAGAGTCATCAAGTCCTGACAGAGGAGGAGAATTAGAATGACTATATAACTTATGGCATATGTTCATTCATCATTACATCGCAAATGTCGTATGTTACTGGCCACCAAATGCTACATATCTCTCAAAGGCTACAGATAAATTCTCCCAACTGCCAAACAATACAACAGCTTTCAGTCTTGGAGAGCTAAGGTACCCTCGGTGCTTTTCATCTTCAAAAGCAGGTCCCAGTTGAATAAGAAAACAATTCTATGTGAGCAGGGGGAGATGACCCAAAATGATGAACTGATCCCTCCCAGTACTAGTTCCCACTCATGTGAAATATGGATTAGGTCACAAATGAGATTATATGCAGCACCAAGCCCCACAGGCATGGTATGATTAAAGTTAAAGGAGTCCAGAAACGTCTCAAGTTGAGAAGTAAGGCTGAGTTGGGTTGAAATTTCCAACCCCTCCCTAAAGGCCTGGCAACTTGCTCCAAATCACAACTGAAACTGAGTTGAAGCGACATCTGTTTCTCCAGAAAGTGTTTGGCATTGCAGAGAAGAACTACAGATTAGAACAGATAAATACTCTTGCGGGTGGAGAAGCAAAGGGGAGGGGGGAGACCAAGAAAATTAGAATTATCTACCTGCTAACATAGTCTTGTAACTCAATAACTACCATCACAGGGGGGCGGGGGGGGGGGGAGGGAAAGAGGAAAGAGAAGGGAGGAAGGAGGAAGGAAAATAAACGGGTGACTTATTCTTCTTCTAGGGGGAGTTGACACAACGTCAATGAACAAAACACTGCTACACTGGAGTTGTATATTCAGACAACCACCATTTGTTTAACGATTTAATGTTGGATTGTCTGCAAGAAGAGAGGAATTGAGCATTCTCCTTGGAGTTTGGTTAACAAAGACTATGCGTTAAACTTAAATAGTCATCACAGTATTGAGGAATAATTTTCTAAACCTTAATGGACTATCTTATCAGTTGGTATTACTGGTTTTCCTCTGATGCCTAAATCTCTTTTAACTCAAGTCAGAATAACACACAACACCTATAGTCCAGGTATCTGGAGCTAATAAGCTAAGACAATAGAATTAGGTCAGTAGACAACTGAATTATATTTTTTACACTAAAAAACTCAGGGTTCTGAAGATTTTCTTCCAAAATCAGCTGTAGTTGTTATTAACAACAATAGAAACAAAAACAATAATAGCAATAACAGTATTAATAAAGATAGCAGTGGTAATAGTAGCAGTACTATAGTAGTTATGGTAGTAGTGATATTAATAGCAGTAGTAATATAATGGTAATAATAATAATGGCCACTACTTAAGCGGCACTTCCTAAATGCTGCGTACTGTTCTAAGCATCTTAAATGTATTAACTTATTTCATTCTCACAGCACTCCTTCCAGGTAGGTAAGCTACTATTAGTACCCCTGTTTTACAGATGCTTTGAACAATATCTCTGTTATTTTTGTTGCTGCTAACGACTAGCGCTAGCTTTCGAAGAAACTATTTAGGACCAAAAGGAGAGGAAACACAGCCTGTCCAATGTCACACAGCTAGAAGGCAATACACCTGGGATTCCAACCCAGGCTGCCCAGCCCCAAAGCCTGACCTCTAACCGCTGTGCTGCACTCACTGCCCCTTTGCTTTGGAAGGCCTTCTAGAGAAGGAATGTGGAAGGAAATTAGGCCCCTGCCTGCTGGTAGCCAGAGTTAATACGTGAAGTTTGCTGTTTCCTTCAGGAGTCTCCCCAAAGCCACATTAAGACACGTAGCCTGCTCGGACGGCTATAAAAAGTCGCTGGAAGTGTTATGGAACTGTTCCCACCTGGCCTGTGACCTCCGTCAGGGCTTTCACCTCTGCCAGCCAAGGCAGAAGCTGGGGGTGGGGTGAGATGGGGGCACGGTTCCCAGGCCACCGTTTCCTGCCCAGTAACACAGCCCTCAAATAGCCAAGACTGCAGGCCGAGAGAAACTCCTCACTAACAAGTTATCTCCTGGAGCTTGTTCCCTGAGCCTTTATTAAGAATGAACAGTTTTCTCACCAATCCATGACTCAAGGAAGACCAGTGACTGAAGAGGAGAGAAAAACTGCAAAGTTTGTTTATTAACCTGCTGCACCCAAGGGAACATTTTTCTGAAAGGGTGAAATTCCTGACTACTCAAAAGAAAAAGGAAAAAAAAAAAAAAGTCTGTGGGAAATTTAATCACCAACTGAACAAAAGTGAAAAACAAAGCCCTACCAATGAGGATGTTGCCGAAGACAACCGGGCCCCTAAAGGAGATGCAATTGCCTCGAGATAACAGTCCCCCTGGGAACTCAGGCTCGCACTAAGTACTACATTATTGCTATATTAGCCGAGGAATCTTTGTTCACTGGGCAACTGCGTGCAGAACCATCTGTTACTGCTCCTGGGTTCCCCCGGTTTGCAGACGCGGCATTTACATTTCAAGAGGAATCTCCGGGAAGCAAGAGGGACAGTCTCTGTCTCTCCCCGGAGCAAACACCTTTTTATACAGCCTAGGAGGGGGAAGCTCTCCTTTCCGTGAAACCCAACTCCGAGATTGAAAGGAGATAGGCCCCTTCAATAATGCACACGCACAGCGCCACGGCTGCTTCGTCCTATAGCCACGCACTGCCCGTTACGGCTTTCACATTCTCAAATTGGTAGATCTGGTAAAGCATCAAGAACAATGCCCAACTGTCTATAGGGCCCAATGGGGCTCTGCTTTCTTAAGGAAGCCCTTCTTGTTTTTAAGCCTGTGGAACCAGGACAAAAGCTGATATTCTGCACTGCATAATATTTAGCTTGAAATATACCACCACTTAAAAACAGACTGTGACCTGGGCTGAAGAAGATGTTTTAGATCATAATCTAAGTGGAGGCTAGAGTACTATATACCTAGGTGAAAATTCATGGAGGTGTGCACTTAAGATGTGTGCACTTTCCTGTGTGTAACTTATCCCACAATACATTTTTTTTTAAAGTATAGTATGTATGCCCGTGTTACTTACAATTAAGGAAATGGGGAATAAACCGCTTGCCTTCAAGAACCGCAAGTGCTCTGCTCTTATACCCTCCCCTCATCACCATCCACATCCAAAATCTCTCCTGAGAATTTTAAAGTTCAAGAACTTGAAAAACACAGCTCTCCAACTCTCAACCAAGCCAGTGACTACAAATGCTTCCTGTATGTCCTGCGAGCCCAAGTATGCAGCACAGAGAAAGCACCTGTCACAGCCCAAGGCATGCCAGCCACATCTCACAAATAAAAAGCCAAGGTCTTTTTCTCATCTGCTCATTAGCCATCAAATTATGAGAGACACGACTGGGGCTTTTAGCAATAGAGCCTCGAGTTTATTCTTCTGTTTCTTTAACACTATTTTTAAATAGATCTTTCTAAACTCTGCCTGACACTCTTGCTTGTATGAAGCAGGTTAACCCTGTAAGGTGCAGGCCTGTGGCTGGAGCATTAGAGCAGCATTAAGTGAGGGTGGCTTCCCCAGGCATCTCAGCAGATTTAAATCTGTACCATCGTAGCTCTGTTACCCCAGCAGCATCAAGGGTGTCACTAAGTGACACTCTGAGTACTAACAGGCTTCACCATTGCTGGATCATGACTTAGCGGTACATTTCTTCCTTTGAACTACCAGGGAGGGAGAGCTGCCTGTCCCTGAGGAAAAGAGGGTCAAATTCGCCTTCCAGTAAGCCTCAAGAAAGGCCGCCAGCCGCAAAACAGAGGCTCACTGCACGTATCATAATGGGTCACCTTTCCCTGCTCACACCCTTCTAGCGTCCTGACCCCCGCAGACACTTCATTTCGGGAGCGCAGGGCCACCAAGCTGCATCTACAGATAAACATCGAGAATCAGGATCGCCCAGCGAGCGCTTCCTGGACTGAGCCGAGGGCTCCAGTGATTTCCCTGGCCTGCCACCGAGTCATTTAAGAAGTGAAATATGCCAACGGGGCCGGGTACCCAGCACCTGGGAGCCCGTTCCACCGCCTCTGCGATGGAGTGGGAGCTGCCAATGGCTGGGCAACGTCTCTGCGGATGGCGCATTCGCAGGTGGGTCTTGCCGGCTCCCCGGCCCTCTGCGCTGTGCCAGCCTCACACCTGACCCGGTGCCAGGAATACAGCCAGAGGCTCCGGTGGGTATGCGCTTCCGTAGAGACACGCACAACTCCGCTCCGGAAGGGCGGGGAGGGAGAGCCAACCGGCGGAGGTAGGACTGGGAGCAGGACCCCGACATGCTGCGTCGGCAAGGACTCTGGGGGCTCGCGCATAATGAGGCTTTGCGGCGCTTCTGCTCGCACTGCGCTTCCTTTGGCAGCGCCTGGAAGCGGCAGGAGCTGAGATTTGCGCGGCTGGCGGGCAGGAGGGATGGAGGCTCAGGGGACCGCTTCCTGCCCCCCACATGCACAGCTAGACCGCAGTGTCCCCCCTTCGCGCCCATTCTCACCCGAGACGCCAGTGCCAAAGCGTCAGGGGGTCGCAGCTCGCTCGAGGCCCTGACGGGTGCCTGACGGGTGCCGGAGCAGCTGGCAAAAGAAAGTGGGGGGAGGCGAGGCTGGACCTGTCGTGTGTGTGCGGGTCGGTGGCTCCGGGCTGCCCCTGCAAAGGCCCCCGCCAGCCGCGGGCACCTACCTCGATCCACTTCTGCGCCTCGGAGAAGGCGGGCTCGGGGGGCGGCTCAGGCTGCAGGGGCTGAAGAGCTTCCAGACCGAGAGCCGCACAAGCCATTTGCGAAGCCCCGCGTCCACTCAAGCGCTGGGTCGCCGGGATGAGGACGGCCGCCGCCGACGCCGCCGCCGCCGACGCCGCAGGAGCGCGCTCCCCGCCCCTTCCCGCCCGCCCGCCCGCCTGCTCTCCTCCCCTGCCCGCCCCTCCCCCGCGCGGAGCAGGTCCCGGAGGAGAGCCGCGCTGCCGCCGAGGACGCCGCCGCAGCTGTTCCCAGCGCCGCCCGGCTCGGCCGCGCCGTGAGTCCCCGCGGGAGCGAGCGCGGAGGCGCCAGGAGCTCCCTCCTCCCCACCTCCTCTGCCCGCTCCACCCACCCCCTCCGGGGCGGGGGTGTCAGCCACCAACTAAAAATAACCGAGAGTGAGCACTGGGTGTCTCCCTCCCTGCCCACGACGCGACTGGGAGAGGGACTCGGGCAGCCGCCCCGCACGTCCCCGCGCCGCGCCGGCTGCGGAGGGGCGAGCGGGTCGGGCCGCACCTGGGAGACGCGCGGCGAGCCGGGCGCACGCGTCCCGGGGGAGCCCGCGCTGCCGCAGGCTAGCAGTGGCCGCCCGCACCTGCTGTCCCCCACTCACGGCCGCAGAAGTGGGGGGCAAGAGGCGCAGCTCTCTGACCCGATGCCAGGGATGTTCAGTCACCTGATCTTTTTGTAAGAAAAAAAAAAAAAGATAAACGACCCTTATAAACTTTTTTCTCTGCGGGCAAGCTACCTGTGTCCCAGTCTGTTCATTGATTTAACTCATCTTTATTGTGCACCTACTATGCGCTGGGGACACAGAGATGAAAAAAGGGAAGGGAAGGGGACGGAAGAACTGGATCCAGCCCTCAAAATAATTACATTCTAGAAGGAATGGGGTAAAACAAAAGAAGGTAATGGTGGAGAGTGATATATGCTAAGAAGATAAAAGAGAAGAAAAGATCGACTATGACCTGGGAAGAGAGTATTAGCTAACTTCGGACTGCCTCTCCACCTTCACCTGGGAGGCTGGCCTGTGAGTCCAGGTTCTGGTGATGGGAGGGAGGCAGGAGGTCAGCAGGCTGGAGGAGAGGGAAGTGGGGGTATTTTTGCTGCCTCTTTTGCAAAAGGCTGCGGGGATTGGCAGCACCACTCCGCCAAGGCTGCCACTCTGTCTGGGGCCTCTCCTTGGGTTCTCTGAAGGTTCCCGGTTCCTCTTGTGCCACCCCACTTCCCCAGGCCCAGTGGGGGTAAAGCCTTCCCCATCCTATTCTGGTTTCTGGCCTGCCCACTCCCTGCTAACAGTCTCTTAATAAACTCTTCTCAGCCACCTTTATGTGAGCACGCCTGCTGTTTTGCCTGAGAGCCCAAATGATGATCAAGGAAGGTTTTCCTGACAAGATGACGTGACGAGGTGACATGAATGAGGAAGATGTTAATCATGCAAAACTCTGGAGAAACATTTCCAGATGGGTGCAAAGGCCTCGAGGTAGAAGTAAGCTTGGTAGGGCTCGTGGAACCCACAGAAAGCCAGCGTTACTGGAGTGTGGTGAGCAAAGAGTCAGGTGGGAATGATAGCATGGGAGAGACAGATGAGATGGGGGGTGCCAGACCACAGTGGGCAGGGCGAGAAGTCCATGGGTGCCTCAGCAGCTAAGTCTCTTTCCTGTTCAGAGTCCAAGTTTAGCCTTTGTCTAATTCTGCTGCTATAATGGGAGAATGGAACAAAAAGCAGGCCTGAAATTCCACTATTACTGGCTTTGGAGTCAGACAGGCTTTAGTTTATTTACTTTTAAAACACTTACATGGCACTTAAATTGTGCCAGGCACTGTTTTAAGTGCATTACAAATAATTGACTAACTTATTCCCTATTTCAACCCTGTAAGATACACTATTACCATCCCTATGAAAACACCAGGGGACTGAGAGGGGTGTCACACAGCTGGTGAGCAGTGAAACCCTGATTCAAGCCCAGACAGCCTGGCGCCAGATCTGCTCTTAACTGCACACCAAGCTGCCTTACTAGTCCCAGGCCAGACTCTGCCGCTTACTGTATGTGCCTCAGTTTCCTCATCTCAAATGAGGTTGAAATGGCAACATTTCAGCAAGTCACTGTGAGGAGCAAACAGGAGTTCTGAATGTGAAAGGACCAAAACTGGGCCTGGCATATAATTACTGCTCAGGACAAGCCAGCTGAGCTTCCCTCCCGTCCTGCCTTCCAGAAAGGACGAGAGGGAGGAGAAGTTATAAAGAAGAGTGAAGAAGGTAAGCAGAGGAAAAGGGTTAGTAAAATATAGTCAGAAGATGACCTTGTCTCCATGAAGAAACATGGTAAAGTAAAATAATTCACAAAATGATGCAGCACACTGACACGAGATGCCACTTTGGGCCGATTCCACTGCATGAAGTGACTAGGCATAGGGGAAGCCCGCTGACCCAAATGATATATCTGCATCCATTTGAAAACGAGTATAAAAGTTAAATCCACCATATCTCTGAAGTATCTGCTATCAAAATTGGCATTCGTACTAAAGCATATTTTTTTCTTTCAGTACTTTTTAAGTGTTTTAAGGTTTATAATCACAAGGTGACATCTGCTTTTCCTGAACTCTGCTACCAATAACAAATTCACACGTTACCGAAGACCTAAAGACTTAAATCCATAATAGAGTTCAAACCTAGTGTCATTATCAATAATATTTACAAATCATTGTTAAGCACCTACTTACTATGTGTAAGAGATTGTACTAGCATCAGAAGAATCCACAAAGGGACACACAGAATTTTCATTTCTGTATAGTCTAGTTTTCATATATAAAAGTAATGCCTGTTGGAAAAAATCTGAAAAATATAATGAAGAAAACTAATCTGGAAGAAACCCTACAATTCAGAGATCATCATCACTATTTGGGAGGTGTGAAACAACATTTTGATCAGGAAAAAAACTATAAGACAATATATGGTAAATGCCAAATGAGGGATTAATGTATTCAAAGAGCATGGATTTTTTGGTAACAGATTTCTTAAGATATCATTCACATACCATACAATCCACCCGCTTAGGCTGTATAGTTCAGTGTTTTTTAGTATATTCAGAGTTGTACAACCATCACCACATTAATTTTGGAACATTTTAATCCCTCCAAAAAGGAAACCCCATGCCCTGTCGCAGTTATCCCCCTAACCTCACATGCCCCCAAGCCCTGGCAACCACTAATCTACTTTCTGTCTCTATAAATTTGACTGTTCTGGACATTTCATATAAATGAGATCATACAAGGTGTGGTCCTTTGTGTGTGGCTTCTCTCGCTTGGCAGAATGTTTTCAAGGTTCATCCATGTTGCAGCATGTATCAGTACTTCATTCCTTTTTATGGACAAATAACATGCCACTGTATGGCTATACCATATTTTGTATATCATTCATCAGTTGATAGGGCCTTGGGTTGTTTCCACTTTTTGGTTATTATGAATAATGCTTCTCTAAACGTTCATGTACAAGTTTTTGTGTGGCCGCATGTTTTGGTTTCTCTTGGGCATATGCCAAGAAGTAGAATTGCTGGGTTATTTGATAACTCTATGTTTAAATTTTTTTATAAACTACCAACTGTTTTCCAAAGTATTGATAGCTACACCATCTTACAGTCCCACCAGCAGTGTAAAAGGGTTCCAATTTCTCCACCTCCTTGCTAACACTTGTCATTTTCCAACTTTTTGATTACAGATATCCTAGATGGTGTGAAGTGGTATCTCCTTGTGGTTTTAATTTGCATTTCTCTGATGACTAATGATGTTAAGCATCTTTTCATGTACATAATGGCCATTTGGACATCTTCTTGGGAGAAATGTCTATTCAGATTTTTGTCCATTTTTAAATTGTCGTTTCTCTTTTTACTATTGAGTTATGAATTCTTTATATATTTTAGATAGGAGTCACTTATCAGATATATGATTTGCAAATATTTTCTCCATTCTGTGGGTTAACATTTCACTTTCTTGAACCTGTCCTTTGAAACACAAAAGTTTTTAATTTTGACAAAGTCTAATGAATCTGTTTTTTTCTTTTGTTGTTTGTGCTTTTAGTGTCATATTTAAGGAGCCGTTGCCTAATCCAAGGTCGTGAAGATTTATGCCTGTGTTTTCTTCTAAGTTTTATAGTTGTCATTCTTACATTTAGATACTTAATCCGTATTTAGTTATTTTTGTAAAAGCATGGGTTTTGAGGTCAAACTCAGTGTGACAGTCTGGGTCTTCTGAGAAACAGACAACAAGATTGAATTAAAGGTGCAAGGATTTTGGGCTTCCCTGGTGGCGCAGTGGTTGAGGATCTGCCTGCTAGTGCAGGGGACACGGGTTCGAGCCCTGGTCTGGGAAGATCCCACATGCCACGGAGCAACTGGGCCCGTGAGCCACAACTACTGAGCCTGCGCGTCTGGAGCCTGTGCCCCGCAACGGGAGGGGCCGCGATAGTGAAAGGCCCGCGCACCGCGATGAAGAGCGGTCCCCGCACCGCGATGAAGAGTGGCCCCCACTTGCCGCAACTAGAGAAAGCCCTCGCACGAACCGAAGACCCAGCACAGCCAAAAATAAATAAATAAATAAAAATAAAAGTAGCTATAAAAAATTTAAAAAAAAAAAAAAAAAAAAAAAGGTGCAAGGATTTTATTAGGGAAATGACTGTGAGAGAAAATGCTGGGAAAACAATCAGAGCACAATGCAAGTCTGACCTGAGTGAAGAGAGGAAAAGGAAGGTCAGGTAGAAACCTTGTTGTAGGCTGCCTTTCAGTCCAAGGAAGGTTCAGCGAGGCCATCAGAAGGTCCGTGAACCTAAGTCAGCTACCAGAAGAGTCCTGGGTCTCCTAGAAACAAGCCTGCCTTAGTATTCCTGCTGTATACCTGCCGTATTTAGTAACTGGCTGGGGGCAGCCCAGTGGGAAATGCTGTTCAATGCAAACATGGCAATGGATTTCAGAGCACAACTGCTGGGGCCCTTGGTCAGTTCAGCTCCCTGAAGGGCACATTTCATAGATGCCACATGTTACGTAAGTGAAAATGTTATTTAACCTCTCTGAGTCTCCGTTTTCTTGATTAAGCACCTGTTTCCTTGCCTGGGACTTAGAAATCAGGGGTTAATAATAGTTTTGATGATATTATGTGTGTTTAAATATATATCTATTAATATATAAAATGCAATAAATCAACTGGACAAAGACTAACTCTAAATTTCATTGTGTGTAATACTTTGAAGAATTATGGTTGGTGGTAAATAAATGTACTAAACTTCTTATCCTCCAAGATCTGACTTAAATGTCACCTTTTTGATGACTTCGTTAGCAACCATGTCAAAACTAGTCACCTCTTCTTCTGTGTTCCCATAAAGTAGTGATTGTCAACATAACAAAGTAGGTATGAGAATCTTTAGGAAGGGTTTTGAAAAATAGTCCAAATTCATCATTGTTTGATTTTAAAGCCATTTAAAATAACGTGAATAACAATTTTAATTTCCCAGACTATGACAGACTAACTTTCCTGTTATAAAACTCATATAAATGCCACACAAAATATTTTTTTTTAATTTTTTACATGAAGAGCCAAACTCAAAAGAAATTCCCAGGAAGGCAAAATGGAGAAGAAACATAAAACTAGAGCAGTGAGCTTATGAATTGACCCTCAACTGCCCTGTAGAGAGACCTAGTGAACAGTGGCCGCTAGACTCAGAAACCTAGGGCTAGGGTTTGAGTCCTAGAAGTCGAGGCCCTGGGCCTGTGCCACGTGAAGAAATGAAACTGAGCAGCAACACACACACACAAACACATATGTATGTGCGATATTCCCACAGAGAAAGAGTAGACCAGAAAATATCCCACTACCACCACCACCACAGAAGGAGACAATAAGGAAGCTTCTTTTTCTTGACCTCATCTCTGGTTGGGAGGTGGGTGAACCTCCCCTGAGAATATGTGAACAAAGGCCTAATCCACTTTATGGACAACTTACACAAGATCTGTGGCCTCCCAAGCTTAGAAATTAACTTAGAATTTGGTCTAGGATCTCTTAGGTACCTAGAAGAAGCAAATGTAAAATCCCTTTTGAAGACATGCCCTCCATCCAAGCCTCACAGGAACACCCCAGACAAACTGCTGAAAATAAGCTTACAATCCAAAAGTACAAAATGCATGCAAAAACCATGCAACCTAAACAAAATTCAAGAGACACAACAAAGAACTAATTAGACTCCCCAGAACAACTAGAAAGGTGTAGTCATAAATGTAAAACTCAAAGGATGTGTTACAGTACAGGTTAGACACAAGTGAAAAGAGAATTTGTGAACTAGAAGGTGGATCTTTGGAAATTATATTGAATGAAGCCTAGGAAAATAGGAAATAAAATGTTTAAAAGGGGTTAAGAGAATATGAATATTCCATAAAACAGTTCCTAGGAATTATAGAAGGACAGAATGGAGAAAATAAGAAGAGGCAATATTTCAAAAGATAATGACTAGAATCTTCTAGAATTAATGAAGTACGTGAACAATTAGATTCAGAAAGCATAATGAGTCCAGGATAAAGTATTATATTTATTTTAAAAAGACATTATTTAATGATGATGAAAAACACTGAGATAGCAGCTTCTTTATATCTCTACATCTCTACACATATAATACTGTCCTATGGTTAGATGTATAGTAGGAATCAATTCTTTTCTTTGAGACTGGCACTGTCATGGCACCTATGGTTAGATGTATAGTAGGAATCAGTTCTTTTCTTTGAGACTGGCACAAGTGAGTGCTGAATGTATGAATGAATGATGATGGATAAATGTAATCTAGGACAAATAGTTTAAACCAATCTATAGTGAAGGTGAAATACACTTCTAACATGTTCTTTTTCAATTTTTCAATTGCATTTGTTTCACAAAATTTTAAGGAGATTTCATAAGAGAAACGCAAGTAAAAATTATACTGAACTAGCATTTCTGAACTATTGATTTTCTGCGTACTGAGTAACTCTCTAAAATCTGAAGAGTCATATCATTCTTCAAGTCTAAAAATTTTCATTTCTTTCAAAGTTTCCTCCCTTCCATTTTCTTTCTTCTAGGACTTCTGTTTCTTGGAGTTGTTCCTCTTGGTGGTCCTCTATGTCTCATCTTTTCTCTCATATTTTCCATCTCGTTGTTTTTATGCTTGATGTTCTGAGTGACTTCTTTTTTCTGGTTTTCCTATTGAATTTTTAATTTTACTAACTATAATTTTATCACTAAGAGTTTGCTTGTATCAAATGTTGCTTTCTCTAAGCAAAATATTCTTGTTTTGTGGATATATTAACATCTTAAACATGAATATATTAGAAATTAAAATTTTCTTCTGGGGTGATGAAAATGTTTTGCATCTTCATGGGTGGTTATACAGTTATATAAACAGAAGTCAATGAGCTATACATTATGATTTGTGCATTTTACTCTCTGTAAATTTTGCCTTAAAAATGACTTTGCTGTTACTGGAGGAATGAGGACAAAAGTAAATCTGGGTTCTACTGGGCCTGAGGCTTTTACAAATTACAAATATGAAATTAGGTTTGAAAGTAAATATTTATTTAGAATGAAAAAAGAAATAAAACAAAATACAAATTTTAAGAAGCTTTCAAATACCACAACCATTACAAAATCCAGAAAAATAATAAAATTATTTTTGTTAATTGCCTGACACGTCTCTATAATCCTTTTTTGGGGGGGGGGTACATCCTCTTTGATTACCTCTTCATATTACATTTTGTATAATCATTTTTCTATACAGAGAAAAGAGAGAGAGAATATTCAGTCTTGTCTTTATCATGGTAAATTGACATTTGGTTGGGTTTTTTTTTTCACTGAAATTTATTTTATTAGACTTAATATACTCATGAAAAAAAATATTAAAAACCACAATATACATTACAGTACGAAAAGGAAAAAGTAATGGATTAATATTTTTAGTAACATTACTATATTCTTTAACATGCGGAAAAAACACATGAAACGTTGCTTCCAATAAGTAAACTCTGCAAAGTTGAGAGATTGATTTGCACTAAGAATATTAGCATTGAAGTAATTCAAGTTGTTTCTTCAGTTTTACAATCACTGTGCTATCTATCACTGCTTATTTAGAAGCTACTGTTTAAATGCAGGGTATATATTATCACGGAGGTTAAAGACACATCTGTGTTTGAAGCAAAATGAAATTATTCTGAACCATTAAGATGAACCTACTCTCAAAAAGACATGTGTGGCTGCATCAATGTGTGTCTGAGGTTAACTGTATAACTGGGAGTTTATCAAACATAACTCCCATGTGGAATATAATGCTCATTAAAGGATGAGTAATTAAAAATGGACTAATTTAAACTTTACACAACTATTGTGTTATAAAATCTCAATAGTAAAGGTAGCCATTGCTTTGAACTTAGACCAACAGAAGACTTTGTGAGAGAGGATTTTTTTTATCACTAACAATGTTAAGTTACTGGAACATGGCAATATTAAAATCTGGACTTTTGTTGATGGTTCAGAAAGCTTCTTGCAACTGTACAGTTCACTGTTGAAACATGATATAAATTTTTAAGATTGTTATCAAATCTAGGAAAACCTCTATCAAGTTATTTTATATGAGTTATAAGATTCCAGGCCTTTCAAGTTTCCTGTAATTCTCAGTTACTGTAATAGTGACCCATCTTAAATGCTCTTCCAATCGACAGTTCTCATTAACCATTTTGCTATTAACGTTCCTGTGGTAGTTATGTATTGAGTTTTATGTTTCCTTTGCCATCAGTACTTCGTGTTAATTCAGCTGGAAATTTAATCATAGGAATTCTGATAAATACTGTATGACACAATTTTTGTTAAAAATATACAGTGTGTTTATAATTATACACACTGCATTTAGCAAGACTATTTCTGATTGGCTAGAACTTCCAATCTGACTAGAATTCGTTGAGAACCAAATCCTCCATCTTTGGTTTTACAAGTCTGGTGAAGGAAAGAATTTTCCACAGACTAGCTCCTCGCTCCACTTCCATCTTGTTTCTCTGCCACACCCACATCCCAGGGTGCCAGGTACCACAGGACATGGTCATCCCTCAATCCAGTCTCTGACCCAGCACCTTTGTGTCATGATGCTGAGTGAATGCACATAGTGGGCAGTAGGAATATTACTACAACTTGTTCCTATGCCAGAACTACTGCCATCCATATAAACATATCCCACTAAATCCATACTTAATGTATCCCCAACTCAACTGCTCCTTACCCAGACCCCCAAAATACCTGCAGTCATTTCCTCACCACTCAACAGGAGGGGAATCGGATAGAGGGGAAGTCTGCGTGGAAAGGGACAGCAGTCTTAACCATTGCAGTTAAAATCTCTTTTACAAATGTTACAAAAATTTTACAAAAATATATGGCCATGTGAACATTCTGAAGGCTCACCCCAGGGTCTTGGAAGAGGCCAAAGTGAGGGAGGGGACACGAAGCTTAAACTTCCTTAGCTCCCCGGTTAATCCACCTCTGGATGTGAGACACAAGCGAGATGAACTCTCTTCAATCATTAATTCCAAAATGCATAGTGCTCTCCAGAGTCACTTATTCCTCACATGTTAATTGAGTGTCTGGAAGTTCAGGCAAAATATATATTAAAGATATCTTTTATTCCTAGAAGAAAACTACATTGACAGAAAAAATCACATTTATTTGAATGTCTGTTCTCTACAGGAAATGAAGATTGAAACAATGATTTCTGCTTGTCATTGTCTCACTTAGTAAAGAATATAGTTTTTGTGCTGGAGACCGCTAAAGCTTATTAATGATTTTCAGATTTCAGCAATTAGATGCTTACACTGTCTTTCTCTTATCTGATACTTACAGACACTTTAACATATTTAAGCATATACCTGAGCATCGTATCATTTATTTTCCTGTTATTAACTAAAGTTAAAGCACTTTAGGAGGGACTACTAAACATCTCTGCGGAAAATGGTAGAATAGTACAGTCCTTTCTAAAACTATCCTGATGGGGAGCCTGTTTCCTATTCAGTTCAAATGCCAGGCAGTATGGCTGCTTCCTCTGTTCCTATGGAAACCTCAGCCTTGCTGAAGTTCAAGTTAATTTCTTACTGCCATCTGCCTGTTGAGCTACAGGGCTTTCTTTAGCTAATATCGTGCAGAGGCCTGTTAGGAGAATGAAGTTTACTTAGGAACTCCCTGGGCTGTCCCAACAGGAGGTCAAGATTGAAAACAGATCCAGCTGAACCTCAGTGCAGAATTAGCTGAAGGATGAAAGGAGTTAAAATATACTGTGTGAGGTATTTTTTAAAATTAACCCATATTTAATACCAATTGACTAGATGGGATATTAAAAAGAGTTCACACTACATTGGACAAAGTTTGTGTAATGTTTTATCATCCCTTTAAACTCTAAAATTGCCACATTTCTATGTGCTTCTTGAAAATGTTAATGATATCTCAAATCAAAGGTCACAAGCTGGTGACCCGTGAATCAGCTCTGGCCTGCAGACATGGTTTTTTGGCCCACACAGTGTTTTAAAACAATGCTTGAATTAGTGGCCAACTTCTAGAAATTAGAAAACTTCATGAGAGAAAGAAAAAAGTCCTCTGGATTTCCAACTTCTCTTTAAAAAAAAACTTGGAAGATGTGGCCAGCTCCGCATTCGTCATTGTTGAAGCCAGAGCTCAGCAGCGGCTGCCCCTGGGAGAGACGGGGGTCTCCCATTTGGCACAGTCCCTGTCACTCCTTACCCTTTCACACTGGCCTGCTTCGTTCATTAGTAGTAGCTGCCTGGCCTCTACGACACTTGCATTCACAATTCCTGCCTTAGATTCATGCAGTGCTCACTTCCTAAAGAGTAATACATAAACTCGAAAACCCAAGCACGCACTAGCTCACAGAATACAGTATTTTTACCAGCCTAACACATAGGGTAGCAAATAATCAATCCTTTTCACTAATCGATCAGTGATATTAATCCCTGTTGTTTGCGTCTCTAGCGTGAATTCTCTAGCATAAATTACTTGATTTAAATAATTTGCAATGCTGCCCATCAAGTATCAGCAAAGAAGAAGACGGTAAGCATATCAGCCTTTCTGTTCTCTACCTAAGAATGGTTATTAGTAATAATCAGCTGTATTTGTTGTTTGCTTTCTAAGTGGCATCACTGTGCTTTATAGCAATACCATATCAAATCACTATAATCCTCTTCGTTTTACAGATAAGAGAACTGAGGTTTAGGAGGATCAATAACTTGCCCAAAGTCATATACCTAGTAGATAACAAATTCCAGCTTCACTCAATTCTTTCTGATTCTAGAGCCTGCACATTAAACCACTACAGCTTGTTTATCCTCATTTTAGGTAAATGTTTTCACCAAGAGTTTAAACTATTTCTGTATTTCTAAAGCTGCCTCAGAATATGTTCAGAATGACAAAAAAGTCTGTGACACAGTCCTTTCCTTCAAGGAATATAGAATTTCAGTGAGAAGAGTCATTGTTTTAGAAGATTTTATTGCCTACACTGCCCACAAACAAATAAATATGCAATTACATGTTATCTTAGAGGGAAATAGAAGGATCTATGCTAATGCATAGAACTGAAGCATGGGTTAACCAGAAGAAAAAGTATGCACAAAGACATTTGGAAGTACAAGACAGTATGGTGCTTGGGGAAAATTGAAAGTAGTTGGCGTGAGCTAAGAACTAGAAGAGGCATTTCACAAAAGGATGAGTACAACTGGCCAATAACATGGTGGGATAATACTCTGAAATATCAGCAGACGTTTTTAAATGGGTATTTACTTTCTCCCTTTGCCCTTCCTTCCCTGCATCTCCACAGCTTGGTGTTTCATACCGATGGCCTCAAGGAAATGGTGGTATGACTAGACAGGTGGAGCCTCTGACAGCCTCACCATCCTTCTCAAGTGCCAGCCTGTCACAGGGCAGCATAACGATGCCTGTGCCCCAAAGGGGCCTCAGAAATGGTGAAGTGGGCTGTCAGAACTGAAAGCTCCTCCTGGAAAGGAATAAGGGACATCTTGACATGTTTTTGTCCCTAATCCCACAGGAACCGATGATCAAAGACCAAGTGAATAGATGGCCATCTCATTCCAATACATACTAGAGTGGGAAAGTAGCATCACCAGTCAGTTGGATTCCCCCTAAAACGCACGCCAAGACTCATACCCAATGCTTCACACTTAGCCCCCTGGAATTTGGCTGTGATCCCAGGGGAAAGTGTGTGTGGGACTGAGATTAATTTCCCATCTCCCTAGTGGAATGAGGACCCAAAGACTGAGAAAATAGACTGAGTACAGAAAAATAAACAGTGCCTTTTGCACACCTGAGCTGAGAAGCAAGTGTCATAGCATCTTTTAGGAATCACTAATAATTGCGGAAATACAGATTATAATAAGATTCCATTTGTTTTGCCTAACAGATCGACAAACACTAAATAGGTTGATAATTACGTTTGTGAGATTGCAGGGAGACAGGCAGTCACAAATACTGTTGGTGGGAGAGTAAACCAATATAAACACTCTTGAGGGCATGTGGCACCATGTATCCATTCTAAGGAAATCGCTGGACGTGCACTCATATATAAAGAACGTTCAGTTTAGTGTTACTTGCAATAGTGAATAATTACAGTGACATATCCAACAAAAGTGGGGTTTATTAAGTAAATTATAATAAATTATTAAAATGGAACAACACATAGCCATGAAAATAATTGAGGTAGTTCTCTGCTTACTAACATATCCAATGCTTGTAATATATAGTTAAAGCGGAGAAAAGCAAGTGTCCAAATGGTGTGTATATTATGTTCAAATTCTTTTAACTACTTATACTTGCAGAAAAAAATCTGTGAGGATAGGCACCAATGTATTAACAGTGACAGTCTTTGATTGACATGATTATGAATCATTTAAATTTTGTTTCCATTTGACTTCTCTCTATCTTCTAATTGTTATCAATGGATATGAATTACTTGTGTTACTATTTTCTTAATGCTATTTTAAAAAAGAAAGTAGTTGAGGAAGGCTAAAACCTACGATGATCATGGATGAATGATAAGGGTGGGAAATGGAGAAGTGCTCAGGGATCAGATCAAGAGCTCAAGGCACTTTTTTTTTTTCAACATCCCAGTAAACAACATAACTGTAAAAATGACTGAGCCATTTCTCTCAGCAGGCACCGAGAGACCTTGCGAATTCATACTAGAGCCAATATCTTAACATTTTTATTCTCATGTAAATGGTTAAATACAGATAATTTATTTTCCCTTGCCTACATTACCGAGGCAACAAAATATAGAGTCTTTAAGGTGATAATTATCTGCTCTCCATCCGATATACCACAATTATTATTTATACTGCTGGTTCTCCTACTTTTATTCAGAGCCAGCCCAATAGGACTCTCAACAACAGGTAGTGATTTTTCAAGGAGAACCTGCTCCCCTCCCGGTACTCCCCTCCCTGGAAAGGAGGCACTTGATACCTCCTCCAGGAGATTCTAATATCTCTCCCCCAGATACCCTGTCTGATCTATACTGTTCAGTTGTAACAAATCACACAGTACCTTGTCACATCCTTTTTCCTGGTGTAACATTTGCATTGGTTTCCTAGGGCTGCTGAAGCAAATTACCACAAATGTGGGACCTTAAAACAACAGAAATTTATTATTTCACAATTCTGGAGGTCAGAAGGTCCAAAATCAAGGTGTCAGGAGGGCCACTCTCCCTCTGATGGTCTAGGGGAGAACACTTCCTTGCCTCTTCCTTTTTAGGGGTTCCTGGCGTTCCTTGGCTGGTGGTAGCATAACTCCAGTCTCTGCCTCCATCTTCACATGCCCTTCTTCTCTCTCTCTCTCTCTCTCTCTCTCTCTCTCTCTCTCTCTCTCTCTCTCTCTCATTTTAAGACCCACCCTGAATCTCAGCAAGACTTAATTGCATCTGCAAAGAACCTATTTCCAGATAAGGTCACATCCACAGGTAGTGGTGGGTAGGATTTGGACATATCTTTTGGGGGGACACAATTCAACCCACTACAATGTTACACCTATATATGATTTTCTTTTTAGATAAGGAGCTAACCATAATTACAGATAAAATTTATTGAGAATTTATTCAGGCATTGTGTTAAGCATTTTATGAGCATTATCTCAGTTAAGGTTACAAAATATCTCTCCCCCACCCCTCCGCCTCCCATCCGCTACTCAAAAATCCAGTTTCCATTACTTTGCCTTCTGGTAAGGAGAGTAGCATTTCAAAATTCCTGCCAGGGAGTAGGGCTAAGGCTTTCACAAGGGAGGAAGAATTGCTGCCCCTGGACAATCACTAGTATGACCTGTTTGGCCACTTTTTTTTTTTTTACATCTTTCTTGGTGTATAATTGCTTTACAATGGTGTGTTGGTTTCTGCTTTATAACAAAGTGAATCAGCTATACATATACATATATCCCCATATCTCCTCCCTCTAGCGTCTCCCTCCCATCCTCCCTATCCCACCCCTCTAGGTGGTCATAAAGCACCGAGCTAATCTCCCTGTGCTATGCGGCTGCTTCCCACTAGCTATCTATTTTACATTTGGTAGTGTATGTATGTCAGGGCTACTCTCTCACTTCGTCCCAGCTTACCCTTCTCCCTCCCCGTGTCCTCAAGTCCATTCTCTACATCTGCGTCTTTACTCCTGTCCTGCCCCTAGGTTCATCAGAACCATTTGTTTTTTCAGATTACATATATATGTGTTAGCATACGGTATTTGTTTTTCTCTTTCTGACTTACTTCACTCTGTATGACAGACTCTAAGTCCATCCACCTCACTACAAATAACTCGATTTCATTTCTTTTTATGGCTGAGTAATATTCCATTGTATATATGTGCCACATCTTCTTTATCCATTCATCTGTCGATGGACACTTAGGTTGCTTCCATGTCCTGGCTATTGTAAATAGAGCTGCAATGAACATTGTGGTATATGACCCTTTTTGAATTATGGTTTTCTCAGGGTATATGCCCAGTAGTGGGACTGCTGGGTCATATGGTAGTTCTATTTTAAGTTTTTTAAGCAACCTCCATACTGTTCTCCATAGTGGCTGTATCAATTTACATTCCCACCAACAGTGCAAGAGGGTTCCCTTTTCTCCACACCATCTCCAGCATTTAATGTTTGTAGATTTTTTGATGATGGCCATTTTGACCTGTGTGAGGTGATACCTCACTGTAGTTTTGATTTGCATTTCTCTAATGATAAGTGATATTGAGCAGTTTTTCATGTGTTTGTTGGCAATCTGTATATCTTCTTTGAAGAAATGTCTATTTAGGTCTTCTGCCCATTTTTGGATTGGGTTGTTTGTTTTTTTGATATTGAGTTGCATGAGCTGCTTGTAAATTTTGGAGATTAAGCCATTGTCAGTTGCTTCATTTGCAAATATTTTCTCCCATTCTGAGGGTTGTCTTTTCATCTTGTTTATGGTTTCCTTTGCTGTGCAAAAGCTTTTAAGTTTCATTAGGTCCCATTTGTTTATTTTTGTTTTTATTTCCATTTCTCTAAGAGGTGGGTCAAAACGGATCTTGCTGTGATTTATGTCATAGAGTGTTCTGCCTATATTTTCCTCTAAGAGTTTTATAGTGTCTGACCTTACATTTAGGTCTTTAATCCATTTTGAGTTTATTTTTGTGTATGGTGTTAGGGAGGGTTCTAATTTCATTCTTTTACATGTAGCTGTCCAGTTTTCCCAGCACCACTTATTGCAGGGGCTGTCTTTTCTCCACTGTATATTCTTGCCTCCTTTATCAAAGATAAGGGGACCATATGTGCATGGGTTTATCTCTGGGCTTTCTATCCTGTTCCATTGATCTATATTTCTGTTTTTGTGCCAGTACCATACTGTCTTGATTACCGTAGCTTTATAGTATAGTCTGAAGTCTGGGAGCCTGATTCCTCCAGCTCTGTTTTTCCTTCTCAACATTGCTTTGACTATTCGGGGTCTTTTGTGTTGCCATACAAATTGTGAAATTTTTTGTTCTAGTTCTGTGAAAAATGCCATTGGTAGTTTGATAGGGATTTCACTGAATCTGTAGATTGCTTTGGGTAGTATAGTCATTTTCACAATGTTGATTCTTCCAATCCAAGAACATGGTATATCTCTCCATCTGTTGGTATCATCTTTAATTTCTTTCATCAGTGTCTTATAGTTTTCTGCATACAGGTCTTTTGTCTCCTTAGGTAGGTTTATTCCTAGGTATTTTATTCTTTTTGTTGCAATGGTAAATGGGAGTGTTTTCTTAATTTCTCTTTCAGATTTTTCATCATTAGTGTATAGGAATGCAAGAGATTTCTGTGCATTAATTTTGTATCCTGCTACTTTACCAAATTCAGTGATTAGCTCTAGTAGTTTTCCGGTAACATCTTTAGGATTTTCTATGTATAGTATCATGTCATCTGCAAACACTGATAGCTTTACTTCTTCTTTTCTGATTTGGATTCCTTTTATTTCTTTTTCTTCTCTGATTGCTGTGGCTAAAACTTCCAAAACTATGTTGAATAATAGTGGTGAGAGTAGACAACCTTGTCTTGTTCCTGATCTTAGAGGAAATGGTTTCAGTTTTTCACCATTGAGAAAGATGTTGGCTGTGGGTTTGTCATATATGGCCTTTATTATATTGAGGTAAGTTCCCTCTATGCCTACTTTCTGGAGGGTTTTTATTATAAATGGGTGTTGAATTTTGTCGAAAGTTTTTCTGCATCTATTGAGATCATCATATGTGTTTTCTCCTGCAATTTGTTAATATGGTATATCACATGGATTGATTTGCATATATTGAAGAATTCTTGCATTCCTGGGTTAAACCCCAGTTGATCATGGTGTATGATCCCTTTAACATGCTGTTGGATTCTATTTGCTAGTATTTTGTTGAGGATTTTTGCATCTCTATTCATCAGTGATATTGGCCTGTAGTTTTCTTTCTTTGTGACATCTTTGTCTGGTTTTGGTATCAGGGTGATGGTGGCCTCATAGAATGAGTTTGGAAGTGTTCCTCTCTCCACTATATTTTGGAAGAGTTTGAGAAGGATAGATGTTCACTCTTCTCTAAATGTTTGATAGAATTCGCCTGTGAAGCTATCTGGTCCTGGGCTTTTGTTTGTTGGAAGATTTTTAATCACAGTCTCAATTTCAGTGTTCGTGATTGGCCTGTTTATACCTTCTATGTCTTCCTGGTTCAGTCTTGGAATGTTGTGCTTTTCTAAGAATTTGTCCATTTCTTCCAGGTTGTCCATTTTATTGGCATATAGTGGCTTGTTGTAATCTCCCGTGATCCTTTGTATTTCTGCAGTGTCAGTTGTTACTTCTCATTTTTCATTTCTAATTCTATTGATTTGAGTCTTCTCCCTTTTTTCCTTGATGAGTCTGGCTAATGGTTTATCAGTTTTGTTTATCTTCTCAAAGAACCAGCTTTTAGTTTTACTGATCTTTGCTGCTGTTTCCTTCATTTCTTTCTGATCTGACCTTTATGATTTCTTTCCTTCTGCTAACTTGGGGTTTTTTTGTTCTTCTTTCTCTAATTGCTTTAGGTGTAAGGTTAGGTTGTTTATTTGAGATGTTTCTTGTTTCTTGAGGTAGGACTGTATTGCTATAAACTTCCCTCTTAGAACTGCTTTTGCTGCATCCCATAGGTTTGGGTCATCGTGTTTTCATTGTCATTTGTTTCAAGGTAGTTTTTGACTTCCTCTTTGATTTCTTCAGTGATCTCTTGGTTATTAAGTAGTGCACTGTTAAGCCTCCATGTGTTTGTATTTTTTACAGATTTTTTCCTGTAATTGATATCTAGTCTCATAGCGTAGTCTCATAGTCTCATAGAAAAGATACCTTATACGATTTCAATTCTCTTAAATTTACCAAGGCTTGATTTGTGACCAAGATGTGATCTATCCTGGAGAATGTTCCATGAGCACTTCAGAAGAAAGTGTATTCTGTTGTTTTTGGATGGAATGTCCTATAAATATTAATTAAGTCCATCTTGTTTAATGTATCATTTAAAGCTTGTGTTTCCTTATTTATTTTCATTTTGGGTGATCTGTCCATTGGTGAAAGTGGGGTGTTAAAGTCCACTACTATGATTGTGTTTCTGTCGATTCCCCCTTTTATGGCTGTTAGCATTTGCCTTATGTATTGAGGTGCTCCTATGTTGGGTGCATAAATATTTACAATTGCTATATCTTCTTCTTGGATTGATCCCTTGATCATTATGTAGTGTCCTTCTTTGTCTCTTGTAATAGTCTTTGTTTTAAAGTCTATTTTATCTGATATGAGAATTGCTACTCCAACTTTCTTCTGATTTCCATTTGCATGGAATATCTTTTTCCATCCCCTCACTTTCAGTCTGTATGTGTCCCTAGGTCTGAAGTGGATCTCTTGTAGACTGCATATATACAGGTCTTGTTTTTGTATCCATTCAGCCAGTCTATGTCTTTTTGTTGGAGCACTTAATCCATTTACATTTAAGGTAGTTATCGATATGTATGTTCCTATTACCATTTTCTTAATTGTTTTGGGTTTGTTATTGTAGGTCTTTTCCTTCTCTTGCGTTTCCCGCCTAGAGAAGTTCCCTTAGCATTTGTTGTAAAGCTGGTTTGGTGGTGCTGAATTCTCTTAGCTTTTGCTTGTCTGTAAAGGTTTTAATTTCTCTGTCGAATCTGAATGAGATCCTTGCTGGGTAGAGTAACCTTGGTTGTAGGTTCTCCTTCATCACTTTAAATATGTCCTGCCACTCCCTTCTGGCTTGCAGAGTTTTTGCTGAAAGATCAGTTGTTAACATTATGGGGATTCCCTTGTATGTTATTTGTTGTTTTTCCCCTTGCTGCTTTTAATTTTCTTTTTTTTGTATTTAATTTTTGATAACTTGATTAGTATGTGTCTTGACGTGTTTCTCCTTGATTTATCCTGTATGGGACTCTCCGTGCTTCCTGGACTTGATTGACTACTTCCTTACCCATATTAGGGAAGTTTTCAACTATAATCTCTTCAAATATTTTCTCAGTCCCTTTCTTTTTCTCTTCCTCTTCTGGGACCCCTATAATTCGAATATTGGTGCGTTTAATGTTGTCCCAGAGGTCTCTAAGACTGTCCTCAATTCTTTTCATTCTTTTTTCTTTATTTTGCTCTGCAGTTGTCATTTCCACTATTTTATCTTCCAGGTCACTTATCTGTTCTTCTGCCTCAGTTATTCTGCTATTGATTCCTTCTAGAGAATTTTTAATTTAATCTATTGTGTTGTTCATCATTGTTTGTTTGCTCTTTAGTTCTTCTAGGTCCTTGTTAAATGTTTCTTGTATTTTCTCCATTCTATTTCCAAGATTTTGGATCATCTTTACTATCATTATTCTGAATTCTTTTTCAGGTAGACTGTCTATTTCCTTTTCAGTTGTTTGGTCTGGTGGGTTTTTACCTTGCTCCTTCATCTGCTGTGTGTTTCTCTGTCTTCTCATTTTGCTTAACTTACTGTGTTTGGGGTCTCTGTTTCGCAGACTGCATGTTCGTAGTTCCTGTTGTTTGGGTATCTGCCCCCCGTGGCTAAGGTTGATTCAGTGGGTTGTTTAGGCTTCCTGGTGAGGGGCCGAGTGCCTGTCTTCCAGTGGATGAGGCTGGATCTTGTCTTTCTGGTGGGCAGGACCGTGTCTGGTGGTGTGTTTTGGGGTGTCTGTGACCTTATTATGATTTTAGGCAGCCTCTCTGCTAACGGGTGGGGTTGTGTTCCTGTCTTGCTAGTTGTTTGGCATAGGGTGTCTAGCACTGTAGCTTGCTGGTCATTGAGTGGAGCTGTGTCTTAGCATTGAGATGGAGATCTCTGGGAGAGCTTTCGCCGTTAGGTATTATGTGGAGCCAGGAGGTCTCTGGTGGACCAATGTCCTGAACTTGGCCCTCCCACCTCAGAGGCACAGGCCTGACAAGCAGCTAGAGCACCAAGACCCTGTCAGTCACACAGCTTCAGTGTCTTTCTCATTCCCCCTCCTTTCTTGGTCACTTTTTGAAGCTGTACAGCTAGACTTACACATGGTTGTAATGCCAACGTGATCTGCAAAACAATATCTGATGCAAAACAGGCTCTTTTTTTTTTTTTTAATTTTTTTTTAATTTTTTATTTTTTTAATGCTATTCTTGTCTGCTTATATTCTTTTTATGTATGTATGTATGTATGTATGTATGGCTGTGTTGGGTCTTCGTTTCTGTGCGAGGGCTTTCTCTAGTTGTGGCAAGCGGTGGCCACTCTTCATCACGGTGCGCGGGCCTCTCACTATCGCGGCCTCTCTTGTTGCGGAGCACAGGCTCCAGACGCGCAGGCTCAGTAGCTGTGGCTCACGGGCCTAGTTGCTCCGCGGCATGTGGGATCTTCCCAGACCAGGGCTCGAACCCGCATCCCCTGCATTGGCAGGCAGATTCTCAACCACTGCGCCACCAGGGAAGCCCCAGGCTCTTTTTAAGGAATATAGTCTCTATCTACTTCTCGATTTATACCAAATGCCTGTGTCAAGCTATAACATCATAATGCACACTGGGTTTTTTTCCAAAATTTTGTTTTGAAAAATTTCAAACATACAACAGAATTGAAAGAATTTTACGGTTAACACCCATACACTCTCTACCTAAATGCTACATTAACATTTTACTATTCTTGCTTTGTTCTGTAATTAGGCATCCACCTGTCCTATCTATCCATGAATCCATCTTATGTTTTCTCCCCAATACTTCAACATGCACATCATTGAACCAGACCAGAACATAGGCTCTTCAATGGCAGGCAGATCCCTAAAGAGAAGAAAGAGGGAAGAGGTTAGCTGACCATACCCAGTTTCTTCCTTCACACTACCAATTAAACCAGGCACCCCTCTTGCCATGGGGTAAGAAGTGGCAAGAGAGGCCAAGAGTGTGACAGTAGGGATCTCTCTCCACAAGGTAACAGGAGGAGTGGGAAATATATTCCCTTACAAAGAGTACACTGAGTGATTTAGTGGATGAGCATCTTCAGTAGCATCCAAATAATAAACATAACAGTTTCCTGGCATTCCTAACACTCCTACCTAGCAGCAATTTGGACTTCAGTAACTCTAGTGTCTTCCATTTTTCACAATTCTCCTATAACTATATCCATCTCTGTTTCTCTTCGCTTTTATTTGCCTGTTGCTCTCATTCTCTCACACTCCAAAAGCTCATTCTCCATGCAAAGAGGAATATGGTGGCCCATGGTGATGGACTTACATCCCAAAAGTTCCCTGCTCTGAGGGGAAAAAGAATTATTTATTTCCAACTCCAATTTCAAGGAAGGACTAAAATTGGTCCAGATTGGATCACATGTCTATTTTGGACAAAGCACTGGGGCCAAGAGGTCATGTGTCAACTCCTGTGTTCAAAGGGATAAAGTCTACTATAGAAAGAAGTTAGGGATGCTGGGCCTCACTAGAAACACAAAGGAATTCCAACGTTCTAACTCATTTATTTAACCCTTTTACCTCAATGCCCACTCTACCCATAAACTTTATTAAAAGTTGAAACTCCTGTTGATGTTATAGTGAGAAAATCTCTTTAGCAAACATTTTTTATATTGTAACATTGGGGGGAGCAGTGATTTTTTTTTTTTTTTAAGGATCTGTTTCAACTGAGTGATTAGTGAAAGATTAACATGCTTTCATATCAAAGAATACTAATAGTTTTTACTTAGACTGATCTTGAAATTTTTTGTTCTTGAAATTGTTGAGTCAAATAAAAGCTTTAAGGATGAATTCAAACGTCTAAGGAACTTGGTATGAAGGGGAGAATAAACTGTTTAACCTCTGTTTAACCTTCTCTAGAATGTTTATTTAAACGTTCTGCCAATGTTGATATGATTCACCCAGGAATGTAACCCAGGTTATGTACAGTTAGATATAATTTATTTACAAATCTGCAGAACTTTGGTTATGTCTATAACAAACTTTAAGAAAATAAACTGAATGTGCAACTGCTTTAATCAAACAGCATCCACGTATATAAAAGTAAGGACAAAATTGAGAAAATTCCAACCCTTAGCGACAACTTTGTTTTTCCAGCTCAAAGATTTGACCAGTAGCCAAATAAAGAGATATTAGAACAAATAAAACAAGTCCAGTGTCTCATATCAAAATCTCGCCCTTCTCCAACTTTAATATCAATAATCAATCCATTCTATCAAAATCAAACCAACCAAAAACCCATTTTCTTTTGCAAAAGCTACAATCTTCTCTTATGACAGTGTTAGCAGAACTAAAATTCTGGGACTCCTTATCTTTCCCAGCACATGGGTTTTAAAATCTCAAATACCCTCATTTTTTCAAAGTACAAGGGCTCAATCCTACAAGGAATTGGAACGTGGGTTAAAATGTACTTTAAAATGCAATGAAAGAAAGAAATGAACTATCAAATGACTCCCCTGTAAGACTGCTTCAGATATTCAGTTTAGAGTTATTTCAGTGATGCTGAGTAAATTCTGACTTGATTCTAAACCAAATGCCCTTGGGAGTCCCCAGCTGAATGCCAGAGTCTTCCGTAGTGTTGTGATTAGACCCTCTCTTGGACCCTCCTCATGCATGCTCTGTTCCTGCTTTGCAGACAGCCTATCTGCCAGGGGAAATTCCGCCTATCAGTCCAAAAGGCCTGGGTGGGGTTTCGCCACAACTGAGCTAGCCTGCTTCTCTGGATCCTTTGGAAGAGAAGACAGATGAATTGGACAGTTGAAACATAACAGGAAAGTGGTTCCTCCAGGTTCCTGCACCAGGAAATAGCTCCTAGTGCCAAGACTCTAACTCCAATGCCAAGACCACAATCATATGGAGGTTGACATTCTGTGTTCAGTTCCACTGCTACTAAAGGAATAATGCTCTGCAAAAAGGCATGATGTCTACAGTGCACCCTGTTCAGCACAGGGCCTTGAGCAAACACAGAAACATTTGTCCCTGCTTCTATCGTATGGTGGACAAAGACTACCAGTCGTAATTCTCTTCCCCTTCTCATCTTCTCAATCAATCCTTTTTTTAAAAAATGGAAAGTTAAAAGTAAGACATTAGAACATTGGAATGACTGAGCCAGACCAGAGGGCAATCCCATTCAGCCCAATATTTTGTTTTTAAGAGTGGAGACTCATGACTGTTTCAAGGAATAGTGTTGTTGCCCTTCATGATCTAAGCCCAAAAGGTATTGCTAGATCCCAAATATCTCTAATTGCCCTTAATTATAGCCTACAAGTCCTCATAAACCTAACTCAGTCATATAACACTTCCACCTTTGACCCAGCCAAATTACCTTGGGGCACACACAGTGTCATCACTCAGCATTCAAGGAGTTAACTCCTGAAGTTCCTGCTTCTTTTACTTCCTCCTCTTCAATTCTCCTTGAACATCCTTCAACACATTTTTTTTTTTTTTGGCTTAGCCTTTCCAGTTTAATGGACTGATGATTGCCTCTTATGGATTCTAACCTAAGGTTCTAGTTCTTGCTTTGTAAACGCCTATGTCCTTCTGACTGTTGTTTGTCACAAACGTGCTATTGGGAGCCACATTACCTATTTACATCACCATTTCACCCAGGCAAGTCACACTGAGTATGGCCTAACCTTCCAGACATACTCTTTTATGCGTAATGCATTCCCCAAGTTAATTGCCCCTCCCCTTTATATTGTAACACTTTTCCTTATTCACAACAAACCACTTGGTTCAAGCATCTAAGCCCATGGTTTCCAAAATGCATATTAGAATCCAGTGGGGCATTTTAAAGACCTACCTACGCCTGTATCTCACCCCCAGAGTCTGACTTAATGAATATAGGTTGCAACAGGGATTCTTCAAAGGCTGCAACGTTGAGAACTCTTAGACTTGGAGCATACATTTCAGTTCAAGGCAACTTAGCCCTCTCCACATCTGTCTTTACTGACTGAAAAGTTTAAATCTTTTTAGTATGACTTCTTACAGAATTCTTCTAACCTCTTGATTATTTTAACTGCTGCTCTCAACTCAGTAAAGTTTGTAATGTTAATTTGGACAGGTGAAAAGAATAATTGATACCACCTGCAGACCACAGCAGCTAGAAGTCAAGCGGATGGAAACAATCATATCGTAAGCTTCTCAAAGGAAGGGACATGCCTTCCCCTTCTTTGTATTTCCACAGCATCCACCATGGTACTTGGATCAAAGTAGGTGCCTAATACATATTTAGGAGGGAAAGTAGGATAACCTGTATATAGGATCTGCTTCCAATTTTTTAGATATGTGTAATATATATGATGTTCATGTAGTTGGAAAATACATCACTTGGTGGGGAGCAACCAGTATGTTTTCAATTGGCTCACTTTTTTTTAAGCAGCTTTATTGGCATATAAATCGCATACCATACAATCCACACTTTTAAAGTGTACAATTCCACGACTTTTAGTATATTCAGAGGGTTGTGTAACCAACACCATAATCAATTCTAGAACATTCATCACCTTGAAAGGGAACCCCAGACCCATTAGCAACCACTCCCCATTCCTCCCCAATCCCTTTCCCCTCAGACCTAAGCAACCACTAATATACTTTATGTCTCTATAGATTTGCCTATTCTGGACATTCATGGAAATGGAATCATACAATACCTGGTCTTATGTGTCAAGTGTTTTTCACTTTGTATGTTTCCAAGATTCATTCATGTTGTAGCAGGTACCAGCACACCATTCATCTTTTTTTTTTTTTTTTAATACTTAGAAATACTTCTTTTTTTAATAATTCTTTATTTTATTTATTTATTTTTGGCTGTGTTGGGTCTTCGTTTCTGTGCGAGGGCTTTCTCCAGTTGCGGCAAGCGGGGGCCACTCTTCATCGCGGTGCACGGGCCTCTCACTATCGCAGCCTCTCTTGTTGCAGAGCACAGGCTCCAGACACGCAGGCTCAGTAGTTGTGGCTCACGGGCCTAGTTGCTCTGCGGCATGTGGGATCTTCCCAGACCAGGGCTCGAACCCGTGTCCCCTGCATTGGCAGGCGGATTCTTAACCACTGTGCCACCAGGGAAGCCCACCATTCATTTTTATTGCCAAATAATATTCCACTGTATGGATATAAAGTATTTTATTTATCCATTCATCAGATGATGGCATTTGGGTTATTTTCACTGTTGGCTTTTATGACTAATGTTGCTATGAACATTTGTTTTTATATGGACCTATATTTTTATTCCTCTTGGGTGTACACACAGGAGGAGAATTGTTGAGTCACCTGGTAACACTATGTTTGACCTTTTGAGGAACTGCCAAATGGTTTTCTAAATTGGCTGCACCATTTCACATGGCCACAATCTCCCCTTCCCTCCTCCTTCCCTCCATTCAAGCAGTTAGGCCTTTCTTTTCCCATTGCTTCAGCGGAAGGATGTGACTGACTGAAAGAAAAACCAAAGCAGTGTTCCTGACTTTCATTTCCAAAAGTATACACCTTTAAGGGACCAGTAAAGACTGGCAGGACAGACAAAAAAAGACAGTTGCTGGGAGTTAATGGGTCCCAGAAGGGGGTTGTTGGATGGGCAGTGTGATATCCTTAGTAAGAAGACCCCTTAAGAGCTCAGGGAGGAAACTGCTGCCTGAGAAATCTAGTCCCCTGGGTCTTTAGAGAGCCTTGCAGATGTTTCCTCACCCAGTATGGCAAGAAAAGCAGATAGTTTAGAGCTGCACTCAAAGTTGACACAGTAGAGCCAGGTTGCAGCAATAAAGAACAACTCACTGTCAACATAGAGATGAGGGGCCCGGAGCCTGCCCCCAACCCCCTGGAACTACATACACCTCCTGGAATTTAGGTTTAAACTCAGGGGGAAGAAGTGATGAGAGAACCCCAAACTGAGCAAGATTCATTTTCTACCAGCGTAGCAAAATACAAGTTCAAAATTAAAATTCAATTGTGTTTGGGTAAAGTGAAAAAATTGTATTTCTGAGTTATGCACTGAGAGGAGTACCCACCACATAAGATTGAAAGAAAAACTAAAGAAGTCAATGTCCAATAAATATATGAAAAAACAACTCACCGCTGACAATACCATGTGCAGCAAGGATGTGGAACAAAAGGAATTCTTCTGAACTGCTGGTAGTGATCAACTGGAACTACAACTTTGGAGAGCAACTCAGCAGGACTTAAATTGAACAGCTGCAGGCTCTGTAACCCAGCAACTGCTTTCTTCCATCTGTAAGGGAGAGATCTCTTGCACAGGTGTGCCAAGAGAGACGCAAAAAAAAAAAAAAAAAGCTCACCGTGACATTGTTTGTAATGGCAAAAGAAAAATTTACAGATGAACTAAAAGTCCATCAGCAGGGGACTAGATGAATAAATTGTGCCATGTGCATTCAAAGGAATACTCTACAGCCTTTTTCCCCAAAATGTGATTCCTCACCAGCCTCATTCACTCCACCTGAGAACTCCAGACCTACCCAAACAGAATCTGTATTTTAACAAGATCCCCTGGTGATTCTTGTGCCTGTAAAAGTTTGAGGGCTTCCCTGGTGGCGCAGTGGTTAAGAATCTGCCTGCCAATGCAAGGGACACAGGTTCGAGCCCTGGCCTGGGAAGATCCCACATGCCGCAGAGCAACTAAGCTTGTGCTCCACAACTACTGAGCCTGAGCTCTAGAGCCCGCGAGCCACAACTCCTGAGCCCACGTGCCACAGCTACTGAAGCCCGCATGTCTAGAGCCTGTGCTCCGCAACAAGAGAAGCCATGACAATGAGAAACCCGCACACTGCAACGAAGAGTAGCGCCTGCTCACTGCAACTAGAGAAAGCCCACGCACAGCAACAAGGACCCAATACAGCCAAAAATAAATAAATACATTTATTTATTTAAAAAAAAAAGTTTGAGAAGTGTGGTTCTAGGCAGTTAAATGAACGAACTAAGGCTGCTTGTGTCAACCTGGATAACTCTTAAATACATAATATTCAGAGAAAAAAATATACAAGTTGCCAAAAGTTAGTATAGTATGATGCCATTTAAATAAAATTTGAAAACATGAGCAAATTTTTATGAGTATATTCATATGTAGTTGACATTAGGACATGCAGAAAATTTTATAAACACCACATCCTGGATACTGGTTACCTCTGGAGGGAAAGGGAGAGGATCAGAAAGCTACAGAGGAGGAGGCTTCAACTGCAATTACAATGATGACTTGTTCTAAAGCTGCATGGTGAGTACACTTGGGTTTCTTTCATATGTTTTTACAGCCCCAAAATTTTCATTTGAACAAGGAGCTTTTCAAAAACTGTATTTAAATCTGGGTGGATAGTTTTAATTTTTTTCTGTATATGTTTAATATTTTCCAAATATTTACAATGACCATATATTGCTTATATAGTCTAAAAGTCTATATTAAGAGTAATATTGAATTCTTTGTTTTTGATGAACTAGGCATCTTTTTACTTAAAACACCAAACTAATTACCAATCTTATTGCTTTCTAGCCACTCACTCTAATCTTCCACATCACGCCTTACTTTAGCACACAGATTGGGGCTCAGGAGTTGCTGGTGCCCAAAGATGTACCCAGGGTGATGGCTGGCACAGAGGGATGGGAGATGATTCTGAATTGGAGCTCTGGTGGTTGTTCTGCCTTTGTCACCTGAAACAGTGTGGAATCTGGAGGAACACGTCATTTCTTGGAGCCTCTCTTTTCTTTAAAATGGGGATAATAACTCATGCCTGGTTTATCTCGCAAAAGAGAGAAGGAACATGAAAATAGCTTTGAACTTTACAATGCTTTGGGAAAGTCAAGTTCTTCCTCAACTGCTCAGCTGCATGTATTAGTTACCAATCCTGGGCTGCCTAGAGATTACTGTAGCAATTCCATCCAAGAGCGTTTCTAACCTTCGTTCCATGTCTGGTTGGTGGGGTAGTCTATGGGGTTGCTCCCCAACTTTTCCTGGTTTCTCCCTTTTCTGGGCACATGGTAGGATTGCACTTTCCCATCTTGTTGAAATCAGATATGGCCATGTGAGTTGGTGTCTCCAGTGAATTTTGAGCATTAAGTGATGTGTGTCCCTTCCAAGAAGAAACTTGAAGAGTGGTTTGGGGGGTCACCACCTCACTTTCCAACTGCAGGGTGATGTGGAAACACACGTGGTGATGCAGCCTCAGAACTCCTGTGTCTCTGAGTGACTGAGGTAAGCAGATATATACATACCTACAGTGGAGAGTAGCATGGATGAAAAATAAACTTGTTACAGTTAGGACGTGAGATTTGGAGACTATTTATAACCACAGCAAAACTAAGTCTAGCCTGATAGATGCAGCTGGCTAAAATTAGTGTAGTATGTGTATTAAAGAAAAGGATGGGTGACAACAACACGTCTTCATCAGAAATAAAAGTAACAGGGGTATACCAGGATGTGGATTCATGATTCCCCTTCAGTTACTCCCTCCATGACTCAGCAGAGACTTATACTTTCTCATTTAAGACCAAAAGGACAGCAATTTCCAGGCTCTTTTTGACCCTTGCAAAGAAGTACTCCCATCTCTTTCAGAGAGGGTTTTACACCCAATAATAAATGGCCAAGTCAAGGATTGGCATGATAGCTATTAAAGCTGTTTGCCAAATATTTATTGTTTTCCTCCTTTCCAGGAATATGGTAAGATTGTACCACCTATTCCTCTTGGGATTGGGTGGGGTCATGTAATTAATTTGGGGCAATGAGTTATAACCAATTAATTGCCAGTGCAAAACCCTCCAGTTTTTCCCTCTGGTCTGATGACCCACAGTGTTAGAGATGATGGCTGCTCCATCAGCAGGAGAGCAGGGGTTCCTAGATATGATGAGCCAATCCCTCCTGCCCAATCCAAAATGGACATGTAATCTTTTTTTTTTTTTTTTTTAATTTATTTTTGGCTGCATTGGTTCTTCATTGTTGTGCACAGGCTTTCTCTTGTTGCAGAGCACAGGCTCTAGGTACATGGGCTTCAGTAGCTGTGGCTCGTGGGCTCTAGAGCACAGGCTCAGTAGTTGTGGCACATGGGCTTAGTTGCTCCGCGGCATGTGGGATCTTCCCAGACCAGGGCTCGAACCCGTGTTCCCTGCATTAGCAGGCGGATTCTCAACCACTGCGCCACCAGGGAAGTCCCGGACATGTAATCTTACATGAAAAATTGTTTTAAGCCATTGAGATTGTGGCTTGTTTGTTACAGCAGCATAACCTAGCTTTTCCTGACTGATATAGAGAGAAATCCTGAAATAAAGTTACTGCTTCCTTTGAAATGATCACAACCATCGCAAGCCTCAAGTGAAGTTATGCATTCCTCTCCATAATCTGGCTAACTGAGCAAAAACAAAATAAAATAGAAACAAAGCAAAAAGAACACTGAGTCCTCAGAGGCTTTATTAACGGAGCCAAAGTCCTCTGGAGAGGCACTTACATGTTCCTCCAGTAAGCGTTAAGTCTGGTTCTCAGGTACCATCTCATCTGTGGCTTGATCACAGGGGCATCTCTGAAGCTGGGAACACAGAGCTCAAGAAAGGATGTTGTTTTTCCTCCTGCTTCCAGTTCCAAGGTTGAGTTCCCAGAGGTGAGTTAACAAGTGAATTTTTCTTATTCTTTATTACTATTGAGATATAATTGACATATAACATATTAGTTCCAGGTGTACAACCTAATGATTTGATATATGTATATATTGTGAAATGGTCACCACAAGTTCACTTAACATCTGTCACCACACTTAGTTACGATTTTGTGTGTATGATGAGAACTTTTAAGACTTTCTCTCTTAGTGACTTGTAAATATGCAATGCAGTATTTTTAACTATAGTCACCATGCTGTACATTACATCCCCATGACTTATTTATTTCATAACTAGCAGTTTGTACCTTTTGACCACCTTCACCCATTTTGCCCACACCTCTACCCCTGACTCTGGTGACCACCAATCTGCTCTCTATAAGCTGGGTTTTTTGTTTTTGTTTTGTTTTGTTTCCTTAGATTCCACATATAAGTGAGACCATACAGTATTTGTCTTTGTCTATCTGACTATTTAACTTAGCATAATGCCCTCAAGGTCCATCCATGTTGGAATTCCCTTTTTATGGCTGAGTAATATTCCACTGTATAGATGTACCACATCTTCTTTATCCATTCATCTGTTGATGGAAACTTAGATTGTGTACATGTCTTGGCTATTGTAAATAATCCTTCAGTGAACATGGGGGTGCATATATCTTTTTGAGTTAGTTACTGTTTTTGCTTTCTTCAGGTAAATACCTAAAAGTGGAATTTTTGGATCATACAGTAGTTCTATTTTTAATTTTTTGAGGAACCTCCATACTGCTTTCCATGGTGACTACACCAATTTACATTCCCACCAACAGTGCACAGGGTTCCCTTTTTTCCACATCCTTGTCAACAGGTGAATACTCAAGGTCTGTTAGTGTTCATGAGCTTTTCTAATCGTTTTCACAGTATTTACCACTTACCACTTATTCCATACGTGTGTGTTTTCTTTTAAATGTGTTTGTTCTTCTGAGAAATAAAAAGAAAAAAGCTGCCTTATGCAGTCAGGTGATCTCTAGCCGGTGATCAAATGTTATAACTTTGACCTTGGAATCCCCACAGAGCTTTTTTTCAGTTGCCTTGTGCAAAGTACTTTATTTCAAGTGCTTGGAGGAATACCTGAAGAATTATTCATCAACTGAGGTTCTCATCTCCATATGAAGCATTTTTACCTCAGCCTTTATTTGGTTTTGTTTCTGAGACAACATCTCTGAAACTCTCGATTCATTGCCAAGCACACTTAAACTTTACTTATTCAATGGGCCAATCCCTGAATTTTTAGAAACATTTATTTATATGTGTTTTCATCTGATTAAGGAGAAGTTCAGAAGGTAAAGAATGTAATCACCAAAGAATATCCATCTATAGCAGGAGAAATGTTCTGTAGTGATGTTCAGATGTTGACACAAGTGGTGGAGGAAATTGTTTACAGATTCTTTGAAACTTAATTGAATAGCTGCTTTGACAGAAAAGAGAGGCACCTTCAGATGAGGCTGTTATGGGCATACTCAGTTGTCAGAAGAGGAAGCTAGGCTACTGTAAACTAATTGAAATCTGGGATGCAAGTAGATTCACGGTTCTTTCTTCTGCCTTCCCTCCTTCCTTCAGCAGGGTTACTCCACTCAACCTCCTGGTCTCCAGCTAAATATTGCTCCCTCACAAACCATCCCTGACACTCTAATAGGTCGGGCCCTTCATACACTCTCTTATAGAACTCCATATATTTCCATCCTAGCTTCACGATGATCACTAAATAAGCATTTCTATAATTGTTTGTTGTCCCCTCCAATAAATCATAAGCTCTGTGACAGCAGTGGTCACATTTGTATTGTTTGCCACTATTCCAGTACCAACTTACCAATTCAACAAATATTTATCAAGTGTCTTTTATGTGCCAGGCCACTGTACTAGTTCCTTGGGATGCTTGGTGCACAAAACAAAGTTTCCTGACCTGATGAAACTTACATGCAAGAGCAAGAACTCAAACAATAAATGATCAACATAAAGTACATGGTATGTTAAAAAATGAAAAACACCATCGAAAAAGGAAAAGGTAGAGCAAGGTCAAGAAGGGAAGCTGCTTGCAGTTGTTAAATAAAGTGGTGAGCTTAAGCATCATTGAGAAGGTGGGATTTGAGCAAGACTTGGAGAAGGGAAGGAAGTTAGCCAAGCAGATACCTGGTTAATAGTGTTCTCGGCCCAGGATCAGGTAAAGCACATTCTTCAAGGCAGGGGGGTGCCTGGTTTGTTCTACTAACAGTAACGGGGCCAGTGTGGCTGGAATGGAGAAAGCAAGAGAGCAGAAGGGAAGGTCAGAGATGCTCAGTAAATGTTTGTCAAGGGAATGAATGAAAAAACAAACACTTGTGTTTAAAATGTGCTTTGCAGGATTTTCACATGCTTTGTGTATTTTCCCATAGGTGAGAAAAGTCTCTAGATTCATCCAGTCCACAAAATGTAATCTCATGTATAATAAGTGGCAACTCTAGAAGGCATTGTGTCCTTCTACTGCCAAAGAGGAAACATCTGGCTGTGTCAAGGGACGGCCATGCTCTCAACCCTAAGTCTCCGGGCCCTCCTAGACTGGATTCACACCGCAGAGTCTGAAGCTGAGGAGGATAAAGTTGATTCTGTGGCTCCACTCAGAAGCCCGTGGTGTTGGCAGTCCACTCCACCTTCAAGGCTGACGTGATGGGAACCAAAGCGAGACCACAAAGCGTTCAAAGAGGCCAAGAAGCATTATCTCACTCAGTACATTGAGCAGATGGAGGTAGAAAGGAAAATGGGCTCTTTGTGAACAAATGGCTTCCCCTCCCTGACACTCACTCTCTGGAAAGGTTCTGAAATCCCATACATTAATGGTATATGTCAGTGGTTTCCAAGCGCCACTGCGGGATTCGTTGTGAGATGCTTGGCTAACTCAGAATCTCCAAAGAAGTTTTCTCAAAAATGTGGATCCTGGGAGCCTACCTTTGGAAGATCTGAATCAGTGGGTCTAGGTGGGCTCAGGAATTCGTACTTTTAACCACTTCCCAAGGGCTTATCATGAGCAGCCAAGACTGGGAAACACTGTTGTAATGTTCTGATCATGTACCTGCATTTGGCCAGAAAGCAACATCTCTTGCTAATGGTGTAGGTTTCTACTGGTGGAATCTCAGCCATCGGTGATCAAAAGAAGTTATGTTGAGGTAATAGGGATGAGGAGGCCTGCTGGAATTTCTGTAATCACAGGCCTGAAAGGCCATCTTCACGGTGCAAATGTCCCATGGGACAGCAATGGGAGAATTTGTCCCCCTTCCCAGGTTT
Source organism: Balaenoptera ricei (assembly GCF_028023285.1). Lineage (NCBI taxonomy): Eukaryota > Metazoa > Chordata > Mammalia > Artiodactyla > Balaenopteridae > Balaenoptera > Balaenoptera ricei. The sequence goes on from NC_082643.1 coordinate 76,891,564, forward strand.
CTCTGAGCCTCTACCAGCAAGTTCTTCCAATGAGGTCACCAGTTTGAAAGCAGCTGGAGAATTTTGTGCATATGGAAGAAATTGTAACAGGAGAAATAGGAAGTTTGGGAATCTTAGAATTTCTACAAATAATCTAGTAAGAGGTGGTGAGGAAGATGGGCAAGGGCGCCAGTCCCCAAGATGGCCCCCAAGGATCCCTACCTCCTGGCAGTCATGCCCTTGGGTAGTCTCCTTTCACCGTGCTGGGGTTGATCTGTGTAGCCAACAGCATACAGCAGCAGTGATGGTATGTCACTTCTACAATTAGGCTTTAAAAAAAAAAAAAGAAAACACTGTGGCTTTCATCTTGGACTCTCTTTCTCCCTCACCTCTCTCACTCTGGAGGAAGCTAGCTGCCATGATGTTAGGACACTCAGGCAACCTATGGAAAGGGCCGCATTATGAGGAACTGAGAACCCAGCCAACAGCTGACAAGGAACTGGGGCCTGCCAATGAGGTGAATGAGGGGAGAAGTGGATCCCCCAGGCCCAGTCAAGCTTTCAGACGACTAAAGCCCCAGCCAACAGTTTGAGTGCCACCTCTTGAGAGACTCTGAGCCAGAACTACCCCGCTAACCCACCCCCAGACTCTTGACCCTCAGAAACCATGTGAGAGAACGTTTGTCGTTTTAAGCTACTAAGTTTTGGAATAATTGTTATATAGCAGTACATAATACAATAGTGAGTTCAACAGTTCACCAGAAAATTATTCGTGTAATCCCAACTTAGACTTTTCTTTCCAGTTAAGTCATATAGCATTTCAATAAACTTTTATTGAAGTATAACATATATGTTAAAATGTATACAAATCCTGGGGCTTCCCTGGTGGCACAGTGGTTAAGAATCCGCCTGCTAATGCAGGAGACACGGGTTCGATCCCTGGTCTGGGAGGATCCCACATGCTGCGGAGCAACTAAGCCCGTGCACCACAACTACTAAAGCCCGTGCGTCTGGAGCCTGTGCTCTGCAACAAGAGAAGCCACCATAATGAGAAGCCCACGCACTGCAACGAAGAGTAGCCCCCGCTCACCGCAACTAGAGAAAGCCTGTGTGCAGCAATGAAGACCCAACGCAGCCAAAAATAAAAATAAAAAAAAAATTTTTAAACTATACAAATCTTAAAAGAATACATCCCTTTATGCAGCACTCATATCAGAAAATAAAATATTACCAAGATCCCAGAAGCCTCTTCACACCCCCTTCCAGTTACATAGCCACCTTAAAGGTAACCAGCATGGCACACAGAACACTTTTGTCTGCTTTTGAACTTTAAAAATTAATTCATACAATATATACATTTTTTTGGTCTGTCTTCTTGAACTCATTATGTTAGTGATATTCGTCCATGTTACTTTGTGTATTGAAAGTATCTGTTGAATTATATTGATTTGTAAGAGTTTGTTATATATTCTGGATACCAATCCTTTGTCAGTTATATATGTGCTGAATTGGGCGATTGGGATTGACATGTATACACTGATGTGTATAAAATTGATGCCTAATAAGAACCTGCAGTATAAAAAAACAAACAAAACAACTAATACTAAACTTTCATTGGGTTATTTGTATGGAAATATGTTAATATAAATGTTTCTGACATTACATGAAATTTCTAAAAATCTTATATGTTCTGGTATAATGTTATAAGTCATAATCCTAGTTATTACTTTAAAATGTATATCTCAGAAATAACTAATTTTCTTGTCAACTGCATTATTATGAACTTTCATCAAATCTTTAACTGTGGTCATTTTTAAGTCTTTTGTCATTTACAGACAGTTCTGGGTGTACTCTGATGCTTTTGCTAGTATGTTCCTATAAAAGGGTTTCATCTTCAAGAAATTCATGGAAAAGACTCTGACAAGTACAGGTTTCTGGTAACTGACTATACTGCTGAACTGAATGAATAAGCATTTTCAGAACTCTAATGAAAAACTGATGAACTCATAAAAGTGCTAACAAAAGATCAAGATGAAAAAAAAAATTAATTACATGGGACTGAGTGAACTGATGAGGATGAGTATAATTTTTGTGACTTTCTGTCTGAATTAAAAAAAAAAAATCCCACAAGGACTCAGAGGCAAAGAATATACAAATCAATTTTCACTGCAAAGTAAAGGAGCTGTTACAGTGGAGGATTACTGGACTGAATGTCAATATTATGACATAGTATGAGTGTGTTTCATGTTTGGTAATTGCAATCATTGTTGCTTTTGTTGTGGTCATCCATGTACAATGCTTGGTGTCAGTCTATTTATCTCTTGTAAAAATTTAAAAAAATAAAAAAATAAAATACAAGATGTCTTCTCTCATGTTATGGTTTTTTTATTCTCTTAATGGGATCTTCTAATGAAAGAAGTTCTTATTTACATAATCCAATTTATCACATAATTTGTGGTTTGTGCTTTTTGTGCCTTGTTTGAGAAATACTTGCCTACACCAAGGTCATGAAAATATTTTCTTTGTTTTCTCTTAGAAGCTTTATTTTGTTTTCCTACAATTCGTATAGCATTGTTGCATATCATGTAGGATAGAGATCATAATTCATTTTCTTCTCTGTGGCTATCCAATTTGATTCAGCACAATTTACTGAAGACCATTATTTTCCTTGTACTTTATTGTCCCTTTGGCATACATCTAGTGACTTTATATGGTCTGTTTCTGAACTGTCTATTCTGTTCCAGTCTCTGTCTACCCTTGTATCATCACTGTCTTAGTTATGGTAAGTCTTGATATCTAGTATGTTCTCCTTCACGATTGCCTTGGCTATCTTGGTCTTTTGCACTTCCATATAAATTAGAGTCATCAATTTCCCATACATAAAATCTGCAGTGATTTGGGGGGATTACATCAAATCTATAGATCATTTTGGGGAAAATTGGTGTCTTTAAAATTTGAAGTCCATTGATTCATGAATATGGTATATTTCTCCATTTATTTCAGCCTCACTTATTTTATTTCAGTAATATTATATAGTTTCCAGTGTACAGTATCCAGCATTTTTTTTGTTTTTTTTAACTTTTTATTTTGAAATAGTTTTAGACTTATGAAAGACTTACAGAGATAGTACAGAGCTCCCACATACCCGTCACTCAGCTTTGCCTAATGTTAACATCACAGTACATTGATCAAAACTAACAGAGAAAATTAACATTGGTAAATATTATTAACTTAAACTGCAGACTTTATTCAGGTTCCCATCAGTTATCTCACTGTCCTTTCTCTATTCCAGGATCCACTGCAGGTTAGCACATAGCATTTAGGTGGCCAGCATGTTTAGAGAGCGGATTCCTGTCTGTGGTCAGCATCTGCTTTTCTCCCTTCATTCCCAGGCACTCCCATCACCACTGGAGCTTCTGCTCTTCTGCAGGGCTTCCCCACATCCCATCTAGCAGAAGGATGGTGAGCCAGATAAAAGTTACAGCTGATAATACTTCACAGTAGTGGAAAAGTTTCTGCACAGAACACTTCTTTTCCAGAAAACTTCATACCTCACTCTGTTGCTCCATTTGGGTCTCTGTTCAAATGTCCTTCCTCAAAGATGTCTTCCTTGAACATTCCATCTAAAATAGCATTCTATCACTCTCTAACACCCTTACCCTGCTTCTTTTTTTATCCATAGGACTTATTACCACCTGACATGACATATACATGTTGGCATGTTTATTGTCTGTCCTCCCCACTGAGATGTAAGCTCTCTGAGGACTAGGAAAGTTTTCTCTCTTGTTCTCTTTTGTATTCTCAGCATTTAAAACTATTTTTGGCACCTGGTAGGCCCTCATTAATTTTTTCTTAAGTTACTGAATGAATGAATGTGCAGCTTTATTCCCACAGAGAACCTTCAAAGAGGTTTCAGGGTTGGGGAAAGTGTGTGCAAAAGTACCTGTTGTAGAAAGCCTTGTATTCTCCTGGAAGGGAATAGAAAGAACAAAGTATATGGAGTCAGAACTCACTTTGAATCCTCTCACTTACCAGCTTTTAGATATTTTTTCTGGGCAAGGTACTCTGAACTCAAATATTCTCATCTGTAAGATGGATCCAGGAATACCTACCCTGCAAAGTTGCTCTAAGAATTGAAGGCATTAATATATGTGAATTGATGGTCACTTGTGCAATTCATAAATTACTGGTGAAACAGTCTCTGTGCATGGCTGCACCGTGGTAAGGTTTGGGGCACACTTTGAGGTTAAATATCTGAAATGAGGCCAGAGACATGAAAACTGGGGTCTCATATTTACAAAGGGCTTTGTTTGCATGAATGTCTCAAATCTTAGCTCCATCACTTGATTAGAGATTAAAAAGAAATGAGGGGAAAAAATATCCAAAGACTCAATAGAAACAAGGGAGCAAGTAGAACAGCAGCATAGAAATGCTTGAGAATTGAGTGGCCACGTGACAAGCTGGATGCTGGACCAGCCGTCTCAGGGTGATTCTGTGGCAAGATCAGGATAAGAATCCATGTGTTTTCCTCCCCTACCAGCCATTCTTCCTTCATTTCAGCCAACACTGTCTGCTCTTTATTTATAGTCTAGTTAAGAAGCTGCAGCCCTGCTTAAATGTCCATATAAACTCCTCATATCCACAGCACATGTTTGACAAACAGAAAGTAGATGTCTGAGTATAATAAACCAAGTAGTTCATTAAGAAAAAAAAATCCCACGTGTTTTAGTTGGAGCTTAAGTCTCTTCTGGTCGAAAATGGCAGGACTGAACTCAAACCAGCTGTAAAAAAAAAAAAAAAAATTAGTGGTTCATGTAGCTGTAGAGTCCAGGTGCGGCTAGGAGCTCATGTGATTCAATCAGGACCAGTTTGTCTATTTCTTAGCTCTGTTTCCTCTGTGTTGACTCCTTTCAGCTTTGAGTCTCCCCTCACCAACAAACAATGGCTGCCAGTAGCTCCTGGAGTTACATACTTCGTGATTCACAACCACAGGAAAAAAGCAGGGAGCTCCTTCTCTGAGAACTCAAGGAAAAGCCATGAACTGAGTCTGATTGCCTCTGATTGGCCTGACTTGAGCTCTTTATCTGTGAGCCAGTCATTGACTCCAGGTTCTGACTAGTTCATATCTAGACTACATGCTCTCCTCTGAATCAGAAATGCAACCCCACCTGAAGACCAGGGAATAAGGAGGGGGGCGGTCCCTGGGGGAGGAATCAGGCTATTTGCCAGAGGGTGGATGGATGCTGAAGGACAAAAATAACAGATGTCTACTGGGCCATGTCTTCAAACTCATAGTCTGCATTCTTTGTCCACAGAACAACCATTACTTTATAAGACTGAGGTCATTTTTTTTAGGTTAAGCCTCACTTGTTGGCTTTACTTCTGTAAACGCCATATCTTTTGCAGATCTATTCAGGCTCACAGAAAGAAACATTTAAGCATTCTTAAATAAATCTGTCCAGCTATGCCAAAAAAAAAAAAATCTGTAACTAAGAAGAAGGGAAACTAATTTATATGGGAGAAGACAGAAAGTAGAGAGAGAAACATAAACTGAAAATAGACGGAGAAAATGCCATAACTAAGAAAGCATAGAGGAGCAAAGCCCATCAGAAATTCCAGTGTCTATTTGAATATTTCCTCCTTGCTTCTTACGTTGGGTTTCCTAAAAGCAGATGCAGGGAATGCTCTCAGGAGAAGGGGAGCGAGGGAAGTAGCATAGGGCAGGGGGGCAGCTAAGCAAAGATGCCATCTCACTTGAGACGAGCTTGGGTCTGATCCCACAGGAAAGCTCTGGTACACAAACTGTACCATTGTAACACCCAGAGGCAAGGGGTGGCCTTCTGCACCTTGTACCATTCAATCGTGGGGTGGAGTAGAAGACAGCTCCTGTTCAGCCAGGAGCAACTTTCCAGAGAAAGAGCCAGCTGTGAGTTGCTATCAGCCAACACAGCAGCTAGGGGATGGGAGATTAGCAGATGAATAGGATGAGGGAGGGAGTGCCAACAGCAACCCCTACACCTGTGACCTGTTTTTCACTACACTTTGCCTATAACTCTCATCTGAGCTGTAATACAACGTCCCACGGTATGACTAATTCTTATGTTTTCTAAATATCTGCTCCTCTCCACTCACACAACTGCTAACTTAGTTCAGCCCCTCACTGTCTATTCCCTATTCTCTAAAGATAAACTAGTTGTGTGACCCCCAATAAACCATGCTTCCCTGTAGTCACATCTTTGTGCTGTCTCCTCCCACATGGCTTTGACCAGTCAACTGCAGTAGAAATGACATTGTGCAACCTCTGAGGTAGGCCTTGAGAAGACTTGAAGCTTCAGCTTTTGCCTTCTTGGAATGCTCTCACCACTATGTACGAAAACATGGCCTAGATGCTAAATGATGACCAAGCACTCAGGATGAGAGAGAAAGGCCTTGAGACCATGCGGATAAAGAGGCCTGTCCAGCCCTCTGCTGACCTATCAGCTAATGCTGTCATGTGAGTGAGCCCAGGTGAGACTAGAAGAGCCACCCAACTGACTCACAAGATTATGAGAAATAGATCATCATTGTTCTAATTCACTAAGTTTGGGGTCATTTGTTATAGTGATAATTAAAACACTTCTTGCTTTTATCCCCTCAAATCCTTTCTCCACACTGCTTCCCAGTTCTTTCCAAGCCTGTATCTGAACATATCTCTTCCCTGCTTAAGAAAACCCTGAAGAACCTCTCTTTGCAGAATCAGGTCTCAGCTCCTTATCCTGGCATGTGGCATATGCCACAACTTAACCCTCACTTACTGTTCCATCCTAGTCTTCAATCATGAAACCTGTGCTCTAGGCACCATGAGCTTCTCCCATTACTCTGGTCCCGCCATGTTGTCACATGGCATCCCTGTCCAACCCCCCTGACCCCCCAACCCGGTTCCAAGGATAAATTCTCCTTCCAGCCCTCCTCAGCTCCTTCAGGTGGACTCCACCACCCTTGTCTCTTTGAACCTTCTTACCTTCACTACAGTTCTTATCACATTTGACTTGTGCCCATCTCCTCCTCCTGACAAACTCCTTCATTGCAGGGGCCATGCTGTATTCATTTGTGAACCCCCAGAACCTAGTTCAATGCCTGCCATGTAGTTCAGCCATCAGTGGTGACTGACTGATTGTGAAGTACTGCTGACTCTGTGCTTCTTGTGAGCAGGTGTTACCGAAACAGGTTCGTTTTGCCCGCTGCCCAACAAGCCAAAACGCTGAGAGGAGGGGTTTGCAGCAAAGAGCGGGTTTGGTTACAAGGCAGCCAAGCGAGAAGCAGGAATAACAAGTCTCAGATCTGCCTCCCTGACGGCAAGGGGCTTGGGGTATTTACGACACAAAGAATAAAGAAACAGGGTGGTCTGAGGTGTGGGGAGCGTGGGGAAAGGTGATTGGAAGAAAGTGTAGTAAATAGTCTTTCTGTGCAGGTGTAACTAAGCTACAAGCTGCTGCCCATGAAAAAATGGAGGCACTTAACAAGACCTGAGGGTGGAGTTTCCAGCCCTCTGACACCAAAAGGTCGCTGAGCAGACACTCACACATGCCTAGTTGGAGGGCCAGTGGTCCTACCCAGTCTTAACCAGGTCAGCTTGAACTAGACACAGCTGACTCCAAGTTCTGGGAAAACAACTTGGGCAAACTTATTGTTTAGTCTACATGCTGTATGGAGGACATGCAAGTCTTTTATAGCAACAATTAAAATGACCCTGCTTAGTGAAGGTAGGTGAAATGGATTTGACTAATGATTACTCACGGTTTCACAGGCACTAAATCCCATTCATCTCATGGTGCTTGGTTCAGAACCTAGAACATGATAGGTATTGACGGAAGATTTGATTGAATTGAGCGATGGGAAATAGAAAAGTTAAGAAGCAAGAAAGCAAAAGGAGGGCTTCCCTGGTGGCGCAGTGGTTGAGAATCTGCCTGCCAATGCAGGGGACACGGGTTCGAGCCCTGGTCTGGGAAGATCCCACATGCCGCGGAGCAACTAGGCCCGTGAGCCACAGCTACTGAGCCTGCGCGTCTGGAGCCTGGGCCCCGCAACAAGAGAGGCCGCGATAGTGAGAGGCTCGCGCACCGCGATGAAGAGTGGCCCCCGCTTGCTGCAACTAGAGAAGGCCCTCGCACAGAAACGAAGACCCAGCACAGCCAAAAATAGATACATAAATAAATAAATTTATTTTAAAAAAAGAAAGCAAAAGGATAGAAAACAACAAATTAGAAGGCAAGGAGGAGACAGAGTCTTAAGAAAGACAAAGTCAAGTAGAAGCTCTCAGGAAGGGAGAATCCTTACATTCTCTAAACACTTTGATTTTAGTTGGTTCTCAATTTATCCCTCTATTTCTTTTTTCTTTTTTTCAACATCTTTATTGGAGTATGATTGCTTTACAATGGTGTGTTAGCTTCTGCTGTATAACAAAGTGAATCAGCTATACGTATACACATATCCCCATATCTCCTCCCTCTTGCGTCTCCCTCCCACCCTCCCTATCCCACCCCTCTAGGTGGTCACAAAGCACCGAGCTGATCTCCCTGTGCTATGTGGCTGCTTCCCACTAGCTATCTATTTTACATTTGGTAGTGTATATATGTCCATGCCACGCTCTCACTTCGTCCCAGCTTACCCTTCCCCCTCCCCGTGTTCTCAGATCCACTCTACACGTCTGCATCTTTATTCCTGTCCTGCCCCTAAGTTCTTCAGAACCTTTTTTTTTTTAGATTCCATATATAATGTGTTAGCATACGATATTTGTTTTTCTCTTTCTGACTTACTTCACTCTGTATGACAGACTCTAGGTCCATCCACCTCACTACAAATAACTCAATTACATTTCTTTTTATGGCTGAGTAATATCCATTGTATATATGTGCCACATCTTCTTTATCCATTCATCTGTCGATGGACACTTAGGTTGCTTCTACGTCCTGGCTATTGTAAACAGAGCTGCAATGAACATTGTGGTACATGACTCTTTTTGAATTACGGTTTTCCCAGGGGGAAAAAAAACCTAAAAATAGAACTATCCCTCTATTTCTTTTTGAACCAAGTGGTAAGTTTGAATAGAGGATGAAGAGCCCTGCGATGGGGTTTGAGAGCCGATATCACTGACTCTTCTCAGACACCTCCCCTCAGAGGCTCTGGCACAGACCCTGCTCATAGGCTGGGTTTTAGTGAGGTGGTGTCAAGATGGAGTCCAGGACGGCAGGAACAACCATTCACACTTATTTCCATATGTTGTCTGATCTGCCACGATAAACTGGAGCCACTTCAGACAGGCCTAGAGCACACACCTTCCTTTCTTGCTGGCCCTGGGGCAAGGAGAAGAGAGATTTTCCCAGGGTTTCTACACTTGCCTTTATTGTTCAGAGAGCTCAGAGTGATTTCCATTTTCAATCATTTAAATCAGGGGTGAGGCACGGGTTTGCATTAACTATAGTTCAGGAGAGTCACGAATTGTGCCATTAGTGAGAAGGAAGACTGGACACTCAGATATATATAAACAAATCCCTGGACCAGTTGTTCTCAAACGTTAGCTACATCAGAATCATCGGGAAGCCTTGTTAAAACAGACTGCTGGGCTTACCTTCAGAGTCTGATCATTTGCCTTTCTAACAAGTTCTCAGGTAATGCTGAGTCTGCCAGCTCAAAGACCACACTTTGAGCATTACTACCGTAGACCATGAACTTCTTGTACAGAAGGAACTGGCCTTTTATCTCTGTATGTGCAATGCTTAGCACATAGGAGGTGTTCGTGTATGCTTTTTTTATTTGAATTACATGAAAGATAATTACAATTGTTAGAAAAGTTATTCAAAAAGTCATTCTAGGGCTTCCCTGGTGGCGCAGTGGTTAAGAATATGCCTGCCAATGCAGGGGACACGGGTTAGAGCCCTGGTCCGGGAGGATCCCACATGTCGCGGAGCAGCTAGGCCCGTGAGCCACAACTACTGAGCCTGTGCTCTAGAGCCCGCGAGCCACAACTGCTGAGCCCACATGCCACAACTACTGAAGCCTGCGCACCTAGAGCCCGTGCTCCACAACAAGAGAAGCCACCGCAATGAGAAGCCCGCGCACCGCAACGAAGAGTAGCCCCTGCTCGCCGCAACTAGAGAAAGCCCATGCGCAGCAACGAAGACCCAACACAGCCAAAGATAAATAAATAAAATAAATAAATTTTTAAAAAAAAGAATGAAGGCTTAAACACATATAAGTGTATTTACAAATACTTAAAAAAAAAAGAAGTCATTCTAGGGACTTCCCTGATGGTCCAGTGGTTAAGACTCCGAGCTCCCAATGCAGGGGGCCCGGGTTCGACCCTTGGTCAGGGAACTAGATCCCTCATGCCGCAACTAAAAGAGCCCTCATGCCTCAACTAAAAGAGCCCGCATGCCGCAACGAAGATCCCACGTGCCGCAACTAAGACCTGGCTCAGCCAAATAAATATTGTTTTAAAAGCCATTCTATCATGTGTCTGTAATGCCATCTTTTTGTATCTCTTGGCTTAAGGAAAAAACACATCTTCATAGAGCTTAGTTCTCCCCTTTTATCTCCACCAGCAATTTCTACTGAAGAGATCAACTCAGATAACACTGTTTCCAGCAGTCAAATAGAGTCTAGAGATACACATCAAGTAAGTGCCGGAAAAAGAACTTTGCCTGATGGTGACCATAAACTGTTCTTGATGTTGTATTGGGATGGCCAAAAATTTCATTTTTTTTCTTCCGTAAGATGGCTCCAGTAGCACTTAGTTGTCTTTAATTTCATTCAAAACAATTTTCTGAGATTGTCTTGTGTCAGCTGTCATATCAGCGTGCATTTAAAAAAAAAACATATCAAAATTGGTGAATTTTTGTGTAGCCATTTTAATATTGAAGATGGAAGAAAAAAAGCAACATTTTTGTCACATTATGCTTTATTATTTCAAGAAAGGTAAAAACGCAACTGAAACGCAAAAAAAGATTTGTGCAATGAATGGAGAAGGTGCTGTGACTGAGTGAACGTGTCAAAAGTGGTTTGTGAAGTTCCGTGCTGGAGATTTCTCACTGGATGATGCCCCACGGTCCGGTAGACCAGTTGAAGTTGATAGCGATCAAATCAAGACGTTAATTGAGAACAATCAATGTTATACCACGCGGGAGACAGCCGAAATACTCAAAATATCCAAATCAAGCATTGAAAATCATTTGCACCAGCTTGGTTATGTTCATCACTTTGGTGTTTGGGTTCCACATAGGTTAAGTGAAAAAAACCTTCTTGACCATATTTCCACAGGCAATTCTCTACTTAAATGTAATGAAAACATTCCATTTTTAAAACAAATTGTGACGGGCAATGAAAAGTGTATACTGTAAATAATGTGGAATGGATGAGATGGTGGGGCAAGTGAAATGAACCACCGCCAACCACACCAAAGGCCTGTCTTCATCCAAAGGAGGCGATGTTGTGTATATGGTGGGATTGCAAGGGAGTCGTCTATCGTGAGCTCCTTCTGGAAAACCAAACGATTCATTCCAACAAGTACTGCTCCCAATTAGACCAACTTGAAAGCAGCACTAGATGAAAAGCGTCCAGAATTAGTCAACAGAAAATGCATAATCTTCTGTCAGGATAATGCAAGACTGCATGTTTCTTTGATGACCAGGCAAAAACTGTTACAGCTTGGCTGAGAGATTCTGATTCATCTGCTGTATTCACCAGATATTGCACCTTTGGATTTCCATTTATTTCGGTCTTTACAAAATTCTCTTAATGGAAAAAATTTCAATTCCCTGGAAGACTGCAAAGGCACCTGGAACAGTTCTTTGCTCAAAAAGATAAAAAGTTTTGGGAAGATGGAATTATGAAGCTACCTGAAAAAATGGCAGAAGGTAGTGGAAGAAAACAGTGAATACATGGTTCAACAAAGTTCTTGGTGAAAATGAAAAATGTGTCTTTCATTTTTACTTTAAAAACCGAAGGAACCTTTTGGCCAACCCAATATTTGCTTGGTTTCAAGTGATAGAAACACGTCTCTAAGCAAAAGAGAGAGAAAACAGAACTTATTGGTTTGCAGAATTCAAGAAGAGTTAGAACAACCAAACCCAGCAGGGATGCGGCTGAGCCCAGGACTAGAACCAGGGTCCTAAAACCAGCCAGTGCTCCTTCCTCTCTTGGTCACTCTTCTTAGTCTCTCTATTTTGGCTCTGTTGGCTATCACTGTAGACTGGCTTTCTCCATATTACAATAAATTCAAGGAAGAGACCCAGCTCAGCTTAGATTAGGGGGTGGGGTCACAGAAGAAAATGCATCTCCCACAGTGGCCATGTGGGTGAGGAAGGGCACAGGTCTCACAGGCGTAGATATTAGAGATGTCAGTCACTGATGCTTTTGGACAATGAAAACCTATATAAGAGTTGATAAGTTTTCGTAAACATTCCTCTAAATCTTCAGTACCAACCAGATGTAATAACAGTCAGACACAAATACCATCAGATCACTAGAGAGCAGCTGAAGCCTGCAACCAAGAGGGAAGACCAGCCTGGAATTGAGATGTACTTGAGAAATATTCAAAACTATCAATGGGGTATTACATCTTGGTGCTTCTTTAAATCTTACCCTCAAATGAGGGGGTTATGAAATGTAAGGTAGAAGTTCTCTAATATATACCAGACCCTACTCACTAGCAAATCATGTTTTAAAGGATATCAGCATGGCTTTCCTAGATCTTTGCAAGAGAAGATTTTTCTCTTCCATCTCCACATGGACCCAAAAACAGGACAAAATATTTCCTCTGCCTTTGGCTAACCCAAACCTGAATTTTTCATATTGAAAAATCCTAGCATGTGAGGAGATTCCCAAATAAAATCGCAGTCAATATGATCCATTGTCTTTTAGACATACATGAAAATCAGCCCGTTCTTTCTACTCTGTCAGTTCTAAATGTTTTACATTTTAAGTACTATCATGTCAGTTTTAGTTTAGATGAAGGCCCAGGAACAGAGAAAAAAATTAAACTGTAGCAAACACTATGATGCTGTTATTATAAAAGCTCATAAAACACAAGTTCAAGCTTACTTTGAAAATGAGTGGGTTTTTTTTTTCGAAAACGCTGACTCAAGTTCTATGTTGGGAGGATGCAGCAACACAATGCTTTGTCTCTGCCAAAATAGGTCACCAGTGCTGATTCCAGTGGACACTAACATTTCAGCTGGTGATTGCTGTGTGGTTTTCCTTTGTATGTGGCAATCATTCAGGCGAAAACTTCTGAGGTTTCCTACTGTGTTTTTAGGCTGAAATTTAATGTTTACTTTTCTATATGCGCCACCTTCATGCTCTATTACTGTTGAAGGTGGAAATCCCGCAGGTAGATGATTTCAGAACGTGTTGCTCTGATGAGAAAGCAAACTATGAATAAATAAAGTTTGACAAATGAAAAATGTGGGGGGGAAATTGACAATCAAAATAAAGTACATTATGAAAGCATGAATATTTTCTTCAAATCGCACAATGGAGAGTGGAACAAAAAAATAAAAGCTTAATTAAGCCATCTGAAGCAGATCTTAATACCTAACAACAGAAGTAGAAGTAGAAAGTGTTTATTTGGCAACAGCGAGGCCACTGGAACATAATTTGCAGGGTGCAGATACATACACATCAAAGTGCATGGGTTATTATCTGTGCAACCGTTTATATTTCTCTTATAAATTTAGACTTACCATCATTTTGTTATTTCCAAAGAGACAGAGTCTATCCCGATCATTAATTTTATCAACAATTACAACTCTCCATTCTGTGCCAAACCCTTGAGGTAATTGCTGGAGATATAACAATAAATAAAGCTCCTGTCTCCAGAAGTTCGCCATCCAGCCAGGAGACATACATGTAAATAAGTAATTTGAGGGAAGATTACTAATCCTTACAATATAATTGTCTCCTTATAGTTAAGCACATTCAATAAGCACTGAACTGTTGAACCCTATCTGACCATGGCCGCCAAGATTCTAGGGACCAGAACAGGAAAAGCTAGATAAGCAGCACTGTTATGGGTTACTGCTTTGGCTGGAATTCTGTCTGTCTGGATCTGGAATGCATTTGATCTGAGGACCATTCAAGGCACTATGGGACAACAGGCCCTGCCTGTGTCTATTTTCCCCTACACTTTCAACATAAGAAAAGAGTATTTGGGAATTCCCTGGCAGTCCAGTGGTTAGGTGCTTTCACTGCCATGGCCTGGGTTCAATCCCTTGTCGGGGAACTAAGATCCTGCAAGACAGAGAGAATAAGCTCATATGACTGTGGAAGACTATTTAAAACTCCTAACTTGAACAGGCAGAGTAATAGAGGATTGCCTTGTATAGATATAAAGGTTACAAAAATAAATGAATTTTGATTCACTCTAATTTACTATCAGACTCTTGCATTATTCCTGTCAGCCCCAAGTAGAACTATATCCTGGTCAGAATCAACTGTTTAGCTTCCTGGCTGGGAGGAAGGTAGAAGACACCTAACTTCCTAATTAGGGTGGGACCAGGCCGTAGGATGGACACAGCCCACCAGAACTGTCCCCCAAGACTGAGCCTTGGTCACTCTGCCAACTATGCCCTTTGGAGATGTCCAAGCTCACCAGGGGACTCTACTTCCCACCACATGACACCAAGTTGTCACTGGGGATCCTATTTCTTTAGTTTGGATACATCTTAATCCCTCTCCTCCTTCCTCTGTGACTGTTTCTTAGCCCTTTGAGCAGGCAGGTCCAGACCCCTTACCTTTTCAATTTTCAGCTTCTAGATATGGTGCCAGGTATAACTGTACATGTCTGATGAGTCAATACGTAACCATGAAACATGAGGGCAATTCGTTTTCCAAAAGAATAGATACAATATCTAATAAGGGATTAATATCCAAAATATTCAAGGAAATCATACAACACAATAGCAATAAAACAACCCAATTTTAAAATTGTCAGGGACTTCCCTGGTGGCACAGTGGTTGGGAGTCCACCTGCCAATGCAAGGGACATGGGTTCGAGCCCTGGTCCAGGAGGATCCCTCATGTCACAGAGCAGCTAGGCCTGTGAGCCACAACTACTGAGCCTGTGCTCTAGAGCCTGCGAGCCACAACTGCTGAGCCCACATGCCACAACTACTGAAGCCTGCGCACCTAGAGCCTGTGCTCCGCAACAAGAGAAGCCACCGCAACAAGAAGCCAGTGCACCACAACGAAGAGTAGCCCCAGCTCGCCATAACTAGAGAACGCCCGCACGCAGCAGTGAAGACCCAACGCAGTCCAAAGAAAAAAATAAATTAAAAAAAATAAAAATATTATAAATAAAAATGGTCAAAGAACATTTTTCCAAAGACAACACACAAATGGCTAACAGGTAGATGAAAAGATGCTCAACATCACTAATCATCAGGGAAATGCAAATCAAAACCACAATGAGATATCACCTCACACCTGTTAGGATGTTATTATCAAAAAGATAAGAGATAACAAATGCTGGAGTAGATGTGGAGAGAAACACTTGTGCACTGATTGTGGGAATGTAAACTGGTGCAGCCACTATGGAAAACAGTATAGAGGTTCCTCAAGAACAGAATTACCATATGATCCAGCAATCTCACTCCTGGATATATCTCCAAAGGAAATGAAATAATTATCTCAAAGAGTTATCTGTACTCCCATGTTCATAGCAGGATTATTCACAATAGCCAAGGTATGGAAACAAGTGTCCATTGACAGAAGAATCGATAAAGAAGATGTGGTATATATAAATATACAATAGAATATACAGTTGTAAGTATACAATAAGGCTTTTTTCAGCCTTAAAAAAGAAGGAAATCCTCTCATTTGTGATAACATGGCTAAATCTGGACGACATTACGCCACGTGAAATAAGCCAGACAAAGATAAATACTGCATGATATCACTTACATGAGGGGAAAAAAAGTCGAACTTGTAGAAACAGAGAGTAGAAAAGTGGTTGTCAGGGGCTCTGAGGTGTGGAAAATAAGGGAAGATTGGTAAAAAGGGTACAAGTTTTTTGTTATAAGATAAACAAGGTCTGAGGATCTAATATATAAGATAGGAACTATATTTGATAACACTCTATGCGTAATTGAAATTTGCTAAGAGAGTAAAACTTAAGTGTTCTCTCCAAAAAAAAAAAAAAATAAGTAAATACGTGAGGTAATGGATATGTTAATTCACTCGAGGGGAGGGGTCCTTTCACAATGTATACACATACCAAATCACCACACTGTACACTCTGAATATCTTATAATTTTGTCAATTATACCTCAGTAAGACTAGGAGAAGGGAGAAAATAGGGAAGTAGAAAGACAAAGAATGGCTACAATAATAATTCACCCTAGTTATTCCTCAAACTCAGAGGTGGTACCTTAAAAAACAAAACGCTGTAGATGTTTAGACATTGCCCCAGAATCAGCATCTCTAGGAGAAGACAATTTGACACTTTTTCAAGCCCTCAGAAGTTTTTGTGGAAGAGCCAACCAATATCAAGGACTGAACTAAATGGTGCTTCTAAAATTTGCCTGGTCCAACGAATCAGCTGGGTAGCTTGTTAAACCTTCTGAGTCCCATCTTTCTTCTGGAGACCCTTTTTTTTTTTTTAATTTTTATTTATTTATTTTTGGCTGTGTTGGGTCTTCGTTTCTGTGCGAGGGCTTTCTCCAGTTGTGGCAAGCAGGGGCCACTCTTCATCGCGGTGCGCGAGCCTCTCACTATCGCGGCCTCTCTTGTTGCGGAGCACAGGCTCCAGATGCGCAGGCTCAGTAGTTGTGGCTCACGGGCCTAGTCGCTCCACGGCATGTGGGATCTTCCCAGACCAGGGCTCGAACCCGTGTCCCCTGCATTGGCAGGCAGATTCTCAACCACTGTGCCACCAGGGAAGCCCATGGAGACCCTTATTTAATAGGTCTGTGGTGGTGGCCCCAGAATCTGAAAGCTTAAGAGAGCCCCCAAGTGTTTTTTAGATTGAGCAAGTTTGGGAAGCACTAAACTAGGCTGGATTTCCCAAACTTCTCTTGTGATAAGAAGCACCTGGGGCTCTAGCTGGAAAGAAAATTTCTTTGTCCCCAACCAGACCAACAGAATCAAAATTTCTAGCTCAGAGGTCTGGCAGCCTATTTATTTAATAAAGATCTCCACTTGATTCTTATTATCTGAGAAACGGTAATACAGGCTCATTGAGTCCCAGCTTTGGCTTGTCATTAACATTACCTGGGAACTCTGTGCGTGTATATGTGTGTGTGTTTGTGTCTGTCTGTCTGTCTGCACACGTCCAGAGATGAGCACGTGCATGAGTGCACGTGTATGTACTAAAATACACAAACATGAAATTTACACATGTGTCACATTTGTGACATTTAATACATTCACAACGTTGTGCAATCATCACTACTATCTAGCTCCAGAACATTTTCATCACTCATCTAGGGATTTTTAAAACATCCAGATGCCTAGGCTGTACCCAAATCAAATAAATGAGAATCCCCAGGGTGGGACCCAGGCATCAGTACTCTTTAAAGCATTCCAGCTGATTACAATGTGCAGTCAAGTTTGGAACCACTCAGGATTCCTATGCTCTGAAAGCATTTGTTAATTTGTCCCACCAGGTCTCTCATCCTGGTCCTCTGCATTCCAAGTACATCCTTACTTTGCTTTATTCATTCTCTTTTTTATTAATTTGATTAATTTGATTCTCATACCCCATCAAGACCCTTAAATTCTTATGTCCTTCTCAGAAATGGTGACAAAATTTCCTAAGGCTTTCGTACCCCTCCTGGGGGCCTAGTCATGGGCCTGATCCCAAAGGTTCATGTTCAGTTGAATGAGTTTATTTAGAGTAACCTTACGAGGATATTTTTAGGAAGCAATTGTTTAACTAATTTGGTAAACATAGATGGAGCACCAATTATGTGCCAGGCATTATGCTAGCCCAGGCCCTACTCTCATGATGGGAATCGAGGGAAAAAGCAGATATAGGACAAGATGGCCTACACTGTGACATTCCGTCACAGCAAGATGAAAATGGGAATACATAAAGAGAGGTATCTAAACCAGGATCCAAAGACTTTTTCTGTAAAGAGCCAAGAATAGGTTTCTTTGCCTTTTGGAGCCGTATACAACTGTCACACCTAATTAATTCTGCAATTGCCATTTTGTACAAGAGCAGCCATAGAAAACAATACATCTATGACTGGGCATGGCAGTGGTACAAATCAAGTGGTGGGCTTGATTTGATCTGAGGGCTGACATTCTCCATCTCCTGATCTAATACACACTGGAAAGGGAAGAGGGTGTTTCAGAAACATGGAACTGTTAAAAAATAAACTGAGACATGTTAAAAATTTTAATTTTTTATTTGAGCAAAAATCTATTTGAATTGGTCAGCATCAAACCCGAAGTGGTTAGGAGTGCTCCACTCACAGGAGTTAGGGGCAAGACTTTTACAGAGAAGATGCAGAAGAGAAGCAAGGAAATAATTTGGTTGCTATCGTTTAAGCAGTTGCCTTATTTAAGGGAAAGCCTAACTGGCTGTTTGTGATTGTCCTTAGATGTTGATTGAGGCTTTTACAGACATAGGCTTTGGTTTGCTTTTGTCGTCTGCTAAGGCATTAGAACACTTAGTCTAATGACCTCCTTCTTTAATTAATTTAAAAATACCAGGAGACCACAGTGCATTAAGTGGAGTTCCCTGTGCTCTACAGTATGTTCCCATCAGTTGTCTATTTTATACATAGTATCAATAATGTATATGTGTCAATCCCAATCTCCCAATTCCTCCCACCCCACCTCTTTCCCCCTTGCTATCCATACATTTCTCATTTCTCTTGGTTCTCTACCTCTGTGTCTCTGTTTCTGCAAGGGAGGGAATATATGTATATGTATGGCTGATTCATTTTGCTGTGCAGTAGAAGCTAACACAACATTGTAAAGCAACTATACTCCGATAAAATTTTTTTTAAAAATTTAACAATATTGGAAGAGTTGAAGCACTATTTGAAGCTTACTAGCAAAGATGGAGGGGGGGCTTCCCTGGTGGCGCAGTGGTTGGGAGTCTGCCTGCCAATGCAGGGGACACGGGTTCGAGCCCTGGTCTGGGAGGATCCCACATGCCGCGGAGCAACTAGGCCCGTGAGCCACAGCTACTGAGCCTGCGCGTCTGGAGCCTGTGCTCCGCAACAAGAGAGGCCGCGATTGTGAGAGGTCCGCGCACTGCGATGAAGAGTGGCCCCCGCTTGCCGCAACTAGAGAAAGCCCTCGCACAGAAACGAAGACCCAACACAGCCAAAAATAAATAAATAAATAAATAATAAAAATAAAGGAATTCCTGTAAAAAAAAAAAAAAAAAAGATGGGGGGAGAAAGATTCCAGGCAGAGAGAAAATGTACTGCTCAATTTTCAGTTCAGTGTAGCTAACCCTGGGAAGGGGGGAGGGCTGAGACTGGAGAAGGCAGGGGCCAGATTATTAGGGCTATGTGTAGATTGTATGTGGAAGCAAAAACAGGGTTTTATACATTTGTGAATGGTCACCCTGACCAGGGGATGAGGATGGTTTAGGTGGGTCAAGGTAAGGCAAGCCTATTAGTTAAAAGGTTGCTGTGTTGTTGGGAAAATTGGATGTCTGCACACAAAAGAATAACGTTGGACCTAAAACCATATATAAAAATTAAGTCAAAGTCGATCAAAAACCTAAAAGTAAGAGGTAAAGCTATATAACTCTTAAGAGAAAACAGGAAAAGCTTCATGGCATTGGATTTGGCGATGATTCCTGGTATGTGACACTAAAAGCACAGACAACAATAGATAATTGGGTGACATCAAAATTTTTAAATTCTGGGACTTCCCTGGTGGTCCAGTGGTTGGGACCCCACGCTTCCACTGCAGGGGGCATGGGTTCGATCCCCGGTCGGGGAACTAAGATTCTGTATGCTGCATGGCGCAGCCAGAAAAAATTTTTTTATTCTATATGTAAAGGACACAATCAACAGAGTAAAAACGCAACCTACACAAGCCTCAAGGAGATTTCACCTGGGGAAAATAGGTAACTTCCAAGATAAAAGCAGAGAGTGAGAGTGGTACGGGAGAAATGAAAGAGGACGATGTGGTGATGATGGCGATACAGGTTGTCAAGGTGATAATTGAGTTGTGTCTTAAATGATGAGATAGAATCTGTCTTTCAAAGATATGGAGGAAGAGTATATCAGATGGAAGCAACGTCACGCAAAAAGAAGCCAAGGCAGGGATGATCTCAGTTGGTTTTAGGAACAGGAAGAACAAAAACAAAAAAGAAGGCGAATGGGGCTGCAATCTTTTGGACTTGCTATGTTTGAAAATTTAGATTAGCCATCTCTATTAGAATTCGTTCTCAGAATATGTCAGGGAGGCAGTTGGAGACACTGTATTAGAAAACGCATCATGGGGGCAGAAGGATTCATAGGTGGAGCACAGAGAATTTTTAGGGCAGAGAAACTACTCTGTATGATACTGTAATGGTAGATACATGTCATTATGTTTGTCCAAATTCATAGAATGTACAACACTGAGTGAACTCTAATGTAAACTGTGGATTTTAGGTGATTATGATGTGTCAGTGTAGGACCCTCAGCCGTAACAAACGCACCACTCTGGTGGGGGACATTGATGATAGGGAAGGCTGTGCATGGGGTGGGGGGCAGGAGAGATGTGGGCATCTCTGTATTTCCTCTCAGTTTTGCTATGAACCTAAAACTGCTCTAAAATACAGTCTTTTTAAAAGCAGATTGGGAAAAAAAAAAAAACAAACCTGTAGGTAAAAAGGGATTTAAGAGACAGAATTTTTTTAAGACAAAATTATAGCATCTAGGGACACACACTTCAGTGACAACAAGCAAGAAAGTGATTATCTTTAAAGTCAGGATAATGGTTCCTTTGTTGGGGGCATCAGGGGGTTGAGACTGAGATGGGGCACACAGAGGACTCCTGGGTGGCTGGCAAAGTTCTATTTCTTCACCTGGGTGGTGATTCCAAATGTGCTTGCCTTATAGTAATTCATCAGTAATCACCCAAGGAGTGATTGGGTAAGCCCCTATCTTTAGGGGCTTAGGACGATTGGGACAATAAAAGATCCTGTTTTATGACAGAGAACTGAAAGCTGTGCAGGCAAGATGTGGGTACCACTTGGCATTGCATTTAACAGAAAATCAAAGAGTCTGATACTTGGTATCCAAAATATCTATTTCAAGGCAAACAAGAAGACTAAAAAATATGGTCTGGTCAAGAAAGAAAAAGCAGTCCCAGGTTCAGCAGCTAGACAGCTGGCCTTAGGAAGAAACATGTAAGATGTTCACATGTAAAATGTTCTAAGGACGCCTGAACTGCCTGCCCAGCCCTGATGCCTGGAGAGTTATGGAACTTGATCACAGACCATCTCACGAGCAGGCAACAATAAGGGAAGGACCACAGAAAGGGAAGTGAAAGCCATCCAAATACTTGCTACATTTCAATTTTACCTTGAACCAGTGCTGAGCCAGGTAAATAACATGTTAGAAGGGCAGATTTGCTGTGGGAAATAAAAGATAAGGAAACCACTCATTATTTTAAAATTTTTGTCATCAAGTTGGACAATTATTTTATAGGTCTTTCTGTGTTATATACTATAATTTGAAAGGTTTAAACAATAAAATATATTCATTCTAATTTTTTAAGTGCATTAAAAGCATTCTCTCCTTTAATCCTCATGACACCCCTCCTGGGTAGGTATTTTCCTGTTTAGATAATGATCCTGAGACATTAAGCTGTTTGACCACAGAAATGTATATACTTAGTGACAGAACCAAGATTCAAGTCCAAGTCTTCTGAATCTGAAATTCTTACTGACTTACACTGCCTCTCAAGATTCACAAGAGTAACAGAGAACATTTAAAAAGGAGGTCTTGAAGTGTGCTCCTTGAGAACCCCCAGGGACCATCAGTGGATTCTACTTTAGGGATTCTCATGCCTGATGAGACCACTGCCACATATGGCGGCTCAGCCAATATCCAGTGATAAGACACTGACCTGTCCCTTCCACTCCCCTCCTTCTCTGCAGACACTTCACAAGGCAGTGGTTCCTGGATGGACACCATCAGACCAGCACCAGACTTCTCAAAGTCCTTCAATGAAGAGTCAGGTAGACGAACCTCTGAATGCCGGTAAAGTATGACAGGAAACACGTGGGAATTCTAACTTGGTCTTTTTCTCTACTGCCTCTTCCCCAGGAGAGGTTCTCCCAGAAATACCTTCTCCTTTCCCAAACCTGCTTTACACTCTCTGAGCCCCATATCAAATTCCTCAGCCCAGTGGCCCCAGTCAGAAAACCTGGTCCCTCCCCTCAGGGAAAGGAGTTTCAGGCCCTTGGGCTCTCTCTGCATTTTGCAAACATGAGCAATGGTTTGGATTCAATCAGATGTTCATTCAGGCTCTCCTCTGCTCAGTCAGTGAATACATCTATTGAGTACCTACTGTAGATTCAAGGCTGAGGATGCTGAGGGTCTTATTCTGTGTCAGCACTGGGCTGAGATTAGGGCTTGGGGCCGGGGGATGAGGGTGGGAGCTCCCAGTGCCATGAACAAGGGCAGCTGTAAGTACCGTATTCAGTCTTCCCACCAGAGAGAGTTATAGATGATCCCTCCCAGGCACCTAAGGGGACTAAGCACCCCTCACCATGACACGGTCAGCATGCTATCCATGCCTCGTGCAGAGGCAAGGATGATTCTCCTATTAACATGGCTTTGGCCTTTCCACCCCTTTTAAAAGAAATTTGTTTTTAAGTCTTGAATGTCTGTCTACTGAGCTCCAGACATAATCCTTGGTGTTGGGAATACAGTATAAATATAGGACACTACTCCCTGCTCTTTCGCAGGGAGTTTAGCAAACAGAAGGCAAAAACTGTTGGCTTTGCCCTTTTGGAGCAACATAGACTCTGCTGTTATTGTATGAAGGAGATTTACCTCTTTCCTGCCCTGCCGAGCCTGGCTTGCATTAGTGGAGAAACCACCCAGCTGTAAACGCTCACAGTAAAGGGCAATGGCGCCAGCGCCCATTAAATGAATTTGATTCCAAGTCGCCCCTGATGGAAAAGGGGAGGGGGGCTGCCACCTCTGTGAGGATCACAGAGGTTACGTGGAAAACCATTTGGGCTGCTTAAAACTCTGCTTACACTCCTCTCTGCACTGAGACAGAAGCCAAAGTCCTAAGCACAGGCTCCCAAACCTTCGTATTCCCACTGCCATCCCACTCCCCTCACCCAGCCCTCAACTGTCAGCAGTTTCTGAATCAGAAAAGCACGCCTTCTCTCTCCCCTGTGCCTGGGACTTCACTCTGCCTGGCCCACAACACACTTTGCCCACTGACCAGGTTTTCCTGACATTCTCCTTCTCCTCAAGGCTCACCTCAGCCCCCGGCCGCCCATGACGCTCCGCTGCCCCCTTAGCTGCCCACCGCCACGGAGTCAGAGATGTCACTCTCCCCTCGCAAAGCACCCAGTCCGTGCCAGAGACCTGTGAGCAGCTGGGTCACGTCATCACCGTGCTCCTACTTGCCTCTCTTTCCCTCCCTCTGTCTCTGTCTCTCTCTGTCTCTGTCTCTCTCTGTCTCTGTCTCTCTCTGTCTCTCTCTGTCTCTGTCTCAGGGACTGTGTGCTGCTATTTCTGTGCCTCCAGAACCAGCGCCATGTCCATGCATGATTTTACTGGAGATAAGAAAATCAGAACCGGGAGGTGGGCTTCCTATCACAATCGCATCTACACTACCACTCCTATCTTTTGGGGTGTGTATATTGAGGTGTGTTGGTGTTTTGTAAAAAGGGCAAGGAAAAGAGGCAGATTTGAGAGGGAAGGTGGGCAAGGACAGTACTGTAAACTCTCCATTCTCCTGTCATTCAAACCTGGACAGTATTCACTTTGTACCTCTATTCTGTTTCTCTCTCATTTCCCTATAGTCCATTTTCCACCCAGCAGCCAGGGGGATTGTTTTAAAACAAAAATCATATCATGTCACCCCTTTGCTTAAAATCCTGGAATGGCTTCCCATCAATCGTCTCACACAGAATAAAGCCAAAGTCCTTACAGCAGCCCGCGAGGTCTCCTATGACCTGCCCCCGCCCATGACCTCTCTGCTCTCAGCGCTTACTTCTCCCGCCTTTCATTCACTCCTACCCCACTGGCCTCTCAGCACCAGCTCTTCCCTCTGTGGAGAATCCTCTTCCCCAGATGCATCAGTTTTGCTCAGAGTCATTTCCTCAATGAGATTGACCTTGACTGCCTCATTCAACACATTCAAGATTGACCTTGACGTTTCCATTCAACCACTTGCCTCTCCCCCACCTCCTTACCTTGCTCTGCTGTTTTATTTTTTCTTTTTTCCATAGCTTTCATCACCTTCTATCATACCAGATACTTTACTTATATGTTTATTGTTTACCCAGAGATCTTTGTCTATTTTGTGGTTATATAGATGTCTTTCCCCTACTTTCCCCTAGTCAGTTATATTGTTTCCTTTTTCACTACTATAATACTGTTAAGAACAACATCTTACTACATAAATCTTCACATAGACCTTTGATTATTTCTAAGAATTCGAGTCACTTGATCAGATGCTACATACTTATAAGACTTTTGATACCTATTACAAAGTTGATTTCCTATCATACTTTTTGAGTAGTATGTACTTGTTGAGAAGGAATGTTACCCTGTGTTGGGGACAGTCTATAAACTTAATTATGTGCCCCAGCAATTCCACTCTAGGAGTCTACCCACAAGAAATGAAAACACATCCACACAAACACATGTATATGACTGTTCAGAGCAGCGTTGTTCGTCATAGCCCCAAACTGGAAATGACACAGATGTCTATCAGCTGATGAATGGATTAAAAAGATGAGGTATTTTCATACCATGGAATACTACTCGCAATAAAAAGGGCAGAACAATTGGTACATGCTACAATATGAATGAACTTGTGCTAAGTGAAAGATGGAAACAACTACATTTGTATGCTTCTATTTATATGAAATGTCCAGAAAAAGCACATTAGTAGAGACAAAAAGTAGATCCGTCATTACCTGGGGCTGGGGTAGGAGCAGGGATTAACTGTAAACAGAAACAAGAAACTTTTGGGGATGATGGAAATGTTCTAAAACTGGATTTGTGGGGATGATTATACAACTCTATTTACTAAAATAATAGAATACTTACAATGGGTGGATTTTATGGTATGTAAAACTACACCTTAATAAAGTCATTAAGGGAATTGGGAATAAATGTAATCAGAGGGAAAGATTAGGAAGAAACTTCATATACAATGCATGCTGTGATTTTAAAAGTTTGAGGAATAAAAAGTATAGCATAAGGCAGAAAGAAAGGAAGGGGGGCAGGGAGGAAAGAAAGAGAAGGAGAGAAAGAAAGAAAGAAGGAAGGAAAAAGGAGAGAGAAATGTCACATATGTATTTGAGGGCCCCTTTTGTGATGGCTCAAGACTATCAGAAGAGACCCCCACGGAAAATCCATGAAGTGAGTCGACTTGGCACAAATAATAATGAACTTATGGCCTCTATACTGTCAGCACGTGTCTTTAAAGAAGGGACATGGGCCCACAGCATCCCACAGAAGCAAATAAAGGCACGGAGGTAAAAAAAAGAAAACAAAACTAGTCCTGGTCTCTGAGCCAACTGTTATTCTTCATTTATTTCAAAGAAGATTTTATGGGTCTTAAATGTTTAAATAATCATTATTATAAAGCTCTCAAATGTAGCATCCATGTTTTCAAAAGGAATAAAAAAGGGAGCCTTCCAGAGGGATGTGGCTCTGTTGGTGGCCTTTCCGAGCAGTACTGGGGTGGGGAGGGGACTACAGGAGCTATAGAAAAAGTAGTCCCAGAGAGAGGCAGGCAGCAGCTCATACCTGAAGGCCTGGAATTCTTCGCTACATGCAAAATATGACTTTTCAGTACCATGCCTTTTTTTTTTTTTTTTGGCCATGAGGCACGGCTTGCAGAATTTCAGTTCCCCGACCAGGGACTGAACCTGGGCCACGGCAGTGAAAGTACCAAATTCTAACCAGTAGACCACCAGGGAACTCCCAAATGCCATGCATCTTAAGGCCATTCTTTTTTTAATTATATTCCTACAGTTTGGATTTATGTGACCTTCTGTAGCAATGAGTCAAGTGTGCAGGCCAGATTTCAGTAAGTGATTAAGGTTACGCATCACCTTACCTGTTTACGCGTCACCAAACTGGTGCCTGCTGACGACAAGCACCGGCAGAGCTGGGAGGGTGCTCGTGAGGCAGACTCGGGCCGCGGGCTGGACCAGGGCGCCGAGTGGCCTGACACACCCCAGCGGGAGACGCAGAATAGAAGGGAGGGCTGTCGTCTCCCGGAATGTCAGCAGATTCTTCACACCCTCGCGCTCCAAGATGTGGGGAGGGCAAAGAGACTGAGAAGAACCAATGTGACTTGTTCCCGGGGCAGCCACGGGGGTCAGTGGTGGGGCCCACGAAGGGGTGCTTTAGAGAGGACGGTCAGGGCAGTCCAGTGACTCTCGAACATGTTGCATCAGCTTATTATGTCTGAGTTCCCTTTGGCTGCATAACAAATTACCACAAACTTAGAGGCTTGAATCAATACCCGTTTCTTACCACACGGTTCTGTAGGCCAGAAGTCCAGCTTGGCCTGGCTGGGTTGTCTTACAAGGCTGAAATTAAGGTGTCGGCTGTGTTACTTTCTGGAGGCTCTGGGGAAGAATCTGCTTCCGGTTGTTGGCCAGATTCAGTTCCTTCAGGCTCTAGAACTGAGACCATCATTTCCCTGCTGTCAGCCAGGGGCCACTCTCACCTCCTAGAGGCTGCCCACATTCCTTTGCCAAGAAAAGCCTAGTCCTTTCTGAGGACAGGCCAACTGAGGATAATCTATCTTAATGCCAATTTATTGGGGACCTTAATTACATCTGCAAACTCCCTTTAGTGTTTGATTGAGTGCCCGGGAGAAGGTGTTTACACACCAGGACCTGGGAGGCTTGGGGGCCACTCTGGAATTCTACCTGCGACAAGTTACTTAGGAAAGCTTCTCCAGGGCAGCTGAGTGATCCTCAGGGCGGGTGGTACCAAGCCCTAATGGATGTTTTGGAAATTCATGGGCAAATATTTCGTTGTGGTGACGGGGATATGTTCCACCGGCATTTCGTATTCGGGGCCAGGTCGTAAGAAGACAGCCTCACACAGTGAGGAATTGTGCTGTATGTTACACAGCTTTCAAAGGTCCCTCGAGGCATTCGTGTCGATGAAAAATCTGTATATAATTGTCTGAAACTCTGTTTTGTTTGCATGCTGTTTGCACTGAAGTTTCCATAAATACAATAGTGGCTAAGTCAGGGGAAGAATGTAATTACTTTGTTTGGGACTTTACCAAGATTTTCATCATTTTGGGAAAATTGCATGACCAATAACAAGGCTGCTCGTGGAATCTGAACTGTCAACGCACCACCCCCTGCTCCATCTGCAGCTCTCCCTGTCTTCGTGATTCTAAGTACAAGCCTCACCTCAGTTCATGTCTTCTCGTGTGACGATACCTGAGCACTTACCCATTGAAACATATTTTCTTTAAATTGATTTCTTAAGATTATGTGTGTAGGTAGGTTATATTAGCTATGAACTCTTTCAGGATTGTAAAGGGGGCATTTCAACATAGTGCTTATAATAAGGGGCCATGGATCTGAAGAGCTGAGGGCCAAAGGTCTACTGCATGCACCTCCTGAAGCTGGGATTGGCCAAGAGCGAGAATGGTGGAGCTTGTGGTATATAAACTTGTGGAGATGAGGCACTTCAATGAGCTTTGAGTCAATTTAATTATTTTATTTAAAAAAGAGGAAACTGAGGCCAGAAAAGGGAATTGGTTAATGTCACCCAACTACTCATATGTTAATCCTGGACCAGACCCAGTTTTCTTAATGGTAAAGGTCAAATCCATCCATATGAAATTACTTGAAAGGGAATTCCCTGGTGGTCCAGTGGTTAGGACTCGGCGCTTTTACTGTGGTGACCCAGGTTCAATCCCTGGTTGGGGAACTAAGATGCCACAAGCGGCCTGGTGCAGTCTAAAAAAAAAAAAGGAAGAAACTACTTGAAAATAAAATTAACATTGTGTAACTAAAGTGTTGAGAAAAATATTATCCTAAAGATCTGTTATAACAATTTAATATTATACAATTAAGTCCACTATTTTCTAATGTTAAGATGTTGAAAGCCAGATTCTACTAATGTAGAGTTGATTATAGAATTGATTATATCAAATCAATTGTATTTGGGATAATAGCTAACTCAACATCAGCAGAGGAAGCATTTATTTAATGAACTTGTGATTTGAAATTATTCCTGCTTATTCCTATTTATTTTTCTGATAAAATAAATAGAACCTGGGCAAAATTTTGAATAGCCCAACAAGCAATTCACAAGGCTGATTTTAGCCAATCTACACTAGGACTGGTTAGTCCAGTCCAAAACAGTGGGCCAAAATGAAGGCCCAAACACTATCATACTTCTCCATCTTGCCCAGAAGGGCCAGTCACCAAAAGCTACTGGTTTTTCCTTCCCTGCTCAACTTTGTTCAAACCTACTTAGCTTTGAAGTTGTCATAAGTTTTCCTTTGCTGCCACCTACTGGATGTAGTGAGTATAGTTAAATAAAGCTTTTGTCTTCCTATGTATTGTATTCTAATGTGAAATAGGGAATTCAGGTATTGGCCACTCAATTTGGACTCAAACGTCCAAACACTGGATATTTAAAGTTGTTTCCTCTAATGACTAGAGCAACTTTAATGTCAAGCAAAGCAAATAAACCTATGAATCTCCATTTTCAAAGCCCCTCTTCTGTCCTTATAAAGTTATACCTTAAAGTTCAATCATATGATTCCCTTCTTAAAAATCAGTGGCCTACAAGAGGGTAAATACACTTGTATTACTCATGTCTTGATGTCAAACAGAATGTACCCCACTCACTGCAAAGAATGAGGCACTGACGGACTGGGAGCCATGAATTAGGATAATAACTTTTAGGAAAAGTTGCTTTGGAAATGGGCCCTTATCCCAGGAAATGGGAAACACTTGGTAGCTTGGAATTTCAGTTGGATAAAAAGGAGAGATGGCTGCAAAGAAGATAGGTGGTGATGAAAATTAAAACCATAGCACTTGCTATATTCTAGCACACCCCAAAGCACTTCACAAGGATTCTCATGTGCTTTCACAACAACCCTACGAGGCAGATACTGAACCACTTTACAGATGAGGAAATCGGGGCTTAGGAGGGGTTAAGTTGGCCAAGGCACCCATCTGGTAAGGGGCAGAGATGATGGCACAACCCTCAGGTCTCAACCACAAGCTGTGCTGCGTGGAGTGGCCCCAGGAGACCACAAACAGTGGAATTGTCAAGAGCCAGAGCCAAAGCAGCACCTTGGATCAACGTAATTGGTTTTAGTTCAATAAATCACAGCCAAGAGGAGCTAGGGAGACAGGACAACTACATATCATGTGGTATCCTAGATGGGATTCCGGAACAGAAAAAGGACATTAGGTGAAAACTAAAGAAATAAAGTCTGGACTTAATAACGTATCATTGTTAGTTCATTCATTGTGACAAATGTACTACTATACTAAGGTAAGATTAAAAAAATAAAAAGCCTGTTTTTTAGAGAATAATTAACACTGTGGAAAGCATCTGATTCCTAAGAGTGAAGAGATGCATTACTATAAAATTTGATTTTTAATCAGGTTAAGGATATTAACATGACCAGGGAAAGGAAACCGTCAAGCGACTTAAATTGTCCAAATCCAGATATTTTGTACTAGGAGGGAATATTATCCATACTATTTTATCTGCTGAGACTTCTCTACTTCTCTTTCTCTTTTGTTCATAAATATTCACACACACACACACACACACACATACACACTCAACTCCTATAACAGTTTATGTTACATTAATAAAAATGCTCAAGGCATGGTCACGATGTGCTGAGCTCTACGTGCCTTATCTTAGGTCCATCCTCCTAATCCTGGGAGAGGTCCTGTAATTTCCATTCTACAGGATTATACCAGACAACCCAACCACACAGGCAATCCACAGCGCCCCACTCCTCGCTGCTACACCAAGCCAGGTCAAGAATGAAAAGGATGAACAACTTAACACTATAATACAAATGAATTAATAAGATCACATCATTCAAGGGACACAGAAAGTAACTCCCAAATGTCAAGTCAGTATTGAACATGTCAGGATGTGCAGGAAACTGAACAGGTTCCAAGTAACTTGGGGTTTAGGAGAACATAAAGGTAATCATTTAAAGTTCTAAAGTAGCCTTGTAATGAAGCCCATTTCATCTTAGAAGACTAAGTTGCACGGACTTCAGTTATAAACTGAAGAAACTTGGGAGGTAGGCTAAACTAACCAGCAGCAGCTCAGACAGAATTCATTCCGTAATTCATTCATTACAGTCCTAGAGAAAAACTTAAGCATTTTTACTATAAAAGTAATATAACAATTTTAGAAAGCTTGGAAAATGAGGATATAAAGTTAAAATCACTCATAATCTCAACATCCAGAGGCAGGAGCAGACCCACGTTTTTTAAGGATTTGTAAATTTCACAAGGACACAAAAGCCAGGATGCTGGAAGGAGCCATTAAAGTGTGAGGCCCTAAAGCTTAAACTTCATTCACCTTAAGGTAGGTCCACCTCTGCCCAGCAATGATCATTAACATCGTGGGCTCCTAGAGCCAGTCTGCTTGGGTTTGAATGTCAGAAACATCCCTCACTAGCTGAATAAGATTGGGCAAGTTGCTTAAGCTTTGCTGTGACTAAGTTTAACTTAGAATATAGTAAACATCTAGCTATTTTGGTCCTGTCTTTTCTAAACACATATGCACACACATTTTACAAAACTATCTCACTAGTTTCACGCATAAACATTTTTTCATGATCATGGGTCTTTCAGACAGACCATATTATACTGAATAGATGTGTAACCTAAATATTCCTCAATTGGACATTCTGGGTATTAGTTAAAAAGGGGGGATACCTAGCATCAGGTGGCTTTATCTATTGAAAGCACAACAAGTCACCTTCATTACATTCTCTAACACCATATACAAAAATAAACTCAAGGGCTTCCCTGGTGGCGCAGTGGTTGAGAATCTGCCTGCCAATGCAGGGGACACGGGTTCGAGCCCTGGTCTGGGAAGATCCCACATGCCGCGGAGCAACTAGGTCCGTGAGCCACAACTACTGAGCCTGTGCGTCTGGAGCCTGTGCTCCGCAACAAGAGAGGCCGCGACAGTGAGAGGCCCGCGCACCGCGATGAAGAGTGGCCCCCGCTTGCCGCAACTGGAGAAAGCCCTCGTACAGAAACGAAGACCCAACACAGCCATAAATAAATAAAATAAATAAATAAATAAATAAAAATTTTAAAAAAAAAAGTTTAAAAAATAAATAAATAAATAAATAAATAAACTCAAAATGGATTAAAGACCTCAATGCAAGACTGGATACTATAAAAACTCCTGGAGGAAAACACAGGCATAAATCACAGCACTCTTCGACATAAATCGCAGCACTTTTTTTCATCCGTCTCCTAAAGCAAAGGAAATAAAAGCAAAATTAACACAAAAATAAACAAATGGAACCTAATTAAACTTAAAAGCTTTAGCACAGCAAAGAAAACCATCCACAAAACAAAAAGACAACCTACTGAATGGGAGAAAATATTTGCAAACGATATGACCGATAAGGGATTAATATCCAACATATATAAACAGCTCATATAACTCGACATCAAAAAACAAAAAACCCGATTAAGCAGCAGGCAGAAGAAATGAATAGACATTTTTCCAAAGAGGAAATGCAGATGGCCAACAGGCACATGAAATGATGCTCAACATCGCTAATCAACAGGGAAATGCAAACCAAAACCACAATGAGATATCACCTCACACCTGTCAAAACAGCTATCACCAAAAAGAACACAAATAACAAATGTTGGCAAGGATGTAGAGAAAAGGGAACCTTCGTACACTGCTGGTGGGAATGTAAATTGGTGTAGCCACTATGGAAAACAATATGGAGGTTTCTCAAAAAACTAAAATTAGAACTACCATATGACCCAACAATTCCACTCCTGGGTATATATACGGGGAAAAAACAAAAACAAAAAACACTAATTCAAAAAGATATATGCACCCCAATGTTCATAGCAGCATTATTTACAATTGCCTAAGTATGGAAGCAACCTAGGTGTCCAGCAGATGAAAGGATAAAGAAGATGTTGTATATATATATATATATATTTATACAATGGAATATTACTCAGCCATTAAAAAAATGAAATTCTGCCATTTGCAACAACATGGATGAACCTAGAGTGTATTATGCTGAGTGAAATAAGTCAGACAGAGAAAGACAAATACTGTATGATATCACTTATATGCGGAATCTAAAAAAGTACAACAAACTAGTGACTATAACAAAAAAGCAGCAGACTCACAGATATAGAGAACTAGTGGTTACCACTGGGGAGAGGGAAGTGGGGGACAATATAGGCGTAGGGGCTTAAGCGATACAAACTATTAGGTATAAAATAAGCTACAAGGCTATGTTGTAGGGCCTTCCCTGGTGGCACAGTGGTTAAGAATCCGCCTGCCAATGCAGGGGACACGGGTTCAAGCCCTGGTCCGGGAAGATCCCACATGCCGTGGAGCAACTAAGCCCATGCACCACAACTACTGAGCCTGTGCTCTAGAGCCTGCGAGCCACAACTACTGAGCCCACGTGCCACAACTACTGAAGCCCGTGCACCTAGAGCCCATGCTCTGCAACAAGAGAAGCCACTGCAGTGAGAAGCCCACGCACTGCAACAAAGAGTAGCCCCCACTCGCCACAACTAGAGAAAGCCCACACACAGCGACGAAGACCCAACACAGCCAAAAATAAATAAATAAAGGATTATGTTGTACAACAAGGGGAATGTAGGCAATATTTTATAATAACTATAAATGGAATATAACCTTTAAAAATTATGAATCACTATATTGTACACCTGTACTTACATAATACTGTACAGCAAACTATACTTCAATTAAAAAAACCAAAATTACTTTCATTGCTAAAGATTAGTAACATCCTAAAGAATAAGCCAACTGGACATGATCTTTGATAAATCCAAGACGTCAATTAATAGGGTTTATTGGAGAAACAAGAACCTCTTGAGTTGCACAACTCCAGGGGGTACTGCCCTCACATAGAATACAAAGTTGATGTTACCCCATGTGGTTACACATGGCTGAGGTCTCAGGGAGAGCAGTAGGGAAGATGCTGGTACTAGAGGGAAACTTCTAGAAGCCAGGCCCTTCCCAGACATCTTCACCCTGTGTTGTCCATTTTAACGTGAAACAATGAAGACGTGGGAGAGGGTAATTTCTTTGCCCAAAGTTACCGAGAGGCAGAGTGGAGGTCAAAGACATTTGATAAGCCCTGAAGTCTATTATATTGACTCCCAACCGAGGGACAGCTACCTGTAGGTAGTCAGTCCATGGCAGGTAGAATTTGGGCATGTAAACTAACCTGTGTTTCCTCAGTAAAACTGACATTTCTCTGCACCTCCAGGGTTGCAATCACCCACATACGACAGCCATTACATGACCCTCCATGGTGTGACATGCTAAGGTGTGTTAGAGTTTGTGAGCATTTTAATAATGCTTCTCATGCATAAAGTCTTACAGCTACATTTAGTGGTATAATTGTACTCTTGAGACCAAAAGCAGTATTTTCACCAGCTCTTATTCGCAGGAAGGAGGCTTGTTCTGTTTCTTTTCCCCTAAGTCAATCTCCAAGGTGATTGCATGAAAGCCACACAACAAATTAGAACTGAAAATGCATCCCTCTGGCTTCAACTCCAAGCAATTAGAATCACCTGAGTCACCATGTATTTAGTTTTCTACATTAGAAGGAATAGTAGTGATCACTTTCCCCCTAGGAACCAAAATAGCCTTCACTTAGCAAGTTGGAATCAGAAGTATTATCACCATAGAATAATCAGAGTTGAAAACTTTAAGGCAGCTGAAACCCAAGCTTCCTGGGCTCCTGGCAACAGACAGGATAAAGCTCTTCTGTGAGGATCACACTAAGAGCAGGAGGTCTGGGGGTTTCTTCCCCCCAGTGCTTAATCCCTGTAACTAGAGAGTAACTGTTATATTCAAGCATCCATTGTTGAGAACAAATGTCATTTAACATTTAATGCAAGCCTATAAGTTACATACTAGTGTATCCTAATCTATGAAATAGTTAAGGTTTAACAACTGGCAAAGACGATTTTTTTTTTTGAGGTTGATCAGAAACTTTTATTTGGTCCTTATCATTTATTAAGCAACCTACAAAATCATTTTCTATTTCTCTACCGCAAGCAGCAGCAGCTGCATCCAGGCCAGAAATGGAAGACACAAGTAGTGGAAGACCTTACAGAGAAAAGTTAACGGGTGAGATCTCTGCTTATCCAGGCTTAGGTGAAGGTAGAACAGGAAAAGTGTGTTAAGTTCAGTATTCCAAAGACTCTTTTTCAAAGCTGAGGCCTGCAGAGGGCCTAGCTGAAGGAGGCAGGTACAGGCTCACAAAACTGCCCAGCTCAGCAATCAATCCAAAGTACCTTCCAGAAAAGCAAATAGAAGCTGTGGATACAGCTTCTATTGCATTATCCAAATCTCTCTGAAGCGTTTTCCACTTCCCTTGTTGAGCACAACAGCAGGCATCTTTTGCTATGGTTTCCACAAACAGTTCCACGGCTCGTGCCAGAATGAAGCTGGCTTCCTGTCCCGCGAGCATCACGCCGGGGTCCGCCTTCACCAAGGCCTTCACTCGCACCAGAGGCAACCTCATCGGGGCTTGGGGCTGTGGAGCTGCTGCATCCCCACCGGTGCCCTCCTCCTCCCGGGAAGCCCCGTTTCCAGCCACCATCTGGACCCCCACTGACACTGATTTTTAAAAAACTAATTTCTGTAAACTATCGCTAAGAAAGAAGAAAAAAAAAAAAAAGCAAAACCCACATTGATTGGGGTATGTCAAAGGGACACAGGAGCCAACTGAAATAGCTCTCAATGGCCAAAGCTAGAACAATTTGAACAAAATGTAGTACTGGATTATAACCCAGAGTATGAAATAGCCATGAGTTCATACTGATATAAATGAATAACTAGGGGATAAGAGACAAATCTCCCTTGCAAAAGATTTCCAAATAATTTATATAGATACTCCACCTTCAAGAAGGTAGAGCTTAATTCAACCCCCTACTCCTATAGGGTCAGCTGTGCATAGACTTCTTTCCAGTATATAATAGAGGGGTGTAGGGTGGGGAAAGTAGCTTTACTAGGAGAAACCTGACAAACGCCATCCAGCCAGGCGATCAAGGTTGACATTAACCGTAAGGAATGTTGACGCTATGTACCCTGATATGACTTGATGAGACCAGCACTTTACCTGTGGTCCTCCTCCCCCAAAACTCGTAACACTAGTCTAATTATGAGAAAACATTAGGCAAATCCCAAGAGAGGGGCATCCTACAAAATACTTGGATCAGTACTCCTTGAAACTGTCAAAATCATCAAAAGAAAAGCCTGGGGCTTCCCTGGTGGCGCAGTGGTTGAGAATCTGCCTGCCAGTGCAGGGGACACGGGTTCGAGCCCTGGTCTGGGAAGATCCCACATGCCGCGGAGCAACTAGGCCCGTGAGCCACAACTACTGAGCCTGCGCATCTGGAGCCCATGTTCCACAACAAGAGAGGCCGTAACAGTGAGAGGCCCACGCACCACGATGAAGAGTGGCCCCCGCTTGCCACAACTAGAGAAAGCCCTCGCATAGAAACGAAGACCCAACACAGCCAAAAAAAAAAGTAAATAAATAAAAGTCAGGAGCTCTAAAAAAAAAAAAAAAGCCTGAGAAACTGTCACAGCCAGGAAGAGCCTAGAGAGTATTCTGGATGGGATCCTGCAAAAGAAAAAAGACATTAGGTAATAACCAAGGTAATCTGAATAAGGTATGGACTTTAGTCAATAGAATTGTCAATAATGGTTCATCAACTGTTACAAATGTATCATACTAATGTAAGACATAATGGGGAAAACGAATGAAAGGTATACGGGAACTCTAATATCTTCTCAATTTTTCTGTAAATCTAAAATCATTCTTATAGCATAAGGAATATGGTCACTAATACTGCGATAACTTTGTAAGGGCACAGATGGTTACTAGCCTTATCGTGGTGATCATTTCATGATGTACTTAAATGTCGAATCACTATGTTGTACATCTGAAACTAATATAATATTATCAACTATATTTCAATAAATATTGTTCCAAAAAATAAAGTATTTAATTTTTTTTTTAAGTCTACAGGTACACACAGTAACATAAATGTATAGAAAAAAGTGTAGAAACACACTAAACCGATACTATTTTTATGGTAATTTTCTTACCTGTACTGTATAAGTTCTTATATGGAAGATATATATGTAAGTACTATGATAATTTGGGATACATTGGGGGGAAGGAAAAATGAAAACCAGTTTAGGCTCATCTCTTATCAGCAGAAAAATTTTATTCCTTTTAAGGACAAACCACATCCAAGGCCTTAGCTTACAGACACAAACCAAAGTAGCCATTAAAGCATTAGATATTGAGGTATAAGACATACAATGAGGGGAACGCTTTGCCATCAGAGGGTGACACCAAAACTTGCTCAATGGAGCTCTGCTAGTGCGTGGGTGAAGTTGCGGGTAAGTAAGTGCACATCTGCGGAACCGAAGGAGAACAGCTGTGCTCTACAAGTACTGAAGCACTTAGACCACATAGGTAGGGATATACTTTCACGATGAAGGGAAGGAGGGAGAAAGCGAAGTGCCCCCGCCACGAGGCATTAGGCTGCCTTGCAGAGGGCCACGGCAGAGAAGCGGACCTCCCCTTGCTCACGCTCGGTGAATTCTCTGCAGACCTTGGCAGCGTCCTGAGAAGGAGGAATGTCACGAATTAAGGTCGAAACAGCACCAGCTCAAAATGAAAGCTTCAAGGGGAAAGTATTAGTAAGGTCTATTAATGCCCAAAGTTCACCCTGACCAACTTTAAACCTCCCAATAAACTTGAAAACCAGGGCTTAAGGCAAGAGGAAAAAAAATCAGGTGATGGGCAAGACAAGGACCCACATCACATATCCAGCTCCAGCAGCTTTGATTCCTTTATTCTTTCTACCAAACGCTCTGTGCTTCTGCCACCTTGTGCCCGGTTTTGACAAGAAAACTATACTCTTGGTGCTCTTCCCCTCAAATCCAAAGATAGAAAATTGATTTCTCTTCCATAAGGAAAAAGTTCTAACTCAGAAATTCCCGGAGTAAAGACAGACTTACTTCAAGTAAACATTTTACAAAACAAGCTTAAAGTTTAAATACCTGGTATTCCAAGTACAGATAAGTGATGGATTCCTACATATTTAGGGGATGACATGTGTTACTAATTCTAACACCTAGATTACAAAGATTGGGAAGAGAAAACTGACCCCAATGTTACTTGAGAAATTCTGGGGTTTAAATGCCTTGGGATCAGAATATCAATCACTGTTCAATTTGTTAAAAGTCCAGTGGAGAGAAAGCCCCACCAACAGTGTTAAACACGAGACCTTCAAGAGGACAGTGGATGTGCTATGACAGAGAACAGTCATGGAACATCAGCTCCCAAGGCCTAAAAATCACCAACCTGATAATGAGTTCTGGCCCTGAAAAAGTATCAACCCCACCCCGGTTTTGTTTCTGCTTTGGAACCACTTAGAAAAACTGAAGATGATCTAGAGTAACGTCTACATTTTATTCTATCAGAATTTTTAATATATTGATATCCCAGACCTGCCTTCCCCAAAGCCACTTTCCTTTAGGACCCATGCTGTTGATTAATGTGCCTGTAAAGGCAACAGCCATCTCCTACACAGACGATAAGCACTGACCTAATTCACTCAAGTTTAGGATACTTGGGTTAAGTTTATGTATTTTCTCACCAATTTAACAAGTTAATTCAGGGTATAGTTTAGATAACCTAAAACATCTCTAACCATATAGAACCAGCCTTACTTAGGATAAGAATTTCCACTAATTAAGATGTTATTTTCCAGTCAATTAATTTAAAATGAGTTTTTTTTTTTTTAAACAAAAAAAGTTTTACCTTCCCCAAACCTCATAAATTCTACTCACATAACAGTTTTAAGTATCCTACGCAGAGCACATTTTATAGTACAGGCATACCTCATTTTATTGCACTTCACTTTATTGTGCTTTGCAGATACTGCATTTTTTTTTTTTTTTTTTTTTGGCAAATTGAAGGTTTGTGGCAATCCTGCATGGAGCAAGTCTATCAGCATCACTTTTCCAGCAGCATTGGCTCACTTCATGTCTCTGTGTCACATTTTGGTAATTCTCATAATATTCCAAACTTTTCATTATTATTATATTTGTTATGGTGATCTGTGATCAGTGATCTTTGATGTTACTAATACAAAAAGACTGACTCACTGAACACTCAGATGATGGTTAGCATTGTTTTAACAATATTTTAAATTAAGGTATGTACACTGGTTTTTTAGACATAATGCTATTTATTGCACACTTAACAGACTACAGTATAGTGTAAACATAACTTTTATATGCAGTAGGAAGCAAAAAAACTCAAAACTTCTCTTTATTGTGATATTCGCTTTACTGCAGCGGTCTGGAACTGAACCCACAATGTGAGATGTGCCTGTATTAGGATAGTGTTAGATAGGAGTTGGTATGTACCTAGGAAGCTTTACTAGATGGACCAGAATCTTTCCTCCAAATAGGTCATAACCAGAAATTCTGCCCCTGTTCTTATTCTCTCCCATAAGTGAATCCTGACTCTCATGCAAATCCCCATTCTGTTTCTATAGGTCTAGTTCTCATTCCATATCACTATTCTCATTTATCCCTGGTATATCCAAGAATTAGCTCTGACTGATCTCAGGTGTATATGACAGCAGGCTAGAGAAAGTGACTGTCCCTCCTAGGACTGCATAATTTGGTCCACTAGTACCTTGAGGTCATCAGGTCTATGATGTTCCAAAGACAGGTCTACTATAAAGGTAGTATTGTACAGTGGCTAAGAGCACAGACTCTAGAGACAGACTGTCTAGATTTGAACCATGATTCTGTAGTTTGCCATTGACCTTGGGCATCACTTACCTCTGCACCTCCATTTCCTCATCTGTAAAATGTGAGTAATACTAACTACCTCAGAGCATCATAAAAGAGGTAACTAACTTAGAACAGCATCTAGCATGCAGTCAGCAAACTGCAGCCCGTGGGCCAAATCCAGCCTGCTGCCTGTTTTTGTTAATAAAGTTTTAGTGGAACACAGCCATACGCATTCATTTAGACACTGCCTATGGGGCTGCTTTGGAGCTGTCACAGCAGAAATGAATACCTGCAACAGAGCCCATATGCTACACAAAGCCTAAAATATTTCCTGGCTCTTCACAGAAAAAGTCTGCCAACCCCCGGTCCTACACACAAGCAGCACGCAAAAAAGTTTAGCTGTTATTACGACAAATGAAGTAATTATACCTTAACATCATTTTTAAGTTTATCACAATTAAGCCATTTTCCTTTCTAACAGCAAACTGACTAAACTCTAGAGATTCATTTTTAGAGGGAAGAGGACTAGTCAACCAACTCGTGTTCAGAATTAAGAGATTTCCGCCGTCACTTTTACCAGGACGGTTACACAGTGACCCTGGATCTTAAAGTTCTGGTCAGGCATGTTTTGAATTTGCTTCCTTTGACCTGTTAACAGTGGACCGACTGTGTGGGAAGAAAACAATCACAGAGGTAACTGCCTAACCAGAACCCATAGTATGCTACCTACAAGACTGACCCAAATCCAGCAGTCAGAGAGGGATTAGGAAAGGCTTGGGTTGCTGTCCCATGAGTCTGAGTCATTGGCTATGATGTAATCTGACAAGAGGACAAGAGTCACCTTAATCCCACAAGGAAATAAACAATGGCTTTCAGGCTAAATCTAACTGTGGGCTAAAGACAGCACGATACAGATTAGGCAGGGCTGCTCTAAAGGATCCTGTTTAAAACTATTTGCTATAAAATAAAGCGGACAGAATTACTGAGATGATCTTTAAGCCCTAAAGACTGCTCTTATCCCAGATGATTGATGCTGCCTGTACCGAAAAAGGTTTGCACTTTAGAATAGACAAACTGGCTAAAGAAATATGGGCCCTAGTGGAAATGGATTCCAAAGACTACCTGCAGCAGTGAGTCCTCTGAACTGGTGCCATGGTTCACCGGAAAAGGCATCCGTCCATCTGTAACGAAAAAGCCAGGCATGTCAATTTTCTCTGCACGTTTTCTGTCTACTGTGCTTGTCCAGCTTAAAGGCAAGTTTTAGATTCTTCCAAATACCACTGCCACTCCCACAAAGGTTAGGCTGGTTGTGAAGCAATAGGCTGGAAATGAGGTTCAAGTGTTCCTAGATATCCATCCCAGGCAATTCTAACCTAAAGCACCAAGACCACAAGACCACACAAGGCCAAACTAGCTACCCTACTAGGAGGGCTTGTGCCCATCTCTTGGGAAGGACCACAAAGCAAAAGTCAGAAGCAGTCTATGAGGTACAGGGAAGGTGGAGGGAAGAAAAAGGATCCTTGAGATTTCATTTGCCCCCCAAGGACTGCCCCAAGTTTTCTTTGCCCTTGCTTGCCATAGGCAGTATCTTGGCTTGAGATGACACAGCTGCAAGTCTTTCTCCAATAATACAAAGGAGATGACTCTTCTTAATACAGAGATGGACATGTCTTGAATTCTTTTTACACAAACCAGGTTGTGTTTAGGCATTTACCTCCTTCCAAAAGTATTCCTTGCCTGGAAAGGATGGCTGTGGAGACCTTATACTGGTGATACTATAGTGGAAGGTGGAAAGAGAAAATCTGAACGTGTGTACTTTGCACTGGCTGATCAGTTCTCTTTCCTGGTTTGTGACTAAAGCCATTCATCCCGCAGGCCAGGTTCCTGAGGGAGGTGCTCTGGGTATGATAAAGGGTTAAGTGCCCCCATGAGAATACCTCGGTGTTCTGGCTTCATAAACGGATATACTAAGCGCCACCATAAAGTCACACACCAGTACTGTAAGAGGAATTATGTCTGAGAGAATGCATGCATCTATATTAGATTCCAAAACTGGAGTGAAACGTACCAAGTTCATAGAGGTGGCCATCCACGTTGTTAAACAGAATAAAATGAAAGTTCACTTTGTCATCTACCTGCAGAGAGTCAAGATATTTTTTCAAAAATGAGTATTTTTTATTGTTTTATAAACTGCATTTAAAAATAAAGCTGAAAGAAAAAAATTAAGATATAAATGACATAACATGGTGTAAGTTTAAGGTATACAACCTGTTGATTTGATACATATTTTGCAATATGATTATTTTATAAGCAGAACTTAATTTGTTAAAAATAAATTCTCTAAGTAGAATATACTTGAACCAACCTGGCTACATATTATTTTAAATGATTATAGCTAATATTTATTTCTTATATACTAGGTACTATTCTAAGACCATTAAAGTAGATATACTGTAACTCTCAGAACTCTTAAGACTTGCTTTTTACTGAGGAGGAAATTAAGGCTTAGGGAGGATAAGTACTTCACCCAAGGTCAAGATTAGAATGTGACAGAGTCAACTGCAGTTATACAGACACTATCACTGAC
The DNA here is from genome assembly GCF_028023285.1 of Balaenoptera ricei. Lineage (NCBI taxonomy): Eukaryota > Metazoa > Chordata > Mammalia > Artiodactyla > Balaenopteridae > Balaenoptera > Balaenoptera ricei. The sequence goes on from NC_082643.1 coordinate 76,933,389, forward strand.
TTAAATCTAATCAACAGTTGACTTGAAGGCTGTGTTCAGATTAATGGTACATTCAAGTCATCTAGAAACTTTTAGTCCTTGTTGGTCCAGCTTGCTCTCCAATAGACTGTGAGAAGAGTATGTGAAATGTTCAGTTATTAAGAGGGGTGCTACTCACTCTATTAGACCCATTTGGATCTATATAAAACACTACCAGCCTGAATTTACTCAAGATTGTGTCAACTGCCAATTAGATATTTTGAAGAGCCATTTTTATGAACAGGTCTGGTCAAGGCATTATTCTGGTAGAATTTTCTGGCATTCATCAGCCTTGGGTGGAAACATGTGCTGTGTTCCAGTAAGAGGTTCTTGCACATATTTCTGGGGAAACATGGGTGACACCGGGACAGCCTGGCTCTAACTCGTATTTACCCGACATTGGCCTTCCTGTGCCACGGCATCATGGGCTGCCTGGATGGCCTGCAGAAAACAGAGAAGACTTAGCACAGAAACCTCTGGAGTTATTGAAAATCGATGCTCTAGAAGTTCTCTTCCTACCTCATTCTTTTCAAAGTATTTTGCTCTGTCTTCAGGGGACAACTTCTCTGTTTCAGAAAGAAATTGTTTCAGAACTGACCCATCCTCTTTTAAAAAAAAAAAGAAAAAAGAAAGAAAAAAAAGCATATGTTAGTACCGGTATAATGCAAATGGTTGCACATTTATTGCTGACTTAAGCCACTGCATAGCCTGTCACGTTTGGCAACCTGACTTTTTACCATGGCCTCTGAAGATGTGGATGAGCGGTGCCTCTTCCCCAGCCTCTTTTTCCAACCACTCCCCTCTCACTGCATTCAAGCCAGAGAACTCTCAGCTCCTCCAGCATGCCAAGCTCTTCCTCACACCCTCCCTGTCCCCCCGACCCCTCCACCTTCCCCCTCACCCTCACCTCTCAGATCTCTTACCACCTCTGTTACAGCACTGATCCACTTGTAACATGTATTTGTGAGACTTTCAGTGCCATAAAGGCAGGAACTGTCTTGTCTATTGCTCTCATCTACAGCACTTAGCAATGCACAATTAATGTTTATTGCATACATGATGTAACAATAACATTTTAATCTATCAACATCAACAGTTCTCAAACCAAGACTTTTATTTCAGGGTAGAAAATGCAATCTTAGTAATATGGTTATCCAGAGAGACGTCAACCTACAGATCTTAAATAGAAATACAAAGACCCTAACAGTCTGGCCTAGAGACAGCTAACTAGCTGATGGTTGGCATAAGCATTTTGTCATTGCTCAGTGTGGATGAGTCTAGGACTCAAGAGCAACTTGCATTTCAAAAGACCTCAATTTGAACTTTCAGCTCTAAACTTAAACAAATTTGTTAAATGGGGACCATTTAAAATTTGGAAGTTATAGGAATCCTCTCAACTTTATGAGGAGGGATGTGACTCAGATTAAGCCGATGGCACCGTCATGACCACGTTTATGGAAGAGTTACAGTATCTGTGACCTCAGGAACACAGTATTCTAAAAAAAAAGAAAGAAAGCAACTTCTAGAAGATCTGGACCTTTGTGGCCAGACAAGCCTTTTTTTTTTTTTTTTTTTTTTAAATTTCAGAAGTATACCAGGAGTAGAATCTTGGCCACAATTCCCTTGTTTAAATTAAAAAAAAAAAAAAAAAAGTATTTGACCTGCTACAAGCAACAGCATGGACTGTTAGTTGAACTTATTCAATTCTCAGCCATCCCCATCCATTGTCTAAATCAGGAGTTGGCAGACTACTGCCACCTAATAAAGTTTTATTGGAACACAGCCACATCCACTGCTCTACATCTTGTCTATGGCTGCTCTTTCACTACAAGGGCAGAGATTATATGGCCCTCAAAGCCTAAAAGATTTACTCTCTGGCCTTTTAAGAAAGTTTGCTGACCCTTGGCCAAAATCATACACAATGCCATGTATTTTAACATATTTCAATGCTGTTACTTGCGCTTCTGACAACTTAAGGGCTGAGACTCATCTCTTCTCTACCCTCCGTGGCATCCACTGGAGGCGAGCTAAAATTCCTGACCCAGCTTTGTTCACAGATGGATCTCTCAAGGTGCCAGCCTGCGGCTATGCTTCCCTGCAGGACCTCGTGCTGTGTCCTGCTGCTTTAGGCTGTTTTGGTTCTCCTGTTGCTTATGAGACACAGCACCATTAAAGAAAGGTCCTAAAGGTTGGCATTTTATGCCTTAACAGCATCTCTAATTCTTTAGAATTGTCAAGACTAGCAGGAGGATCTGCACATGAAGAGCCCAGGCGGAGAGGCAAGCACAAAACTGCACTGTCACCCGCCCCGCCTCTCCAGGCGGAGGAAACCACACCATGCTTCCTGGATGCGCTTCCCTTCCTTAAAAGGGAGGAACAGGGGCTTCCCTGGTGGCGCAGTGGTTGAGAGTCTGCCTGCCAATGCAGGGGGCACGGGTTCGAGCCCTGGTCTGGGAGGATCCCACATGCCGCGGAGCAACTGGGCTCGTGAGCCACAACTACTGAGCCTGCGCGTCTGGAGCCTGTGCTCTGCAACAGGAGAGGCCGCGATAGTGAGAGGCCCGCGCGCTGCGATGAAGAGTGGCCCCCACTTGCCACAACTAGAGAAAGCCCTCGCACAGAAACGAAGACCCAACACAGCCAAAAAAAAAAAAAGGGGGATGTAGAAAAAGGGGGGGAGAGTCTTCTTTAAAAAAAAAGGGGAGGAACAATGAGAATTCATCCACTGATTCTACCTGCATAAGTAGGTTTTCAAAAAAATTTAAGGCAATGGCTTTGCCAAACAGAGGCTTGGGGGTGTTGGAAGGAAGCATTACAGTTAATTAAAGGTCAACCAGAGGATGACTGGCCTCAAAACCCACTCACCGAACTCCAGTTTGTCCTGATTATTGGCCACTGCATGAATGAGTCCGATGGTTCCACAGGAGTTGCCAATGGTCTGCTTCATGAAGTACACCTTAGGACTTACTTCTTGTCCCTTCAGCTCTTCAATCTGTTTTTTCCTGAAGTTCTCATGCTGTGAGTGCAAAAAAACATTTTTACATCTCAAAATGAAAATGCAAAGAACAGACGGCAGCATAGTGAGTTCTAGCACCTAAATGGAAACAGAAGTGGGATATGTGACCAGGAGCCTTGGTTCTAGGTGCTGGCTGGCGCCCAGAGAACGGCCCGTCTGCCACCCACGCCAGCCCGTGGGGTTCTGAGAGGTTCTGACACTCCACCCTGATGCTGCAGTGCAGTAGCGGCCTTGGATGTTGCCCAAGCCTTTGTCTAGACACCACTGCAACCTTTCACCTTGAAATGGATGGCATGCTGAGGTCAGAAAAACCGACGAGTTCGTTATTTTCTTCCTTTAACACTAACGACTTTCACACAGGCATTCCAATCAAGCGCTGGTCAGTTGAATGCCCAAGAACACCAGCTAGTTTATACCTCACTATTCTTTGAAGTTCTACTTCTATTCTGCCCAAATACATGTCTCTTCAAAAACAAAACAAGACAAAACTTAACTAAAGAAAGGAGCAATTTAAAGAAATTAACTATTCCCTCATCCTTTTTTAGGAAGGAAAGACAACTGGTCTGGGGTGCTGGGTTGTGATTTCACAAAACCTTCTCACCCTACAACAGAAAGATGTAACTCTTGTTTGTCCTTGACAACTATACAATTTGAGGAGACTAGTTTCCTCAAAGCATTATCTCTTTGTACAGTAATATAGTGGGCTTGTCTGGCCCTTTCACTAACAAGTTCTAAAGACCTTAAAGGTATGACTGCTCAGTTAAAAGCAGGGTGCTGATGCTACAGAAACATTAATTTCTTACTACTGGTATAAACCGTAAGGAACCCGAGAAGTACATATATTTCTAATTCTAGCAGCCTTGCATTACTGTACACGGAACTGAAGCAAGCCTTGTCTGTGGTACCATCAGAGGAATAAGCTCTCTTGTCCCACAAGATCAACTTAAACTCCAACCACTAGGAAGTTCTAGCATCATGTATCTACCTACTGGATCCTTGAATTGAGCTACTCATTGACTGTTAAGGATTTTCACTTTTCTAAAAAAGTTTAATTTTTTTGTAATGGGATAGCATCGTCCTTTAGGGTTGTTTGAGCTCTTGCATGCAGACATTTCCGTAAATATTTCACGATCCCTTAAAATGTGTTAAAAGTAGTCCATTTAGGATTTTATAATATTCTTAGACAAAATTAGATGCTTTCTAAACTAACATTAGCTTGTTTGGAAGTCAACCTATAAACCTCGACTTTTCTTTGAATTTGCTTCAGTATTTAGCCCAATAGGTGTTTTGTGTCACATAACAGGCATTCAGTAAATCTGACAGACAGAACTGGAGCGAAAAGACAAAGTATCTAGCTCTTTCAAACATAAAATGTTCTATCCAGAATGTTCTTCTAACCAAGATCTGCTTGATCCAGCAAAATGAGAGCAATGGGCTTTTGCAAGACAAACACGCTGCACCACTGCCTCCCAGAGGCCTTGCCTTTGAGTGCTGCTGCTCAAAAACCTCCGAGTCATCATGGTTCCTCTAATGAGAAACCTCTGGGAGAGGCTCAAATGAGAGAGAGAAGATTGCATTTGATTTGATCAATGGGGAAGCTAATTTGACTTGCAATTATTTGGGAACTCCATTTTCACCTAAGTAAAGGCTTTGGCAATAACCAACGTGTCAGTGGGACTATCCTAATAGCTTTAATGAGTGTTTTTAACCCACAATACTTAGCCCATTTACTAGGAGGAACGCCTGGAACTTCCCATAGGGCTTAGTTTATGCTGAGGATGCTTCTAGAACACCCGGCATTAGGATAGTGCTTCAGTTTAGCTCACTCTGTTTGGAACGATGCCCTATATGCTAATGCCCCAAGTTTCACTAAAGCAAAACTCAACCACTCCTCAATCAGGGGTCCAGTGGCAGTAATAGGAGATAGACGAGACCATGCTAATTAGTGGGAGTCCATACATCCAAGACAATTACCCCAGCAACCTTTTTATATCTATGTACCTCAAAGACTGAGCATCATACACTTGCACACTTGCAGGCGGAAGACCATCTAAAGGGAAATGAAAAAGCATTTCCAAGACTGGTCTAATGCCCACCTATTCACTTAACTACAAGGGCAGAGAGGAAAGAGGTTGAGAGATAGAAGGAGGTTCTCACACAGGAACCACACACAAATGATTAAGCTTTAGAAAAACACACTGGAGAAACTAAAAACCAAGTATGTACATTGTAGGAAGCGGAGGGTTGGGAAGAAACCCCTGAATCCACTGAAGACCCAGGCAGCAGAGGTGGAAAATTAAAGAACCTATTGTTTTCTTGTGGTTTAGGCAAGCCCATCCCCCTCCATTTTACAGCAAGGTGGGAGTCTGAGAACCAAACAATAAAACGACACGTCCCAGCCATTAAAGGAGAACAACCAGCCAGCCATTCCTTGGCTCAAACTGCCAAAAAGCCTAGGCTCAAACTGCACTCATGAGTAGGGTGAACTGTCTTCCTGGATAATTGGGATGCTGGAACTGAGATACTGCTTCTCCTCCAAATTCAAGGCAATACTGGATGGATGAACGACCAGGCAATAAACTCCGTTACAACAGAAGCCCAGTGAGCAGGTACCATGGAAGTGCGAGCTCCTCCCTCCATCCGCCACAAGGAAGGGGCAGTGTGCCAGCTCTGGGCGCCCAGGCCAGGACGGGAGGAGAGCCTGCACCGCCCTCAACGCCTCACTCCGGTCTGGCGGCAGCGCGCACAGCGCAGCGCCTGCGCACCCCGGGCCCCACGCCCTACCTGGGCCGTGAGAGGAAAGAGCAGCAGCAGCGCGCAGGCAGGCGCCGGCACCGAGCCCAGAGACTCCTCTTCCAGTCCCAGCACGTCCTCGAAGCGCCACTGGCCGGCGACCCCCAGCCGGGCCAGCACCTGCGGGGAAGAAACAGGGCGGCCAGGCAAGTGGCGGGCACCTACCGCGAGGCGGGGGAGGCGGGGCGGGCTCTGCGCCCTCGCGCCTCTCCACGGGCCTGGGAGGAGCCCGGCCCCGCCCCGCCCCGCCCCCCACCCGAGCCGAGTGCAATGACACAGCACAAAGCGCGGCCCACACGTGGCTCCCGCGACGCCCGGGGCTAGCATCTGGGCGCAGCCTCCTCCATCCCACCTCTGACCGGTTTCGCAGTCACCGCCGCACCCGAGGCAGGGGCAGAGGGTGGGCACCCCGGCCGCGCCCCAGCCCCGCCGCCTCTGGAGCGCGCAGGGCGCCGCTCGGTCCCTGCGAAACAGCCGGAGCCGGGGGGCGCCTCCGCCTCGGTGCTCCCGGGGGAGGGGGACAGAGGAAGCCCGAGACGTCACTCACTTTGTTCAGCATCTGGAAGGCAAATGCAAAGATAAAAGCAGTCATTGATACCGCTACCTGGTGAGGGCTGACCCTCGGCCCTGCGCTCCCCGAGTAACAGTGCACCTGATGCTCACCTCCGGGTTAATCTCCATCGGCTTGAGCTGCATCTTCGCGAACAACGGCAGGAAGCACAGCCCAGAGAAGAGGAAAAACGGAGTGCGGAGCCGCCCAGGCTGCAGCTATAAAGCACCGGCCTGACGCACTATGGGTGCTTGCGCAGGGGGAGCAGAGGCAAAACCAAGCGAGGAGAAACGGTCAGTCGCAGCCAAATGGGCACGAACCCCCCCCTTGCGCAGTGCGGAGTGGTACGGCCAAGCCCCCAAACCTTGCAGTCTCACTTGCTGGTGAGATAATCTGGTGGTTGTGGAGATGGGTTTTGTTGGTGGGTGTTCCTTGAGCGTGTGGAGCAGTCCTTTTGATGGAGTCTGATTTTTTGCGAAGTTTCTGGAAACCCACACTTTCGACCATCCCAGTTACCTGAAAGCTTAGCGTCTCTGAAGCACTGAGAAAAAGCCCAAATTCAACAGGTATATATTTAATATGAATATAAATCTAGCAGCAGTTTGCATTTGACCTTAGATAATTCATCCTCCATGTTAAAGCAAACCAGCACCGAGGTTCGTTTTTAATTGACCGCCTAGAATAAAACATAGTCTGTAATATAGCACATATTGCATTAGTGATGCTGATGTAATGTGACTCCCAGGGAAGAATTGGTTGGTCTTGGGGAAGCGGTAGAGACCTGGGGGATGTGGCTGTAATACGACACACAGAGAAGGCAGGCTGTCGGAGGCTTTAGGAAACATATCCAGGGAAAAAGACAGGTATAATTTCAAGATGAGAGGCTGTAAAAGGAAACGCATTTTTTTCAAGGAATGGGAGGCTTTGAAAAATAAAACGTTAAGTTCACAATAGAACACTCCCAGTGAAGAAGAAAGGTAAGGGCAACTTAACCGCTGTTCTCTAATGATCTCAGGTGGGGTTTGGGTTTTTTTCTACCAGCATATTCAAAAGATGGAGACAAATAGCATATGCCTAAAAATGAATAAAAAGTGGAACAAAATCTGTAAGAATAGTGCAGGAAAACAAAACCTCAGAATGAAGTGGGGCTTGCTGAATCCTAAGAAAAGAAGAAGGTTGGGAATTTTTTCACTTATGCTCAGAACAAGATAATGATGATGGTGAAAGAATAGACCTACTGTTTAGGGGATCCAAGGTTAAAAGATGACAGAGAGAAGGGAGGGGATCTGCTGTTTTTGAGTTATTACCTCTACAGTGGATCAGATTTTTTGCATGTCATCTCACAACCCTTAGAGAAGCCAATGAAGAAACTCTTCGTAGTGCAGTTTTACAGCTCAGAATCCGTGGCTTAGAGAGGTTAATTTGCTTTAAGATCACAACTGAAAAGTAAAACTGAGAAGTAAACCCTGGTAAATTGGGCTCAAGGAGCCCATTCTCTATCCAAAATCCCACTACATTCCACTTATATTTTCTTCCCATTGTTACCACCAGAAAAATGACCTTCACACGGAACATGAGAGAGGAAAAGACATTAGTAAGAAGAACTTAATGGATGAATTTTGTGGTATGTAAATTATGCCTCACTAAAGTTGTTTCTTTAAAAATAGAAGACTTGGGTTTCCCTGGTGGCGCAATGGTTGAGAATCTGCTTGCCAGTGCAGGGGACACGGGTTCGAGCCCTGGTCTGGGAAGATCCCACATGCCGTGGAGCGACTAGGCCCGTGAGCCACAACTACTGAGCCTGCGCGTCTGGAGCCTGTGCTCCGCAACAAGAGAGGCTGCGATAGTGAGAGGCCCGCGCACTGCATTGAAAAGTGGCCCCCACTTGCCGCAACTAGAGAAAGCCCTTGCACAGAAACGAAGACCCAACACAGCCAAAAAATAAATTAATTAAAAAAAAAAAAAATCCAAAGCATCTCTCTCTGAAAAAAAAAAAAAAATAGAAGACTTGAAAGTCTTGACAAGTGAGTAGTAGTACAAGAATACCTGGCTATGTTGAATGAGTTCTTGCCTTTAAGACCGAGACAAATTACATCCTAATTTACTTCATTTTTTCAACAAGTACCGATTAAGCACATACTGTGTAATGGGGATACAAAGGTGAACAAAGTAACTTCTGTCATCAAGCTCTTATCAGTAATAAGAGTGGTGTGAGAGGGAGTAGAGTTTGGGAACACTTAGCGTAGGGAATCGGGAGAGCTTCCCGAAGGAAGTGACATTTAATATAAGGCCTGATGGACCTGTAGAAGTTAGCAGTTTACAGTTATTGCCAAAATAAATAGTAAAAGAAAAAATGATAACTAACATAACATTGTAAATCAACTACACTTCAATAAAATTTTTAAAAAAGAAGCAATGAGGGACTTCCCTGGTGGTACAGTGGTTAGGAATCCACCTGCCAATGCAGGGGACACGGGTTCCAGCCCTGGTCTGGGAAGATCCCACATGCCGCGGAGCAACTAAGCCTGTGCACCACAACTACTGCGCCTACACTCTAGAGCCCGTGAGACACAACTACTGAGCCCACATGCCACAACTACTGAAGCCAGCGTGCCTAGACCCCATGCTCTGCAACAAGAGAAGCCACTGCAATGAGAAGCCCACGCACCGCAATGAAGAGTAGCCCCCGCTCGCCACAACTAGAGAAAGCCCACGCGCAGCCACAAAGACCCAACGTGGCCAAAGATTGATTAATTAATTAATTAATTAATTAATAAAAAAAGAAGTAATGATAACACTTTCAGAAATCTTCGTTAAAGGTAGTCACTCATTCACTCAACTAATATATATATATTGAGGGCCTACTATGTGCCAGGAAGCATCAGAGCAATGAATAAAACAGCTCCCTGCTTCCAAGAAGATGCCAGAGACTAGACATGAACAAACTGTATCCTGATCTTTTTTTAAAAAAAGAGGGGAGAGCCAGGGGAGAATGTATCTCTGAATACATTAGTACAATATCTACTGAAACTGTAGACCAGGAGATTTGATATCAATCATTAGCCAAATTCTAGGACTCGTAAGTAGTGAATTCTTTGAAAAAATAGAATGCTTGCATTTTGAAGAAGTTATGTCTGCCAACCCTTATCTCCTTTTCTTTTGGGCTTACTAGCTAGATGGACTGATAGAACACTTCTCATTGTATTCTTTCTTCATGCTGCCTGGGTTGACATCAATTGATATTAAAGTTGAGGTGGTTTTATAGCTTATTGAAGTTACTCTACCTTTAAAAAAGAAGTGCTGCTGAATGAAGTAATCTCAACCTGTAGCCACCCGACAGTGGTTCTAATCCTGTCTTGTGCAGTTTTATTGGAGCAGAGAGAGAGAGGGAGAGAGCACATGCAAGCGAGAATAAGCAAACTAAATGGCAGAATCATGAGATTCAGAAAAGTGAGTTAAAAATAAAGTGATGAAATTTAATAGAGATTTTGGTGATTGTTGTACACCCCTATGAATATACCAAAAAACTTTAAATGGGTGAATGTTATCTTAGCAAAGGTGTTAAAAATTCAGTAGGGATATGTATGAAGCTCTGCATCAATTATCATAGTACAGTTGGTCTTTATAGTCACTTTTTTCTTGATTCTGTTGTTGTAAAAGTATGTAATAATGTGGAAAATATCAAGTGAAAAACAAGTCCACAACATTTTGTTTATAAACATTAAAAATGAATACACAAAGATCAGAAGGAAAACCATTTTTTAAAAAATCAAATACGCAGGGTAAATATGGAGTAGACCTGTTAGAGGTGGAAAAACAAAATCAATGAGTGGATAAGTTGTCCTTCATAAATAAAGATGCCGGGCTTCCCTGGTGGCGCAGTGGTTGAGAATCTGCCTGCCAATGCAGGGGACACGGGTTCGAGCCCTGGTCTGGGAAGATCCCACATGCCACGGAGCAACTGGGCCCGTGAGCCACAATTACTGAGCCTGCGCGTCTGGAGCCTGTGCTCCGCAACAAGAGAGGCCGCGATAGTGAGAGGCCCGCGCACCGCGATGAAGAATGGCCCCCGCTCTCCGCAACTGGAGAAAGCCCTCGCACAGAAACGAAGACCCAACACAGCCATAAATAAATAAATAAATAAATAAAAATTAAAAAAAAAAAAAAAGTGTTTAAAAATAAATAAATAAATAAATAAAGATGCCATTTCTGATTCACCAGGAATAGGATTTTTATCATAAGTGTTTTTTTGTTTTAGCAATAAGATTTGGGATTGACCCTTTAAAAACCAACCTTTTTTTGATTCTGATAATTAATAAAACAGATATATTCAAATGTCCTTGGTAGAACAGTCCTACAGTATATGGGAGTCAATCCTGAAGGCTCAGCCCACAGAGTTTGTTCTCCAGCACTCCCAGTTGTTTTGTAAGCACCTAATTCCCTGTATTAAATTCCATTCTACTTAAAATGCCTAGAGTAGTTTTGGACTCCTGCATTGCTATACTGCAGGCATACCAGTAGAAGTACATGAGATGATTTTAGGTGAATCACAAACATGTAATAGTTATTTGTTTTAATGCACATCATAAAAGTTGTGTGTTCTTGTACATGTGTATAATTAGAACAAGTTTGTGATTTCACAGCTGTTAAATCTCTGGGCAAGTCTAACATATACTAAGCAAATAGTATTATTGGTCTATAAGGATATTGCAAAAAATATAGGAGTCGTTCATAAATCTCGAAGATAGGAAAACTCTAATGACAAAAGACTGTTACTAGTTGAAGAGGTAGAGTATACAGTGTCTTTGTGAAGACAGGCGACTCAAGCGCTGAAGCAGCGCTCCCCAAATATTTTGAGAAGTGGGTATTTCTGCCTGAAATCAGAAGTTACCCAAGAAGGGAGATGAGGAAGGGAAGAGCACTAGCCTTTTTTGTTATACAAAGGACATTGTATTTGTCATCCCCATTGAATCCTCAGACCAATCCTCTGATATTCATATTTCTACCTTGATTTTGCAGGTAAGTAAACTGAGGCCTCAGAGAGACTGTTTAAATTGCTAAAGTCACACAGCTACTAAGTGTCTGAGTCTGGGTTTCAACCCAAGTTTATTTGATTCAAAAACTTGCGCATGTTCAACTGTGCTGCCTACTTCCATCTAAGGGCCAGCCTTACAGCCTTAGTCATAATAAGTCATAATAAGTATGAAGATCAACCTCTGAGAAAAAGGAACTCAAATGACTTCCCCAGTGTCCAGGGCCAGAGCAGGTCACCCAACTCTGATAAGCGTGGCTCACTTTGAGGTCTGAGAGTCTACTTTGAATTTATAATTAGCACATAAATTATTGACAGAGTACTTCCTCAACATTTTTAAAACTTACTTGGCAATTCCTCTGTCAATAATGTTTCCCCAGAAGCAAGGTTCTGACATCCAGATATTTTAAAGTTAAAAATAACACAATAAAAAATCACATATAATGCAAAGAAATTACCGCACTTAGTTCCCATGGTAAAGTCAATTTTCGTCCTGTTTCCTAAAAGCAGTTCATTAACTGGGTATCCACAAATATGTCGGAAGGAAGAAAGATAAATGTGAGGGAGGAGAGTGCATGTCCTCATTGAATTATACCTTACTTCATATAGTCATGTATTTATTCAACACATATTTTTGAGCACCTACTATGTGTCAGACACTATACTATGCTTACCTGGGTTGGGGGTGAGATTAGCAGATGACAGCTATAAGGCATAGACCATGTTTCCTGGGCTTTTAAATGTCGTCAATTTTAAAATAAATGATCAATTTAAGAGCTTCTTTTGTGGGGGGGAAGGGGGCAGATCCAGTGCATCAAATGTATTTATCAGGTGTAAGGCATCTCTCTTTTCAGAAATGTTTAAACGTGAAAAACAGGTGCATCTTAGACACAAGGAAACACTGGTTCTGTTTTTTATCAAGCTCTTCACAATCAACTCGTGTTCAGGACAGCTAGCAGCATGCACTGTCCACAGTGAAAAATAAATGCCTTATGTGTCTAAGATATAGAGAAAGGGCTTGAGGACATAGGAGAAATATGACACAGCTGGCAACTGGTAGCAGATAATGAGAGGTGTTCTGAGGACAAGTGAAATAGAGATCCTGCCCTACTGTCCCTCAGTTACTATTTTCTTGTGGAGCTGTGAAACTGGAAATCAGAGGGCTTTGGTGGACCCAGGTCAGCCATCCAAAATGTGAACACAGGCAGTTTAATTAACTTCTTTACATCCCAGTTTCCTCAACAGTAAAATGAGTGTTACAGGAACACTACAATTTCTCCCAATTCTAGCATCCCAAGGACCTTGAGCAGCAGAAAATAAAAGGTATATAGACCAAATCATATAAAAATTTGGGGTAAGTCTACTTTCATCTGTAATTCCTTAATTTTAGCCATTAGCCCTGTTTGATGGGACTAGGATATAATAAACAAGATTTATCAGTTAAAATTGGTTTCTGAAGTGTGCTTCAGAGCTGTTTGTTACATATATCCTTTTACCAGGAGATTAGTATATGAGGAATATGATAAGCAGAAAAAATTTAAATCTATAAATATACCAGGAAATGTCTTCTCGAGAATACTGCTGAGTTCTAAGACCTAACCAAGCATTTTTTCAGAATCCTTTGAGTAAATAGCTCAATTTATAGATGTCTAGCGTCTTGGTCTTACCTGGACATTTAGCTTCAGTGGCCTAAGAACATGAAGCAATTAAAAAAAAAAACTCAACCCATACATAAATTCACTACCCTAAGAAATTTACCTTTTCATTTCTCCACATATTCCTTCTAGTACTTGGCCATCTGTATAGCAAACCCTGTTGCTATTGACATTTATTATCCTCTTCCTTCTAACTTGGCTGCCCACTGTTCCAGTCCCAACTCCATACTGCTTTCTTAGACCCCAGCTCAAGTCTATTTTCTTTTGGGGGATCGTTGAGGGCGAGGAGGAGGAAGGGAGGTTGTCACTGGAGAACTCCTCTGCTCCTTGTGAGACAGACAGTATTTCAAATAGTGTGTCCTGTGCACTGTATTAGTAGACCTTCCGTGGAAGAGCCCCTTAGAGCGCTGGGTCAGCCATAATGCCAGAAGCAGATACCCTGTTTTTTTCTTTTTTCTTTTATATTGGAGTATAGTTGATATACAATGTTGTGTTAGTTTCCGGTATACAGCAAGGTGATTCAGTTATACATACACATATATCTATTCTTTTTCAGATTCTTTTCCCATTTAGGTTATTACAGAATATTGAGTAGAGTTCCCTGTGCTATAGAGTAGGTCCTTGTTGATTATCTATTTTATATATAGTAGTGTGTATATGTTAATACCAAACTCCAGATTTATACCTCCTCCAACCTTTCCCCTTTGGTAACCATAAGTTTGTTTTCTAAGTCTGTGAGTCTGTTTTTGTTTTGTAAATTAGTTCATTTGTATCATTTTTTTAGACTCCACATATAAATGGTATCATATGATATTTGTCTTTCTCTATCTGACTTAATTCACTTAGTATGATAATTTCTAGGTCCATCCATGTTGCTGCAAATGGCATTATTTCATTCTTTTTATGGCTGAGTATTATTCCATTGTATATATATACCACATCTTCTTTATCCATTCATCTGTCAATGGACATTTAGGTTGTTTCCGTGTCTTGGCTATTGTAAATAGTGCTGCTATGAACGTTGGGGTGTATGTATCTTTCCAAAGTATGGTTTTCTCCAGATATATGCCCAGGAGTGGGATTTCTAGATCATATGGTAGCTCTATTTATAGGGTTTTTTTTAATATTCTATTTATTTATTTATTTGGCTGTGTTGGGTCTTAGTTGCTGCATGTGGGATCTTTCATTGCAGTGCACAGGCTCTTCCTTGCAGCATGCAGGCTTCTCTAGTTGCGGCGTGTGGGCTCTCCAGTTGTGGCACACAGGCTCCAGAGCACATGGGCTCAGTAGTTGTAGCACACGGGCTCTCTAGTTGCAGCACGCAGGCTTAGCTGCCCCACCGCATGTGGGATCTTAGTTCCCCGACTAGGGATCGAACCCATGTCCCCTGCATTGGAAGGCAGATTCTTAACCACTGGACCACCAGGGAAGTCCCCAAGCTCTATTTATAGTTTTTTAAGGAACCTCCATACTGTTCTCCATAGTGGCTGCACCAATTTACATTCCCACCAGCAATGTAGGAGGGTTCCCTTTTTTCTACACCCTCTCCAGCATTTATTGTTTGTAGACTTTTTGATGATGGCTATTCTGACTGGTGTGAGGTGATACCTCATTGTAGCTTTGATTTGCATCTCTCTAATAATTAGTAATATTGAGCATCTTTTCATGTGCTTTTTGGCCATCCGTATGTCTTTTTTGGAGAAATGTCTATTTAGATCTTCTGCCCATTTTTTGATCGGGTTGTTTGTTTTCTGATACTGAGCTACATGAGCTGTTTGTATATTTTGGAGATTAATCCCTTGTTGGTCAGATCATTAGCAAATATTTTCTCCCATTCTATGGGTTGTCTTTTCGTTTTGTGGATGGTTTCCTTTGCTGTGCAAAACCTTTTAAGTTTAATTAGGTCCCATTTGTTTGTTTTTGTTTTTATTTTCATTACTCTAGGAGGTGGATCCAAAAAGATAATTGCTGCGATTTATGTCAAAAAGTGTTCTACCCGTGTTTTCCTCTAAGAGTTTTATAGTATCTGGTCTTACATTTAGGTCTTCAATCCATTTTGAGTTCATACCCTGTTTGTTTCTTTTTATCAGCTACCAGACTTTCAGCAGCAGCCCACTACTCCTTAAAAACTGCCCTTGTGAAAACTGACCAGAACAGAGCCTTATGCCTATCTCAGAAAGAGGACCTCAATCATTTAAGCAGAGTGGGAAGTATATTGTATCTCAGAAAGGACAAATTAAAGAAACACAATGTATCCCTAAAAGGAAAAATAAAAAGAAATCCATGCTTAGATATAAGTAGTGAAACTGCAGAACACCAAGAACAAAGAAAGATTTTAGAATCAGCCACAAAGAAAACATAAATGAAAATGACATCAGTCTCCTCAATAGCAACCAAGGAAGCCAGGAGACAATGGAATAATACCTCCAATGTGTTGAGAGAAAATAAATGTCATCCTTGAATTTCGTATTCAGCAGAACTATCTTTCAAAAACAAAGGTGAAAAAAATTTACATATAAACATAAGCTGAGTTTACTACTTAGAGAGTTGTACAAAAGTAACTTCTAAAAGATGTAATTAAAGAAGAAAAAATGATCCAGTCGATGGTCTGAGAAAAGGGATTAAAATAATATTCAGTGGAAGCATATATGTAAATCCAAATAAATAGAATAGTGCTAAAATACAATTTTGCATAATAATATATATGATGTGAGGAAGTGCAAGGAGAGTGAATGTATTCACAGGTTCTTTATTGTTCTGGCAGAGGTTAAGAAATTATTTAACTTTAGGCTTTGTTAAGTTGTCTCAAGGGCAATTGATAAAGAAAAGAAAAAAACATATGAATCCAAACAATTAGAGCTAAATAGGAGAAGGGAAGAAACACAATCAACACCCCCCCCAAAGGCAAGATAAGAGGGAAAAAAGCATAGAAAATCCAGGACAAATAGGAATAATAAGGTAAGAGAGAGAAAAGTAGAAAAAAGTCCAAATTTAAAAATCATATTAAATGTAAATGGACTAAACTTACATTTTATCAAATTAGATTCTTTAAATCTAGATACGTGCTATTTTTTTTTTAAACATCTTTATTGACGTATAATTGCTTCACAATGGTGTGTTACTTTCTGCTTTATAACAAAGTGAATCAGCTACACATATACACACACGTTCCCATATCTCCTCCCTCCCGCATCTCCCTCCCTCCCACCCTCCCCATCCCACCCCCCCAGGCGGTCACATAGCACCAAGCTGATCTCCCTGTGCTATGCGGCTGCTTCCCACAAGCTATCTGTTTTACATTTGGTAGTGTATATATGTCCATGACACTCTCTCACCCTGTCACATCTCACCCCGATACGTGCTATTTTTAAGAGACATGCCTAAGGCATAAGGATATGGCAAGATCAAAAGTAAAAGGAAGGGGAAAAGTTTTCCGGCAAAATTATTAACCAAGGAAACCTAGTATAACTATATTAATATCCACATAATGGATTGTTAAGCAAAAGCATTATTAAACATAAGGGTATCATTATGATTATTTAATTCATCAGGAAGATACAACAATTCTAAAGTTGCATGCTCCTAATAAAGTAGCCTCAAATGTGTAAAACAAAATTTGATAGGACTGCAGGGGAGAATGGATAAATCCACCATTACCATGTACCCACCTTTCTTAATTATTTATAAGTCAAACTGACAATATAGTGAGGAGTATGGTACCTGGTTAAAACCTATGTGTGGTTTTTTTCAGGCCTGATCACAGGCAGTTACAAAGGCTTTACCTGGCAGGCCTCTTGGGGAAGAGGCCTACATTAGATTTGGGGTACAGCCAATGCATTGCAGCCTCTGAGAGGACTTGCAGGCAAGGACTCAGACCCCTCTGGTCAATCATGCTCTTTGGCATACTTGCATTCCTACTCCAAGAACCTTTATTTCTAAGCTTTTATCTAAGCCTTGGGCAGATCTCTTCTTCAGGTGCCTGGGTTGAGGCCTCCTTATGGGGAGCAGAGGGGAACCGTCGAAGGCACCTTTGCCCAGGCTTACTCAGTACTTTTCCACGCCTCATCCTTCCCCCCTGCCCTCAGCCCCGACCCCAGGGGCCATAAAACTATTGGTGTCTTTTGTTCCGGGGCTCCCTCAACAGTGAGATGATCCCCACATCTGCACTGATCCAGCTGGCCTGGACCAGTGTGTACTTCCCTGGGGGAAAGCGGAACAGAAGGAGTCTGCACTTTCTGCAGTTTAGCTACTTGCTTGTTCCAAAGCGGTAAGTGGTTAAGACCTTTCATTTTTGGCTTGTTTTCATCAGCTACTCTGACACCTGGCAGCTCACTCTCTCTCTCTCTCTCTCTCTCTCTCTCTCTCTCTCTCTGTCTCCCCCAGCTCAGCTGGCTGAGCTTCTGACATATAGAAGATTAAAAAACAAAACTGAATACCACAATAAAACAGTCTTAATCTAATGGTCATATATAGAACTCTGTACCCAACAATTTTAAAATGTGCATTCTGCTCAAGCATTCATGGAGCATTTATAAACATTGATTAAGTGCCTAGTCATGAAGCATGACTCAACACATCTTATAGAATCAGTATTATGCAGATGACATTTTCTAATTGCAATGCAGTTAATTCAAATACCAATAATAAAATGACAAGTGAGACTTTTAAAATTAACTTTGGAAATTAAATGCATGCTCTTTAGTAAATCATGGGTCAAAGCCATAATTGAAATTTGAACATATTTAGAACTAAGCAATAATAAAAGTTTAAATATCAAAACGTATGAGATGCAATGAAAGTAATATTTGAGGGAAATTCGTCACATTAAATGCTTCTTTTAGAAAAGAATAAATGTGGAAAATTAGTGAGCTAAGCATCCAACCTAAAAGGTTAGCAAAAGAATAACAAAATAACCTCAAGGCAAGTAGAAGAAAGTAGATAATAAGGAACAGAAATAGATGATGTAGTAAAATAACAATAGAGATGACCAACAAACAAAAGTTTAATAAAAAAAAAATAGACAATCATCTGGCAGGATTTATGGGGAGGGGCAAAGAGATAATGCACAAATAGATAATATTAAGGATGTAAAATGAGAATCACATATGCATTATAAATTTAAAAGACAGTAAGAGTATAATACTATGAACAATTTTATGCCAATGAATTTCAAAACTTAGAGAAAATTTTCAAATACCTAGAAAAAAAATAGAAAGCCTGCATTGTGAAACCAAATAAAGCAGTAATTTTAAATCTTTCCATGAAGAAATATCCAGACTTAAATTCTTTTTTGGTGAGTCTTAGCAAATATTCAAGGAACAGATTGTAAACATTCTTACATAAACTACTCCTGAGAAGATAAAACAGGGAATGTTAACTGAGACATCAGGGAAAATGACAGTGCAAGAATCTCTAACAATTTACCCCTTTATAAAAGCAATGCTCCATATCCTACCAACACTTATTTTCCTTTTGATTGTAGCCATCCTTACGGATGTGAGGTGGTATCTCATTGTCATTTTGATGTGTCTTTCCCTGAGAGCTACTAATGTTGAGCATCTTTTCATGTGCTTACTGGCCATTATCTTCCTTGGAGAAATTTCTATTTACGATAACCTTTTGAATCTATTCCAATAATAGTTTGGCTCACAACACTCCACCAAAATTGCCCTTGATATAGCCACTCTTACTTAAATGACCAGCAGCATTCTCTCATGTAAACATTGTGGACACTCACCTCTTCTGGGATTTCCACTCTCCCGACACTCCTTTTTTGTCACCTTTGCTGATTCCTCTTCAGCTCCAGGATTGCTGACACTAGATGGCCCCCATGACTCAGCGGTTGAACCTCTTCTGTTTATTTATACTCATGCCCTTGAAGAACTCATCCAGCTCATGGTTTTAAATCCCATCTTCATATTGGAGACTCCCCAGTTTTTATCTCCAGCCAGACCTCCTCTCTAATCTCAAGTCCAACTGCCTACTCCATATCTCCATGTTGATGTTTGATACCTAACTTGTCCAAAACTAAATTCCTCATCCTCCCCTCCTAATCTACCCTTTTCATACTCTTCCTCATCTCAAAAACTGTCCACTTTACTGAACTTCTAATTGCTCAGGCCAGAAACCTCAGCATCATCCCTGAGTCCTCTTTCTCTCATGCCCCAAATTCAATCTGTCAGCAAATCCTGGCAGCTCTATCTTTAAAATATATCCAGAATTCTTACCACTGAAAAAATTACAAGGTAGCCATTAAAAACAACATGCAAGACATTTTACTTAAAAACGTGGAGTGGGGGCTTCCCTGGTGGCGCAGTGGTTGAGAATCTGCCTGCCGATGCAGGGGACACGGGTTCAAGCCCTGGTCTGGGAGGATCCCACATGCCACGGAGCAACTAGGCCCGTGAGCCACAACTACTGAGCCTGCGCGTCTGGAGCCTGTGCTCCGCAACGGGAGAGGCCGCGACAGTGAGAGGCCCGCGCACTGCGATGAAGAGTGGCCCCCGCTTGCCGCAACTGGAGAAAGCCCTCGCACAGAAACAAAGACCCAACACAGCCTAAATAAATAAATAAATAAATAAATAAAAAAAAAAAAAAAAAAAAAACGTGGAGTGGAAAGTGGCATGCAAGTCCTATGTGCAATGTGATTCCAACAATGAAAATATGCTTCTAATGAAGATTTGAAAGAAAGCGTCACAAATAATATCCTTAAAAAGCCACAGAGATATTTTCATATTGTCATATTTTTCTTTGAAAATATTTATCAAGCTATAAAACTTCTGGGAAGATTTCAGTGTTTGTAGTACTGATGGATGTTTATGGAGCACAGTACCATTTTAAATAGCCCTTTGACATCAGTGGGGAAAGGAACCCATATTTCTGGAGACTTTTACTTGTACCACATGCTGTGCTAATTGTTTTGCACATACTATCTCATTTAATTCTCTCACCCTTTTAAAAAAACAGCTTTATTGAGGCATAATTGACAAACAATAAATGTTTACAATGTTTAATGTATATTTTGATGTTTTGGCATACATATACACCCATGAAACAATCACCAAATCAAGATCAGGGGCAGATCCACCACCTGAGAGGTCTCTTTGTTCCCCACCCCTCCCTGCTTCCCAGCTCCCCAAGCAACCATTGATCTACTCTCTGTCACTGTAGATCGGTTGGCATTTCCCACAGCTTTATATAAATAGAATCATACATTATGTCCTTTTTTTTTTGGTCAGGCTACTTCTGAATGATCTTTTTATGTCTTATTCACATCTTATAGCTGAAGAAATCAATTCATAGAAGTTATATAACTTTCCTAAAATCATACAGTAATAAGAGATGAACCTGGAATTTCACTCCATGTCTGCTTGTCACCTCTACATGTTAAAAGTGAAGCTCCAAATGGTTAAAGGAATTGCCAAAAGTTATAATACCAGTGACTGGCCAAAGTAAGACAGAAACCCACTGTGCCACATGCCTCTTGGTTATTTATGTGGCTGTTGGAAAGAGCATTAGGACTCCTTCTAGATTTCACTAAGACCACATTTTTCAGAAGCCCAGCCATTAACCTGACCTTGATGATGGCCTTGGACAGAAGATCCAATGTGGTGTGCTTGGCAAAAGCTTCCTTCAACACAGTGTCTTTCAGTTTGTCAGAACAAAGAAATCTATTTCTCTAGAAACTGCCTTTGATTTCCCTTGAATTGCTGTCCTCTTCAGAAGATACCTGAACTGAGAGTAAAGGGAACCGCTTGTAGTTTGGGTCCCTCCCCCTCCATCTCTCCCCTCCCTCCCTTCTCTGCTCCTTACTCCTCCCTCCCTCTCCTCCTTCCTTTCCTTTTTTTTCCCCTCCATTTCTATTCTTCATAGTATTCATTTGCAGTGAATCTTCATCATTACTTTTGTTACCACTGCTTTATACTCTAGGTGGCCTAGACTGCCAGAGTAATGCATGGGATTGGAGCCAAAATGCTTGGTTTGTGATTCTCTAAAACTACCACATTGTTACAGCCTCATTTCCAATTAATATATTTATATTTATTATTATTTACATATATTTATTAGGCTTATATGATGTCTTTGTATCTACAAGATCACATAAGTTTTAGTATCTGCGAAGTTTAATTAGTGGGTTAGGAGTTGTTTACATATCAAAAAACAAGCTTAAAAAGATAGAAAACAGTTTATATAATAAGCAGTAAGATGATACCCTGAAAAAGGTATTAAAATTATTGAATGCTTATCAGAAAGGCCTTCATAGTGTTTCTTTTAAATTTTTTTTTAAAAATTCATGTTTGGTAATTGCAATCATTGTTGCTTTTGTTGTGGTCATCCATGTACAATGCTTGGTGTCAGTCGATTTATCTCTTGTAAAAATAAAATACAGTGTGTGTGTGTGTGAAAAAAAAAAAAAAAAAAAAAGATACTCTCAGACTGTTTCACACAACTAGAAAGTATTGGGGTAAAGAGAGAGATGAATGTGAAAGATAGCTGGTAATCACAAGAGTGACATTACCGTCCAGAAGATTACCTCTTTGCAGCGGAGAAAATACCTCTCACTCATTTCTTCACAACCCAACATACTTATCCAATATTATTATTATTCCATTTTTCTCATGGGGAAATGAGGTCTGAAGACATCAACCAGAGTAGTTAAGGTCACTAAGCCAGTAAATGCGGGAGCCAGGACTTCAGTGAATGTCTTTAATTACTGACAGGTAGAAAAGCTAACACAGAACGTAGAATGTTTTATGAAGATGCATAATTCTCTTCACCATTTTGAAGTTCTGCTTCTGGAAATCTGCTCCCTGGTGACAGAGTGAGTCATGGGAACATCCCTTCTCCAGGGGTACACAGTAAGATGCGGCCCCCTCTCCTCCCTGGTTATTACCCTTCTCGACAGGATGTGCCAACACCCTTTTCAAGACAACAAGAGTTCTGGCATTAGAACTTCAAGAATTCAGATTCAGTGTTTTTAATTCTTGTTTTGTTTTCTGAGATACAGAAGATCGACCTTGACACAGTATGGTATAAAGAAAACACTGGACTCCAAGTTAGGAACTTGTGCTCAAAACTCACCATCATAACCTCACAGCCCTGCAAATGAGCAAGCCATCTCTTCCAGCTTCTCCTTTACCTCCTCTAGAAAACGGAGCTAATAATAGAGCTGATGAAATTCACTGAAGTAATAGGTAGTGCACCTGACATAGTGCGTGATACATGCAAGGAAGTAACACAACATTCCACCAGCCTACCGGTTACCATCTCAGGGAGCTGACAGCCCACTGGCATAAAGAACATCACTTCCTCCAAGCTGGTGTCACTGGGTTTAAAAAGATACGTTCAATTCCATCAGTGCAATAGATCCTGCAACAGCCCTGCTCTGCCTCTTCTGCACAGTGCTGTGCTCTAGAGCCCGTGAGCCACAACTACTGAGCCCGCGTGCCACAACTACTGAAGCCGCAAGCGCCTAGAGCCCGTGCTCCGCAACAAGAGAAGCCACCGCAATGAGAAGCCCGCACACCGCAACGAAGAACAGCCCCCGCTCACCTCAACTAGAGAAAGCTCGCACACAGCCCAACGCAGCTAGAAAGAAAGAAAGAAAGAAAGAAAAGAAAGAAAGAAAGCCAAAGAAAAACTGACCCTTGTATTACTGCCAACTTTTTTTTATATACTAAATGGACAATTTAGCAGATAAAAAAAAAAAAAAAAAAATTAATTAATTTATTTATTTACTTTTGGCTGTGTTGGGTCTTCGTTTCTGTGCGAGGGCTTTCTCTAGTTGCGGCGAGGGGGGGCCACTCTTCATCGCGGTGCACGGGCCTCTCACTATCGCGGCCTCTCTTGTTGCGGAGCACAGGCTCCAGGCGCGCAGGCTCAGTAGTTGTGGCTCATGGGCCCAGTTGCTCCGCGGCATGTGGGATCTTCCCAGACCAGGGCTCGAACCCGTGTCCCCTGTATTGGCAGGCAGATTCTCAACCACTGCGCCACCAGGGAAGCCCCTCTTTTAAATTTTTTATTGAAGTATAATTGATTTACAATATCGTGTAAGTTTCAGGTGTAGAGCACAGCAATTCAGTTATATGTGTATGTATATATATATTTTTCAGATTCTTTTCCCTTATAGTTATTACATAATATTGAGTATAGTTCCCTGTGCTGTACAGTAGGTCCTTGCTGGTTATCTGTTTTATACATAGTAGTGTGTATATGTTAATCCCAGCCTCCTAGTTTATCCCTCCCCCTACCCCCTTTCCCCTTTGGTAACCATAAGTTTGTTTTCTGTGTCTGTGAGTATCTTTCTGTTTTGGAAATAAGTTCATTTGTGTCTTTTTTTTCTTTTAGATTCTACATATAAGCAATGTCATATGATATTTGTCTTTCTCTCTCTGACTTCACTTAGTATGATAATTTCTAGGTTAATCCATGTTGCTGCAAATGGCATTATTTCATTCTTTTTTATGGCTGAGTATATTCCATTGTGTGTGTGTGTGTGTGTGTGTGTGTGTGTGTATGTACACACACACATCATTTTTTTGGCCATGAGGGCATGTGGGGTCTTAGCGTGGCACGTGGGATCTTGGTTCCCCGACCATGGGTCGAACCGTGCCCTCTGCGTTGGAACCTCGGCGTCTTAACCACTGGACTGCCAGGGAAGTCCCTACCACATCGTCTTTATACATTCATCTGTCGATGGACATTTAGGTTGCTTCCATGTCTTGGCTATTGTAAATAGTGCCGCAATGAATATGGGGGTGCATGTATCTTTTAGAATTACGGTTTTCTCTGGATGTTTACCCAGGAGTGGGATTGCAGGATCGTATAGTAGCTCTATTTTTAGTTCTTTAAGGAACCTCCCTACTGTTCTGCATAGTGGCTACACCAATTTACATTCCCACCAACAGTGTAGGAGGGTTCCCTTTCCTCCACACCCTCTCCAGCATTTATTGTTGTAGACTTTTTGATGATGGCCATTCTGACTGGTGTGAGGTGATACCTGGTTGTAGTTTTGATTTGCATTTCTCTAATAATTGGTGCTGTTGAGCATCCTTTCATGTGCCTTTTGGCCATCTGTACTTCACAGTGTTTTAAATCATCTGTTTAAAATTGACATTAAGGACTTCCCCGGTGGTGTAGTGGATAAAAATCTGCCTGCCAATGCAGGGGACACGGGTTCGATCCCTGGTCCAGGAAGATCCCACATGCCGCAGAGCAACTAAGCCTGTGTGCCACAACTACTGAGCCTGCGCTCTAGAGCCCGTGAGCCACAACTACTGAGCCCGCGTGCCACAACTAATGAAGCCCGTGCGCCTAGAGCCCATGCTCCACAACAAGAGAAGCCACCGCAATGAGAAACCCGCGCACCGCAACGAAGAGTAGCCCCGCTCGCCACAACTAGAGAAAAGCCCATGAGCAGCAACGAAGACCCAATGCAGCCAAAAATAAATTAAATTAAATTAAATTAAAATTGATTTTAATTGTGTGTAACTATTGTACTCTGTGCATGTAAACTTAAATGTTAGAAACCATATGTTTTGACAAAATTTCTGAAGCTCTTGTCTAACTTACCTATGAAAAATAATTTTCTATATCCACCAGGGCAAAGTTTTTAAGGAGATATAACAAACTGTGACAGCAGCTCCCATATCACAAATGCAAGCTAGAATACTCTGGGGAAATATATCAATATGAATGTTAATTGATACATGAGACTGACTTATAAAACTGCAAGCCGGAAAGGGATAGAAATCATCTTTAGAGTCTGGCTATATATGCCTCATATTCCTGGATTTATGCCCAGCAACTCAGCAGAGTAGGAAGAAAGTACTAAAGCATTTTTAAAATGATGATATTGATGAGTGAGGGATAAGTCAACCTCCATCCTTTCTCATGAAAAATTCGAGGTTATAGGTTTGAGGTTGTATTTATGAGACCCTGAAACAGCATTTAAATCTTTTTTTTTACAGGCAGATGAACAATATACATTGAACCTGGCAAATTTTTAATAAAGAAATAAAATGTTACCTTTACAAAGAGATTCTTTATGACTTACAGACTTGTAAAGCCTGCTTGTTTTTATCTCTAATATTTTCATACTTATCTGTTATTTGTTTTCATGTAGCATACCAGGCCTAGGAGGTTATATCCAGGGCAAAATTTATGTAGGTGATAAGAGAGAACTAAATACGGCATGGTAAAAGAAAGAAGTCAAAGTTTTTAATTTAAAATATCCAGCTGAAAAATATGAAATCAAGGGAACAAAAGTATCAAATGAACATTAGGGTAAAAGGTGGGAAATGAAATGTTCTAACTCAGGCAGGATTTCAGCTCTTTTTGACTTCAGTGACATTTAATTCTGGAGATAGCAAGTTCCTGGGTCTCTCTATTTTTATATGTCCCATATTCTCTGAGCACAAAGAGTAGAGAAGACACAGAATGTGGAGGTAGATGTGGATACCCACATATTTTCCAGTTCCCTTGGTGGTTATTTCACCTGCCTGAACTTCGCTTTTCCCACATGTTAAGATGAGGCCTCTCACAGTACACACCTCCCAGAGTGTTGCTGGGATTAAGTGAGTTCATGCATGTAAAGTGCTTAGCAAATAAGCCCTCAAATATGCCAGACATTACAAAGGGAAAGTATAGAAACATATTATAAATCGGTCTGGTGGAACTCCAGTTTCTTTCCTTTTTCTTACCTTGGTCCGAGGGTTGAAGGCTGTTTCCTTCTCTTGTTCAAAGCAACCATCACCAGCTCTGCTCATCAAACTCTCTGACGCACGCCAAACTTTCCCACCTCAGCACCTCTTACAGAGAAGGAACTTGAACTCTGGGGACCCTCAATTGCTTGCCTCAGGAGAGACAGGCCTTTTTTTTTTTTTTTTTTTTTAAAGATTTATTTTATTGATTGAATGACTGATTGATTGATTGCTATGTTGGGTCTTCGTTTCTGTGCCAGGGCTCTCCCCAGTTGTGGCAAGTGGGGGCCACTCTTCATCGCGGTGCACGGGCCTCTCACTATCGCGGCCTCTCCTGCTGCGGAGCACAGGCTCCAGACGCGCAGGCTCAGTAATTGTGGCTCACGGGCCCAGCCGCTCCGCGGCATGTGGGATCCTCCCAGACCAGGGCTCGAACCCGTGTCCCCTGCATTAGCAGGCAGACTCTCAACCACCGCGCCACCAGGGAAGCCCCAAGACAGGCCTTTTGAGATCGTGTATTTCATCTAAAATTTTTGCCCATCTTGTACCCTACTTCATAATACATGTGCATAATGTAACATATTTACCGCAAATTTTCTGACACATTTGTCACTCCAGGAGGATGTGGGTTTATCCTATGATTTCCAATAACTCCTAGAATGTGGTTCCATGTTCCCAGAGTATAAAAACCCAGAGACCGACTCCCAGCCCTCAGGATCCGTTTAGTTAGGAAGAACTAATGAAGGCAGATCCTTTGTCCAAAGCAGGAATTTGGCTGCTCTGAGGACCTGAGCAAGCATGGTTTCACGTTTCCTGTTGCTGCCTCTCTCAGGGGCATTTTGCAGGGGGAGGCGGTTGTCTTAGGTTGGGTTCTAAACAAGCAGAGCCAGAAGAGGAATTCAGTGCACCATGATTTGTTGATGGAAAAGCATTTCTCCGGGAAAAGCCTTTAAAGGAGGGAAGGAAGCAAAATAAAGGGAAAGAGCCAGGCAGGGATGTGGTCTCAGGTAAAGTCTGACTTGGCCTGATCCACAGGGGAAAGCTGCGGAGCATGAACCACCCTGCAGAACTGTTCTTCCTCTGGGACAAGGCAGCGGCCTTTGTGCCTCTCAGTTGTTGGCTGTGCTGTCTTGCTGGGCTATGTGAATGCTCCATCACGCCGGCAACTTCCAGCTTGTATGGTTGGGGACACAATCAGTGGGTCCCTCAGTCTTGACCTCACTCCCACATTTCCTTTGCTATAAAGTGGGTCTCCTGGCCTGCTGTGTTCCCATGCCAGGAGGAATCAAACAATCCATAAGTCCTCAGGTAGTGGTGTTGGATGAAGCCTTGCCGGCAGGAAAGGCAAAGCCATACCAATAATACATGCCTGTTTCTATGAAGATGAACTGCTGGCACTCTCACAATGGAAGGAGTTCAGTGTAGCCAACATGCTGCCACCATATGACTGGTTGGTCTCCTTGGGGAATGGCACCATGACAAGGGCTCACCAAAGCATTCAGTGTGCCAGTACCTCGTGGTCATCTGGCTTTATCAACATAATATTGTCATTGTAATGGGTCAGCATGATGTCCTCTGGGATGTCCAGAAAGTCTAGACCTCTTCACACTGTGTTATGATGGAAGATGAGAAAAGAAGCATAGCCCTGGGGGTAAACCATAAGTGTATATTGTTGCCAATTCTATGTGAATGCAAACTGTTTCTGCCCTTCTTTTTGGTTTGGAATAGAAAAATACACATTTGTCAAATCAATGACTGCACACCATGTAACTGAGGCCATAATAATTTGTTCTAGCAGAGATACCACATCTGACAGGCAGCTACGGTAAAGCTACTACTTGTGGTCTACAATCGTCTTCCAGGATCCATTTGGTTTTTGCAGGGGGTGGACCACTGAATTGGAGATATTATGGGGGACCACCACTTCTGCATTCTTTGGATCCTGAAGGGTGGTGCTAATCTCCAACATCACCCACTCCCAGACTATGATATTGTTTTTGATTTACTATTTTAGCCAAGGAATTATGGTTTCAGAGCTCTTAGCCCACAGGCCAAGGACCCAATGAGGGGATTGCGTCAGCAGCCAGTTATGTAAATTCCTATTTTACATTTGAGCATCAGAGAAATGATCACTGGGTGAGTTTGCAAACCTAGTGAACCCACTGTAAGCCAGGCCTTGGTCAGATCTCCTTTTATTACTCTAACAGGGGCTGTGATAAGGTAGCAATTCAATTCAGAGCCTGTGTCCAATAGTCCTTGAAATGTCTGGGTATTACCTTTTCCCCAGTGTACATTTATGTAAGTAAATATCCATGGGTCCCTTTTAAGAGGGACCCAGGTTGTCATTACCATGCATACTCACCATGGTGCTGCAGGATTCTTATTCCTGACTCAGTCAACGAGTCTAGGTCTGAAAACAATCTGATCCTGAAACCAGGCAAGGACTTGTAACTTCTTATTGGGGTACCCTCTCTTAGGCTTGTGGTCTCCTGTACTTGATTTCTTCTACTAAAAAGTGCTACTTCCCTGCTTGCCCAGAGGTCCGATCCATGTGAAATCATATTCATACTCCCACTGCAGATTGGTAGAATCCAAACTTCCTTCACTTTCTGCACCTCCCCCACCAAACCCTAAGTTCCAGGAACACTGAACTTTTACCATTGTCAAAATAGGCAATGCCCTTGCAGGTTTCCAGATACCAATTATACTCTCAATATTGGTTGTATCCTCCTAGTAAATTTCTACTCTTCCTTCAAGACAAAGACAAAATGTCTCTTCTGTGAGGCCCGTCCCTCACTCCCTTCCACTGTGCTCCTATAACCCTCTTTTATTCCTTGATTGTACATTTATCACACTGTATGAGAATTATCTGCTTACATGTGAGGGCTTGATGGCAGAGTCTGCCTTACTTCTCTTCCTATTGTAACTGAGCAGGACCCTATAGGGGCTTCCTGGGACAGACCTCTACCCCATATCCTCTGCTTTAGCTCCTTTCTGAAGTACCTACATAATAATATCTAATGCATATTTCCTGAGTTTTTCAGATGCTAAAACCGCCACCAAATGGAAGAAATTAACTGCTTGATGATCTTGAGCTCCTAGCCCCCAGACCTTCTGGCACCTAAGGATTGATCACCATCAACCAATCAGAGAATTGTGCACGAGGTGATCACCTACCCTGGGACGCCCCTCCCTCACCTTGCCTTTAAAAATGCTTTGCTTTAACCCTTCAGGGTGTCAGGGGTTTTTGAACACCCGTTCTCCTTTCTCGGCCCTGCAATAATCCTTTCTCTGCTCCAAACTCCGTTTCAGTTTGTTTGGCCTCGCTGTGTGTGGGACACACAAACTTGCGTTTGGTAACACTACCCCCTCATCTTGGCATGCTTCAGCACATGAGTTGGAGCTCAATAAATGTGTGCTGAATTAATTAAGCTTCCTTCCTAGCCAACTGTCTTCAAAGTGGCTGTGATTAGTACAGGGCAGTGTGAGTGGTCTTAATTAGCCCTATTTTGCAAAATTCATATGCTCAATTTTCTTCTTCTCATATGTTAATTTTATAATTGCACTTATTACATGTTTTATAGATGATACCTGGGAATGAGAGCCCCATCATCTCTATTCCCACAAAGATTTCAAAATAAAATTTTACCTGATATTTAAACAAGAAAAAATCCACACATAATGGATATAATCCATCTTGTGTTAGAAGAAGGCCAGATATTGTCTGTAAATGTGTGAATGAGGAATGGGTTTGCCCAGAACTTCAGTTTAGGTGGTCAGCAGGTCAAATGAAGGAGGGAGGATTGGAATTTGATTATGATTAATATGTTCCTAGTATTCTAATAAAATCAGTCTGAGAAAGCATGGCCTAGCATACACCAGGAAGCCCCAAAAGCCAGAAGGTGGCAGAATCCCTCCCAGCCCTGCCTATGCCTACAGCCTGACCCCTGAATTGGAGTCCTCCAGTGCCCGTGGCAGGGGTCCCCCTGCTGCCATCTGATACAAGCAGAGGCTGTCGGAACCTCAGTTCATTAAGTTCTCACGTAACACCACTCTCGATCCCTTCTTCTGATTCCACCAGACCTAGCGAATGACCTTCTGGTTGTACATAATTTGGTTTCTATCACATTGTACTGGGCGTGATAGTTGCAGTTCTTACTATAAATTAAGTAATCTGCCAGTGTGGTGAATATGAAGTATTAACTATAAAGTATTCTGACCAAACTAAGTCTCTGTGACTAAAAGCTGAAACTCTGATCCAGGTTTGGCAGCCAGCCTGCCTCTACCCCGGGGAACGTTACCTTCTCTCAAACCACTACATATATGATGGTTTCCTAAGCATTTGTATCTTCTTCTACGTGGGGTCCCTTAGGACTCATATATTTCCTTATTGTATTACTTTCTTTTTGAGTATACATCTTGTGTCTTCCTTTAGATCAGTGTTCTTCAAGTATTTTTGGCTAGCATGGACTACATTTATACACATTTATTACATGTATAAACAATGTACCCCCCTCACACACTTTTAAATTGACATCTAAAATTTTTTTCTCAAGTTTAAAGCAATGCAAAGAATATAATTTCTGGTGCATTAGATATATTTATAAAGTATTATTCTTTTAAATGTATTCAAAAGAATTAAATATCACAGCAACTTGATACTCACTATCATGTATTTTTAATATACTTAAGCCAGCTGTTCATTAATAGTTGGAAATCTTATATTGTCCCTTTTTGCTCTTTATTTCATATTTCCATTCCATTTCTCCCAGAAAATTTTATCCTAATGTAATGTATTCTTGTCCCTAACAGTATTTCATTTATCATTCTAGCATAATTCTCTGCAATACAGAAATTAAATTTTATTTTTATTTCCTGTGACCTAAGTCTATAAATATTTTAAAGTATCTCCTAGTTTGAGTTACTATTACTACGAGCAGATTATTAATTAAAGTACCATACATATGTTACAAATTTAATGAATAATTATTAAACATAAAAAGTAAAAATGTTTTTGGAAGTGCATCTCAGATGAATAAGGCTGCATTTAAAAAAATTAATTTGTGTATTTTGGATGAATAAAGGTACTACTATTGCTAGAAGGTTTAATAGTAATGATAGTAAAACTTTTTCCTCTACTATTGAGACAGGGCTTGACATCAATTCCACTCCTGTTTTTCGGTGTTACAGATATAGCTTGGAGAAACCTTGTTCACATGAAGAGAATAGATGGGAATGGAAGGAATTTTGTTGTACCAATGCCACTACAATTTTTGCACTTCATCTAAGTTATATGCCAAAATCATATAAAAATTATGTTCAGTCATCTATTAGCTGATGATTCATTCCTTCAATTTTAACTGCAAAGAATCAGAATCACAGGACTTGTACACCAACACAGCTTTTATAGTCTTTAACGACCTCAGCACTGCTGGCAGCATGTTGAACTGTACCTTTGCTTAGTTTTACACCCGAGGAAATACACCAGAGTTAGAATCAGGTTGGGACAGAGACGTGCCTTTCTTTTGTAAAGAAGATGAAGAGTGACCGTGAAAGGGAAGATGGGAAGGAGGACCAGCCTGACATAGATACCTTCCCAGGCTGACTTTTAGGAAAGATCTTTCTCTCATTGAAGCGGTTGTGAGGATTGGGGAATAGAAGCTACTGTGCTCATCACAGAGTTTTTTAGCTACTTTATGTACAGACCCTGGTTAAAAGAACTTACCCACTTTAATATTTTTTCTTTTTTTTACCTTTTGGATTAATCTCTCCTAATTTCTATCTGTGTTTTCTCCAGTCTAAGAAAATTGGACATATCTGTGGATAATTATAACCAGCTAGGGAGACATTTAGTAGCTTGAGGGCATAGAGGCTGTTTCTACATGTTTAACAAATGTAATTATCTGACATTACTTTTAGAGGACATTCAATTGGTTCATGTAGTGGACATGTGTTGTTTTTGCCTACTTAGCATTCATTCCCCTTTTATTAACAACACATCCTTTTTAGGGGGAGGGGAAAGACACCCTCACTAGTTCCCAGCCATTTGCTTTGGTGGGGCTGGACTCCCTCACTCCCTGACGTTTCTGGCTTCAAGATGGGCAGGAGCCTTAAGCCAGGCTCTCAATTCCAGGACTTTGGCCAGAGCTGGTGGGATTACTGGCCAGGAGAGTGCAGTGTGGAGCAGCTGGACACCGTAATGGGGAGAGGCCCTACCAGAGGGTGATTCAGCCCAGACAGAAGCAGGGAGGCAGGAATGGAGCTGGAGAAAGACCCAGTTCTGATGATATCCTCGGAATCCACTGGTCCCAGTCATCACCAGCCTACACCCAAACTCTCTAGTTATATGTGCCAATGCATTCTCTCTTTTGCCCTAGTCTGCTCTGGCCCTATAATTCAAAGTACCTTGACTAATGTGGCGGTGGTCCTCTTCAATAAAAGTCTTTCTACTCTGCAACACCAATGAAAAAGTGGGAATTATTTTGTAAATATAGATTATTGTATGAGGTATAGATCTACACTCTTGAATACAGTGAAAAAGTATTATTTCTTTATTTTCAGTGTACTTACGTAAAATTTTTTTTTAAATTGTGGTACAATACGCATAACATGAAATTTTTCTTCTTAACCGCTTTTACGTGTATAGTTCAGTGGCATTAAGTACGTTCACACTGTTGTGCACCCATCACCACTGTCCATCTCTAGAGCTCTTTTCATCTTGCAAAAATGAAACTCTGAAAATATAACTCCTTATTTCCCCCTCCCCTAAACTCCTGGCAGCAGCTTTAATTATATAGTACACACAGAAGACTGTGTGAGGCTAATACCTGAGGGAAATTGTACTCTAAAACGTGAGACATTTATTGTGCCTCTCTTTCTACTGCCAATGACATTTGGGGGATCCATTTATCAGATTTGCTGTTTGTTCTACATATTGTTGCAAAATCAATACTGAAATAAAATGGAGGTAAAATAACTCTGAACCTAGGGTGGTTTTTTTTTTTAGTGTGTGTCATCAATGTGTCACCTCAGAAAAAGACGGTAATATTTTGCAAGAACGTTTTAGACTTTGTCTTTGATAACTTTGACAGTCTCTAAAGTTTAGAGATATTAGTTTATGTTAATAAAAATTTTTCTGTATGCTGTTTATCTATTTTGAAAGGTCTTTATTTGGAGTGGATGGGTGTATTGGTTTCTTAGGGCTGCCGTAATGAAATACCACAAACTGGATGGCTGAAAACAACAAAAGTGTATTCCTTCACAGTTCTGGAGGGTAGGTGTCAGCAGGGCTGGTTCGTTCTGAGGGCTCTGAGGGGGAATCTGTTCTACACTTCTCTCCTGGTGCTCCTGGCTTGATGCCATCTCTCCAATCTCCGTCAGGTTTAGTTGTTTTCTATTTTGTTGTTGTTGATGTTTTCAGGCCACCTTGTTTTACTAGGGTTATAAATTAGTACAAAAATGGATACTTTCAAAAAAAAAAAAAGGATACTTTCAGGTAACCAACTGTGTCATTCCAGGATTACATTACAACATGGATATAGAGTTGACAGGTCTTACCCAACTTTGACATTCTTGTACCCTGGGGGTGAGTGGGTGTTTAACAAAGTTTGTCTTTTTTCATTGAAATATAGTTGATTTACAGTGTAGTATTAGTTTCAGGTATATAGCAAAGTGATTCAGATCTATCTATCTATATATAGATATATCTATATCTATATATCTATCTATATATCTATATCTGTATCTATATATTCTCTTTTAGATTCTTTTCCATTACAGGTTATTACAAGATATTGAATATAGTTCCCTGTGCTATATTGTTGTTTTTTAAATGATGAAAACAGGAGCCAGTGTGTTTGTTTTCTGATGACTATAATCCAACAGGAACTTTACCACTCTAACATACATAATGTTTAGTGTTGGCTTTCTTTACTGTAAGCTCTGCTGACTTTTGATGGTTTATGTTGCAGGACAAATGACCCAGTGCAGAAGAGCCTTAAAAGCTAAGGAGCTCTCTCCTTCAGGACCGAGGATGGCTTCAGTTCCAGGGATGCTACAGGCCAGTTTATAAGCAACTAAATACTAGCTGTAGGTACTTTTGGTACCTTATACACTAGTAATAGAGTTCAACAAAATGTTTTCTGCACTAAAGTTTCGTAGATACTACAATTCTTAAAAAGGTTTTGAAACAGTGCATAATCATGCCAGAGTAGATGGGTTATCCTGGGGTAACCAACAACCCCTCAAATCCCAGTGGCTTAAAACAGCAGTGGTTTACTACCTGCTCACACTACATGTCCAAAGAAGGTCAGAGGGAGGCTCTGCTCACTATAGTTCCTCAAGGATCCGGGCTGAAGGAGGTATCACCTGGACATGAGCAAAAGGCATATTAGTTCTTAAAGTTTCCACTTGGCACTGACACACATCATTTCCACTCATGTTTCACTGGACAAAGCAAGGCATACGGTGATACTTGATTTAAAAGGAGGGTGGGAAATGTAGTTCCACCATATTCCCAGGAGGAGGACAACTGGAATATTTGTGGACAGGCCTAATGTCTACCACACCCTGAGTGGCAGATGGGTGTCTAAAAGCAAAGCAATTCTGGTTATTGGAACCATTCCAACTTAGTAGCATAGAAAAGGGACCCCAATGTCAGTTGGTCAGACTTTGGAGATGGGTGGCAGGTTCTCAAATGTCTTTCCTCTGCTTCATTATATTCTTGCCAGGTTATCTACTATCTGATATTCTATGTTCACTTTTCCTGTAAGAACTATATGGTGATTTGACGGCACTCTAAAATTTCTTCTATTTCAATATTCTTTTACAATAACTTCTGAACAATTACAGTTGCTAATGAGTTCTCTAATCTAGATTCTACCTTCACTTTTGATCTCTTTCCACCCACATCTGGGATTTTTTTTTTTAGACTTTTTTAAAAAATTTATTTATTTTATTTATTTTTGGCTGTGTTGGGTCTATGTTTCTGTGTGAGGGCTTTCTCTAGTTGCGGCAAGCGGGGGCCACTCTTCATCGCGGTGCTCGGGACTCTCACTATCGCGGCCTCTCTTGTTGCGGAGCACAGGCTCCAGACGCGCAGGCTCAGTAGTTGTGGCTCACGGGCCTAGTTGCTCCGCGGCGTGTGGGATCTTCCCAGACCAGGGCTCGAACCCGTGTCCCCTGCATTAGCAGGCAGACTCTCAACCACTGCGCCACCAGGGAAGCCCCACATCTGGGACTTTTTATTTATTTTTTTTAAGTAACCTCTGGCCAGAGAATTGCATAGAACTCAGTTCTGCCACTCATTTGTGTACATTTAGGTAAATTACTTAACCTACATCTCCAAGGCTCAACTGCCTTACCTATGAAGTCAAATAATAATTGTTCTTACCTCCTAGGGTATTTTGAGTATTAAATGAGGTGATATTTGTAAATACTACCTAATATGGATATTAGCTAAATCTGACAAAATGCTTATTAGATGCCAGCACCTTAGTGACCCACTTAATTTTCATAACAACTCTATGAGGTAAATATTATTATTACCCTTATTTTACAGATGAGGAAATTGAGGCACAGAGAGTTAAATAACTTGCCCAGAGACACATAACCAGTAAGTGGTGGATCAGAAAGGCAACAGCAGACAGTCTGTGCCAAAGACCATCGTCTTAACCTCTGTGTTCAGTGGAGTGGGACATAGTAAATGCTCATTTTTATTTTATGAATATTATTATTATCATTTGTCTAAAATGAAGCCCTATAGTTTTCTCATGGAAAAAAGTTAAAACCTCTTCTTTCTTGAAAAATATGATATTTGATAAAAATGCATGAATTCTTTTTTTTTTTTTTTAATAGATTTATTTATTTATTTATTTTTGGCTGTGTTGGGTCTTCGTTGCTGCGAGCAGTCTTCCTCCAGTTGCGGCGAGCGGGGGCCACTCCTCCCTGCGGTGCGCAGGCTTCTCACTGCGGTGGCCTCTCCTGTTGCGGAGCACGGGCTCCAGGCGCGCAGGCTTCAGTAGTTGTGGCTCGCGGGCCCCAGAGCGCAGGCTCAGCAGTCGTGGCCCACGGGCCCAGTTGCTCCGCGGCACGTGGGATCCCCCCGGACCAGGGCTCGAACCCGTGTCCCCCGCACCGGCAGGCAAACTCCCAAGCACTGCTGCGCCACCAGGGAAGCCCATGAATTCTTCTAATATTATTTAATGAAAAATAAACCCTAAGAGACACAGTGGCATCTGTCTTGGTCTCTCCTGGTCTGTCTTGGCCTCTCTCTCTCTCTCCCTCCCCCCTTTCTCTTGGATCACTTGCTCTAGGGGAATCGAGTGGCCATGTCCCATGTCATGAAGATACTCAGGCTGCTCACATGAGGAGGAACTGAAGTCTCTGGCCAACATCCAGGTAGACACTGAGGACTGCCAAAAATCACATGAGCAAGTGTGGAAGCAGATTTTCCCCAGTCCAGCTTTCAGATGACTGCAGTCCCAGCTAACAGCTTGACTGTGATCTCATGAGAGAATCCAGCTAAGACGCACCCAGATGCTTTCCCCACAGAAATGGTGAGACAAGAAATGTTTGTGATTTTCAGCTGCAAGGGGTAATTTGTTACACAGCAATTCATAACTAAAACAGATATTGGTACCTGGAAATGGGGTGCTGCTATAATAAAAACTTAAAATGTGGGAGTGGCTTTTTAAAGAAATTGTTTTAAGTCCTTTACCTTTCTATATAAATTTCATATTTGCTTGTCAATTGCTTGTTCTTTTTTAAAAAATTTATTTAGGCTGAACTGGGTCTTAGTTGCGGTATGCGGGATCTTTAGTTGCGGCATGCGAACTCTTAGTTGCGACATGCATGCGGGATCTAGTTCCCCGACCAGGGATCAATCCCGGGCCCCCTGCGTTGGGAGTGCGAAGTCTTACCCACTAGACCACTAGGGAAGTCCCTTGTCAATTTCTTTATATAAGTATGCTTGGATTTTGGCTGGGATTGCATTGAATCTATAGAACAACATAGGGGCCATTGCCACCTTACCAACTTGATTCCTCCACTCCACAATTATGGTATATCTCCTCATTTAATTATAAGGTTTTCTTTAACTTTTCTTTGCAGTATTTTGTAGTTTTAGGCATATAGCTTTTACACATCTCTCATCATTTTTTTTTTAAACATCTTTATTGAAGTATAATTGCTTTACAATGGTGTGTTAGTTTCTGCTTTATAACAAAGTGAATCAGTTATACATATACATATGTTCCCATATCTCTTCTCATCATTTTTATTCCTGATTTTTTATGCTATTATAAATGTTTTTAAAACTTTCGATCATCACCAGTAAATAGAAATACAAGTTTTTTGATGCTACCATAATTCTTTAAAAATTTCAGTTGTTCATTGCTTGTAAATAGAAATTCAGTTTTTGTGTGTGTGAGCATTGGCCTTGTATCCTGTGACTCTTTTACATTTCCTTTTTGGTTCTAGTAGCTTCATTGTAGATTCAGTTGGATTAGCTATATAAATCATCATGTCATTTGCAAATAAAGACAGTTTTACTTCTTTCTAATCTGAATTCCTTTAATATGTTTAACACATACAAACACACACACAGGTACAACAACATGTGTATGTGCAGCTGGATGCAATTTGCTAAAATTTTGTTAAGAGATTTTATACCTACATTCTTTGTAGTTCTCTTTTCTTGTCTGTGTTTATCTGGTTTGGTATCAGAATGATTCTGGCTTCATAAAATGAGTTAGGAAGTTTTTCCTCCTTTTCTATTTTATGAAAAAGTTTATTTAGAAGTTTTACTATTTCTTCTTTTAAAGTTTCATAAAATTCACCAGTGGCTTGAAGTTTTCAATTTCTTTAACGTATATAGGGCTTTTCAAGTTTTCTTTTTCCTCTTGGGTCAGTTTTGGCAATTTTTGTCTTTTAAAGAACTTGTCCATTTCACTCAGGACATCAAATTTATTAGCATAAAGTTCTTAATATTCTTTTATTAACTTGATATTGGTAATTTATAAATTTTATTTTTCTTTGATCAGTCTAACTAGAGGCTTACCAATTTTATTGATTTATTTCAAGGAACCAGCATTTATTTTCATTGATATTTTCTACTATTTTTTCAATTTCTATTTTATTAATACTGTTATTTCCTATCTCCTAGTTATCTTGGGCGTAATTTGTTGTTTTTTGTTGTTGTCATTTGTTTTGTTTTGTTTTGTTTTAGCATGAAAGCTTAAATTATTGGTTTGAGTATTTTCCTTTTAAAAAAAGTATTTAATGCTATAAATATTCCTCCAAAGACTTAGCTGCATCCCACAAATTTTGATATTTTGTATTTGTATTTTCTAATTTTTCCTGTTGTTTCTCCTTTGACTAATGGATTACTTAGGAGTGCATTGTTTAATTTTCAAATATTTGGGGATTTCCCAGATAGTCTATTAGTGATTTCTAGTTTAATTCTGTTATGATCAGAGAAAAAGCTTAGGATGATTTCAGTTTTTCATGTGTACTTGAAACCTTTGTGTATCTTGCTGTTGTTAGCCAGATTATTCTATAAATTTCAGTTAAGCCAAGTTGGTGGCTAGAGTATTCAAATCTTTTTTTAAATAGAAGTATAGTCTATTTACAATGTTGTGTTAATTTCCAGATCTTTTATATCCTTTCTGATTTTTTGTCTACTTGTTTTACTCACTACTGAGAGAGGAGTGTTGAAGACTCCATGTATAATTGTATATTTGTCTCTTTCTCTTTTCACTTCTATCAGTTTTTGCTTTGTGTATTTTTGGCCTTGGATATTTAGGTGCACACACATCAAGATTGTTGTGTTACTGACAAATCAATCCATATCTCATTTTATAATGTCTGTCTTTAACCCTGGTAATTTTTCTTGTTCTGAAGTTACTTTATTTTATATAAATGTAACTAGTCCTGCTTCTTCTGATGTCATAGACTGAATTGTGCCCCTACTCCCCAAATTTATATATTGAAGCACTAACCCCCAAGTACCTCAAAATGTGACTATATTTTGGAGATAGGGTCTTTAAAGAGGTAATTAAAGATAAATGGAGTCATATGGTTGGGCTCCAATCTAACGTGACTGGTGTTCTTATAAGAAGAGGAAGAGACACTAAGCCGATACTTGCACAGAGGAAAGGTCATGTGAGGACAAAAGAGAGAAGGAAACAATCTGTAAGCCAAGGAGAGAGGCCTCAGGAGAAACCAACCCTGCTGGCACCTTGATCTTGAACTTCCAGTCTCCAGAACTGTGAGGAAAATAAATTTCTGATGTTTAAGCCACCCAGTCTGTGGTATTTTGTTATGGCAGCTTTAGAAAAATAATAACATTTGATTAGTGTTTTCATCATATATTTTCCCCAATATTTTAATTTACCTATATAATTATATTTAAATTGGCTTTCTTGTAGATAGCATATAATTGGGTCATCTATTTCTATAGCCAATTTGAGAATCATTGTCTTTTAATTAGAGTGTTTAGACCACTTACATTTAATATAATTATTAATATGGCTAGACAGGTCCACAATTTTATTATTTTTTTTGCTTGTTTCCTATGTTTTGTTCTTCTCTTCTTCCTTTCCTATATTCTTTTGGATTATTTAAATACTTTCAGTATTCTCTCTTACTTTATGTATTGTATTTTTAGCTATGTCTCTTTTTCTTTTAGTGGTTACTCTAGGGACTATTAAATGTAAGCAGTGTAAAACACTAGTTAAAAGAAAGAAATCTGTTTATTTTTTCTTTGTGACTTCCCTTGCAAATCTTAGGAGCTTAATATAAATGAGGCACTGTCATCTTAAACCTCATTGGAATTGAGGTTAATAATCCTAACCACACTGGATTTATATAAACACAGGTCACTTTGACAAAGACAATGTGCTTGACTGATTTTCTGCATCTCACTGACTTTTTTCAAGATCAAATCCAGGAAAAATAAAGTGAGAACAATAGACTTCCATGCAGGAGTTTTTTCTCAGCCAAAGTAGCATCAGATTTAAGACAATATAAAAAGTCAAGTCATCTTACTAATATCATTCTCAAACTTGAAAAATTGCATGGGTTTTCCTGGGCTTAGAGTTTAGTAGATGTAGAGACTGTTTGTTAAAATAAGGAAGCTTAAATAAATGGAAAAATGTTATACATTTATGTATGAGATTATTCAACAGAGCAAAAATGTCAGTTCTCCTCAGATTAATCTATATGAAATATAATACTAATCAAAATTCTAAACATATTTCATCAAAATGATATATTTACTATAAATTTTATAAGGAAGATATATTGTGAATGACGGGTTATGGCAGATTTGATAAAGCAGAAGAAAGAAGAGAGGCTTACCCTAGCAGATATCAAGATATATAACAAAGGTACATTTCTAATTTAGTTCTTTTCTTACAATAAATAACATGTACATGATGATATTGTCTCCATCTCCTCAAAACTATTATATGATTCAATAATACAAAATTTGGGGACTTCCCTGGTGGCACAGTGGTTGAGAATCCGCCTGCCAATGCAGGGGGCATGGGTTCAAGCCCTGTTCCAGGAAGATCCCAAATGCCGTGGAGCAACTAAGCCCGTGCACCACAACTACTGCGCCTGCACTATAGAGCCCGCGAGCCACAACTACTGAGCCCATGCACCACAACTACTGAAGCCCGCACACCTAGAGCCCGTGCTCTGCAACAAGAGAAGCCACCGCAATGAGATGCCCGCACACGGCAATGAACAGTAGCCCCCGCTCGCCGCAACTAGAGAAAGCCCGCGTGCAGCAATGAAGACCCAATGCAGCCAAAAATAAATAAATAATAATACAAAATTTGATGTAATTTCAATGAAACTAAATGTTTTTCTCTCAGTGATAACCTTCTAGACAGGATATGAAGCTAGAACAAAAAAGTAAAATATGGTAGAATATCTGCCTGCTCCACCTTTCCAGTTTTTGGACTCTATCCTATTCCTCCACTTCTTGGGAACTTTTTTTGTTGTTGTTGAACTATAGTTGATTTACAATGTTTCAGGTGTACAGCACAGTATATAGTAGTGTGTATCTGTTAACCCCAAATTTCTAATTTATCCCTCCCCCACATCTTGGGCATTTTATTTCAAGATTATTGCTAGTGCACAGTGGAAGAAAATATATTGTATTTTATCATGTTTACTAATGTTGTGACTGATTATTTTTTCCTTTTTAATTGAAGTATAGCTGACATACAATATTATGTTAGTTTCAGGTGTCTGTAACTTTGATTTTTAACTTCTATAATCTAAAGAACAATTATTACTTGCAAAGTCATTGTCTTGAAAACTATTTTCACGAGAAATCATAACTCATTTCATTAAAATAAAGACAGAAAATTCATCCTCAAAGAAAACTCATTTGTCTTCTAAGAACAGCATTTCAGAGATTCAAAGAAATTAGAGGTGGAAAAATCAATTAAAGCTAATCTACCAGCTTGTCAGAAAGGATTGCTTTCTACAAAATATATTCTAATTCTTTGTCCAGGTTAATTTTTAAATGTCTCAAGGGATGGAGCACTTGTTATAGCCCTCTGAAGTCTTTCCTTTTATATAATTGACCTTCCCAAGAATCTTGTTTTTTTCTAATATCTAACCTCCATGTTAGTTATTAATTCTGTGCTATTGCTTTTAATTATACTTCTTTTTCCTGTAGTAATTCCTCTTCTCCCAAATTCTGTTTTTATACTCTCAGATATTTGTAAGAAGCTAGGCTTCATTTAAATTAATTACCTATGTTTACTTATAATAAAAAATCTTTTACATCAAAGAGATCGTTAGGTCTTTTTCTCCATTTTCCCTTTTT
Source organism: Balaenoptera ricei (assembly GCF_028023285.1). Taxonomy (NCBI): domain Eukaryota; kingdom Metazoa; phylum Chordata; class Mammalia; order Artiodactyla; family Balaenopteridae; genus Balaenoptera; species Balaenoptera ricei. The sequence continues at coordinate 76,974,998 of NC_082643.1, forward strand.
GTCCTGTCTGTCTCTCTCTGACACTCTCCCCTCCTCCCTCCTTCCCTCCTTCCCTCCCTCCCTCCTTTCCTTCCTTTCTTCCTTCACTTACATTCTTTTTGTAGACAAAGCAATGGGGTGCTTAAATGTGGAAGGTACTGGCAGGAACAAGTAGAGAAAGGAGAAGACAAATTTTTTGCTTGATCCAGAAGACTATCAATTCCTTTGCAAAGTAGCAATATAGTTCTTGTCTATCTCTGTTATGACTGAAGCATTTTTCTCTTGTTAATGATTTCTGGTTCTTTTATAACCTCTTTTGTCTTTCAACTTTATTTCAGATTTCCCCCTTTCTATTTAATTATGTTTATATAAATTTAAAATTCAGTATTTTTCCAGATTGGATGGTATTATTTGTTTTACCCTTTGAACATGAAGGTGATGGGTTTCCTCCATTTACAAGATTTAAATTCTTGCCCTTATCTGTGCAGATGATTAATAGTGAGATATCAGGTACATTGGTACTCTGGACTAAAATTTCTACTGTCTGAAGATAAGCAAAACAAGGATTTTAGAAGGGGTGAGAGAATATCATATGGCCAGTGACGGAGATTGCCCTGAGCATAAGAACATAAATTCTTTGTAGCCAGGGTCAGTTCAATAAATGCCACAGTCTGCAGTAACAACTCTTGGTAACCTGGGGGAAAGGCAGACACAAAGAATGTGATGAATTTTATTGTGTGCTTATGTGCTAATAAATTGAGTTTCTGTCAATTCCTGTATAAAGTCCATGCATTATCATTGTTCAAGAACCATGGAATAAGTGTTTATAAAATTTACTAAATATATTTTTAATAGTGAAAATTTACAGAGAAATTTAATTAGCTTTCTCCTCTTACCAGGAAGCTGTCAGGGCTTTAAAGCAAAACTTGTGGTGGAATTCCCTAGAAAAAGGACCATATACTACCTTTCACAGAGTCATAACATCTCATTAGGTAAGAGCCTAAGCTCTGGGACAAGACCGCCTTGCTCAAATTCTGCCTCTGTCTTTTAATAGCTGTGTGACCTTGGAAAAGTAAGTTAACACCTCCGTGCCTGTTTCCCCTTATAAAATGGTGATACAGCCTGAGGAAGAATTGAGTTATAAATTGAGAATAAACGGAGTTAAAATTGTAAAGTGCTTAGTACAGTACCTTAATAAAAGCTAATTTTCATTTTCTCTTTTCTTCATTCATTGAACAGATATTTATCAAGTGTCTTCTGTGTGATAAGGCCAGAAATAGGAGTTCACAGTATAGCAACAAAGAATCATACAACATCTAACTGTATGCAGGGGGTGCTACAAAAACATATGTCAGGCTCTGGAATCAAGAAATGAGCAATTAACTGTTACTGAACCGAACTTGGGTCCACTCACCCACTGCACAGCAAAGCCAACTTACTGACACCAGGTCGTGTTAAAGGAAAGCACACCATTTATTTGTAGGGTGCCCAGCAAGGAGTGTGAGTGGCTCATGCTCAAAGGCCCTGAAATCCCCAGTGGCTTTCAGTGAGGGGTTCTTAAAGGCAAGAACTGGGGTGAGGGCTGAAGGGTGTGTGAGTTTTTTTCTATCTGGTTGGTGAAGTAACAGGGTGAAGTTTCAGGAATCTTAATCATCAACCTTCTGAGTTCCAATCAGTCTGGGGTCTACATGCTTATAGTCACCAGTCTCCACCTGGGTGGGTCGGGGGCGGGGGCCTTAGTTCCTGTAGAACAACTTAAAGAGTGTCAGAGTGTTATGTATATCCCTTAAGGAGGAAGTAGGACTCTGTTTTCTTGCTGAATTATTGTCATTATATTTCTTGTTTAACTACCTTTACTTTGTTTCTGCACTCTCTCAATTCTCTAGTTAGTAACTGATTATGCCTATTCTTTGGAACTCAGGGAAGGCCTAGGAGACTAAAGCTTTTTTCTGTAAACAAGAAACAGGTGACTCAGAGGGGCTTTTGTACCTTGGAGGGCCCTGCAGTGCCCTGCTCAGTTTCATAACATGTGTAGTACACTCAAGGAGGAATCTTGGTCTTTAAAGAGAAGTATGATTTTGAAAAGTGCACAAGGTGAATGGATAAAGCAGGGAGTCTAAAGTAAATAGCATAAGCAAAGGCACAAAAGCATGGAAGTACATGATGTTTGCCAGTGAGTGATCAAGCATGGGTAACACATCAGGGGGTGGGAGAGTTGGGGAGGGGATAGGCCCTCTTTCCATTTTTGGTGAATCCCCTATTGTATGAATTTGGGTTGTGGGAGGCCCTACCTCCCAATAGGGAATCTGAAGGGAGGCAAATGTTCCCTCTCTCTGCCTTCTGGCTGCTGAGGCATGGGCGTGTGACCTTAGATATTTCCACCTGTGAACTTGAATAGGGAGACTGTGATGCCACCAGTGGCATGGTGGTGTAGCTAGGATTTAAACCTGGGTAGCCCGAACACAGCATCTGTCACGGATGAGCTGGTCATCACTTTTTCGTAGGAGAGTTGGCTAAGATTTTGTACTAGAGATAATAAGAAAGAATAAGTAGGATTTTGCCAGGTACAGAATACATAAAAGGGTCAGTTCAGCTTGAGAAGGGTGTGTGCAAGGGCAGAGAAAAGAAAGGCCATTACCTATTCCAGGAATGCCTCATGGAGCATTGGTTGTCAGTGCAGGGGGTGTACTGGGGGCGCGGAGGTGGGGAACAGGTGGCCGAAAGGGAAGTTGGTAATAGAGGAGTCCAAATATAGGTTGGAAATGGAATGGGGGCGGGACGGTCATGTGAGTCCTTAGGTTTAGTAGTTTTTATCCTTAAGCAACTGGAAGTCATCAGTAGTCTTAAGGAAAGGGAGTGACATCATCAGCGTCGTTTTTTAGAAGGATCACTCTGGCAGCAGCACAGAGGAAATGCTTGGACAGGGAGTGATGAGTGTCCCTAAGGTCAGTCAGCAGGATACTGAAACAGTGCATGAAAAGCCAATGAGGACAGTGGGAGTGGGACAGAGAAGAAGGCCCAGATTTGAGAAACATCCCTGAGGCAGAAGCAACAGGGCTTGGTGACTAATTTGATGCGGGTGGTTAAGGAGGAAGGAAGAATTGAAGATGACTGAGATTTCTAGTTTGGAAACCTGAGTAATTGGTGATATCATTAACTGAAATAGGAATGGAAGGAAGGAAATCTCTGTGAGGCCTACCAGAAGATTTATATGTGTTATTTCATTTAACCCTAAACAAACCGATGATGAAAAGATTAAGATGCCCATTTTGTAGATAAGAAAATCAAGGTTCAGTGAGGTTGAGTAACTTGCCAAGATCACACAGATGATAAATAAAAGAGCTGGAATGTGAAATAAAGTTTTACTCCAAAGCCGGTATCTTTCCATGATGGTATTCTACACTCTGACAACAATTTTAGTTTGGAAAAATAGGACTAAAGCTCAGAGGAAAGCTAGATAGAGCTAAAAACATGGTTCCTTTCAGAGGAGGAAATGATTAAGAATGAGGAGAGATTAAAGTCTTACACTATTGGGATAAAGGACTAGAGCAGCACTGTCCAATAAAATTTTCTGCAGTGATGGAAGTATTTTATACTTGTGCTGTCCAATATTGTAGCCATTAGCCCACACGACTATTGAACACTTGAAATGGGGCTAATATGACTGAGGAACTGAAATTTTAATTCTAATTATAATGAATATAAGTTAAAAAACCATATGTGGCTAGTGACTATCCCATCGGACCGTTTAGAACTAGAGAAACCAGCCAGACATGGAGACAGTCCATCAGAGAGGCCTTGTTGGTAACCCCAAAAATCACTAGGTATCTGATCATCCGCCTTATATCTGTGGGTAAGATTGGTCATAAATTTGGGGACTGTACATCATTAATTAGGAAGGGGTTCTTTCCTACTGCAGACAACAAATTAATTTTACCAAGTCTTATTTTTGGAAGGAGAGTAAGTACAATACTCCACTCCTTTCTTTTCTTTTCCCTTCCCTTCCCCTTCCTTTCCTTCTTAGTGCCGCACCGTGCAGCTTGTGGGATCTAAGTGCCCCAACCAGGGATTGAACCCACACCCTTGGCAGTTAAAGCGCGGAGTCCTAACCACTGGACTGCCAGGGAATTCCCCCCACTACCTTTCTTATATGAGACAAAAATCACAGTCATTTTCTCAGTATTTGCATTTTTCTGTACAGAGTGTTACTTAAGAGCTCAAGCTCCAGGCAAACACCTGGGTTCAAATCCAAGTTCTGCCACTGAACCGGTTTGTTGTGCCTTGAGTTAAATTACTTCACATTCTCAAACTTCACTTTTACTACCTGTAACATAGGGATAACAATAGTACCTAACTCACAGAGTAATTGTGAAGATTAAGTTAAATAACCTATGTAAAACGCTTAGCCAGTATCTGGTACTGGCTTAGCACCCACTACAGGCTGGCTATTCTGTAAATAGTACCTTATTGTAATGTTTGCACTTTGCACCTCTGTGTTTTGACATTTACTTGACTCTGTTTTTGCATAAGTGAAGGTATTCTCCCAGATCTCTAAATGTCAGAACATTCCAAAAAAGAAATACACATTCATCAAGATAAAAAGGTGGGTAGGGTTCTGAAAATTCTTGTTTGCAGTTATTTTTGTATTTCACTTTGATTTCTGTTTTGATAAAGTACTTTAAATCAGTACAGTGGAAAATCTTAACCCTGATATTTTGTTGTGATCATTAAAATTCCCTTAGTTTAACCTCAGTTCATACACCACATGATCATGCAAAAATACTAGAAGCTCTAAATGTTGACTCAAAAGATTTCTTGATGTCTGGAAGTTCTGAAGAATGTCGTACCGCTGTAATTAAGATATTTAATGCCTAGTCTCTGATTATCTTAGAAGTAGTTGTATAGGTTGTATAGTGGTTGGATAAATCAAGTACTCTTTAAAGACTAATGACTTCAGAAGTAGGAACAAGTAATAGGATCTCTTTTGTTGCCATCGATTTTGTACTTGGTAACCTTTGGACTGAAAGCATTGTGATGTAGTCTTGCACTTTGTATAGTGTTTATGCAAATAACAAATGTATCTTTTCATTAGATTGGGATGTCAAGAAATCTGTGTTCAAGTGCCACTTCTGCTGAGTTGTCTGTTGAGGAAAAGCCATTCACCTCTTTGGGCCACAGGTCCTCTGCAGCATCTAAGAGTTGATCCAGACTTGATTCTAGAATGATCTCCTAAGTATCCTTCCAACTAAAATCCCTTGAATCTGCCTTTTCTTTCCCCCTTTGGTCTCAAAAGACGTACACAGGTAATTTTTACTTCCATGCTTTTATAAACATGCTCTTGGAATATTTCATTTCCTTGGAAAACAATTCATGGATGAGTCGGCATGACGGGAAAAAAACCCACAATAGATATCAAAATTGCATGAGGTGGTGAAACGAAAAATGATTTTCTTTGTAAACCGAAATGATGAGGTACAGAGAAACCAATGACTTATTTGTAAAATGCGTGGTGGGAGGCTCTAGGCAGCAGAGCTAACGTGCTGTTACTTATGTAGCAGCGCGGGGGGAGGGGGAGGGGGCCCAGGAGTCCTCTCCATACTGCCTGAAAACGGCTATGACTGTAAACGTTCCTTTCCGTGAGGGAGAAAGAAAATGTGTGTCGGGAGGCGGAAGAAGGAAGCAAGCAAGCAAGGAAGGTTAAAAGCTCCCCCCAACCCCATCCTCTCTGGAAATAATACATCATTAAGGGAATTTCCTCCTGCAGCCACGGAACGTTCTGTGGCCGTTTCCACGTCACTATTAGGGGCAGCCAGGGATTTTGCTTTTTCTGGCGGTGACTTCCCAACTCCTCCTGCGGGTCCCCTGGGGGTCGCCGAACGTCGCCCTCCGCCCGGGGCGAAGTCGAGCGGCGAGGAGGCTCGCTAGGCAGGCGGGTGGCGCAGCGGCCGGGAGAGGGCGCAGGAGCGTTTCCTGCGTGAGCGCGGCCGCCGGGCCCGTTTCCGGAAGGCTGATTGCATCAGGTGTGGAGCTCGGCGCCTCCTCTGCCCAACCTGGCGGCCACTGCGCCTGCGCGCGTCGCTCCGCCCCGCCCCGCCGCCGAGGACTCCACTGCGGGTTTTCCTCCCGGTCCCGAGGAGATCAAGCCTGGAGGGGCGGGCGTCGTTTACTGCCCCGGACCCCCGAGAGTGGGGATGGCGGGGCCGGACTCCTGGGGAGCTGTGGAGTCCGAGGGAATAGAGTACCTGCGGAAAGAGGAGCTGCCTGGAAGGCTGGTGGCGGGTCCCGTCTCTGCTGCTGACGGGAGGGCTGGTCTTGGGCTAATTTCCTCGCCTCTCTAGGCCTGAAGGACATAGGCTAGAACTAAAAGGCGTTACAGTTAAGAGTCTGCATTTTCCCAAAGTAGGTTAAACTGCGGCCCCCAACTATCCGTGGTGCACGAACTCCATAGGCGGATCTTGGGGTGCAGAGACTCAGCCCCAAGGATGGGCACTTTCATGGATTTATAGGGATTTCTCAGTGGCAATATTGTTTTTGCGTTGCGGAAGAAGTGACGTGATTGTTGGCCTCCAGATTGGTCTGAGGGAAATTGTTCGTGGCAGAGGTTTGGGGGTGCAAATGCCAGAAACCCCTCTTCCACAAGGCAGCTTTCCCCTACCACTCATTCCTTCCAACCCCACTCGAGTGTGCGTCAGGGTTCCATTATACACCTATACACACCTAGTAGATTTCCCTCCTAACACTCTTCATGTTTGAAATGACATTTTTGAGTGATTATTTAATGGATTTCTGACCACCTCGCTGGACTAAGCTCTATGAAAGCAGGGGTCTAGGCTTTTTTTTATTCACTGCTATCCCCAGGCTAACCATAAGATCTTGTGCGTCCTCAATAAATTCATGATGTCGAAGGAAAAACGTCATGCCGGCCCCAACTGCATCGAGTCCTCTCATGAAGAATAAGGACCGGTGGGGTGTGAGTTTGCTGTTTGAGGAAGGAGTGCATTCTGGAGGTTTGGCAAGAGGATGAGTGAGGAGGGGCCATTACTTTGTAGTTACTATTAAATTACTTTTAGCACAATCCTCCTGAAGGAGATAGTAGGTAAGGCTGTGTGTAGAGCAGTGGTTCTCCAAGTGTGGTCCTCAGACCAGCAGCACCAGCATCACCCGGAAAGTTGTTAGATGTGCAGATGCTTGGGCCGCATCACAGACCTACCCATTCAGAGACTCTGTCCAGCAATCTGTTTCCAAAAACCCTCCAGGCGATTCTGACGCAGGCTCAACTTTGACCACCGCATCGGTGAAGAGCAACCCCAATGATGCTTTGGGGACGTTATTCACAGTGTCTGGGGCAGAGCACTGATTACTACCTATTGAGTGTCCATTCTTATCAGGACCTTGCTTGTCTGTTTAAATTTGTTAAAATTTAGTTAATATTCCTAGAGGTGAAAAGGAAATTATGTTTCCCCCCTCCTGCAGGTGTGTTTCTTCCTTGAGGCGATCTTGCTGTGATTTTCACATCAAGAAATGGTGTGTGTGTGTGTGTGTGTGTGTGTGTGTGTGTGTGATATGCCTGGGGTTCTAGATAAGGAGACAAAAGGAAGGAGAAGATCTCGCCTACAAGTTGCAGCTGGATGGGCGTGGGCAGCTCTCATCTGAGGACATTTTCCTGTTATAAGGGAATGCAGACATGTGGGAGAAAAGACTAGCCAGGGATAAGGTTACCTTTTGGTGCAGACAGACGCCGAGCCTCATGGAGGGGTTATCATACCGGGATGCATCGCTTTGGGTCTCGACACTCTGGCCCGCATTGCCTCCCTGCTATCTTCTCAGATGATAAGGGGAGCGCGAGTTCGAGAGGCCCCAAAGCCTCTGCCTGCAGGGGTCGCTCTAGGAGCGCGGCCCGCCCCCTCCTTCCAGGCCCCCGCCCCCGGCCCCGCCTTTCTCGGGATCCGCCCCCGCCCGGTCGGGCCCCTCCAGCCTCTCCGCGCAGCCGCCGCCAAAGCCCGGAGAAGTGGAATCTCGCCGGCGCCGCTCTCTGCGCGGGACTCATGGAGCGGAACTGGGCATGCTCAGTGGCCAAAGCTAGTCCTGGTCTCAAGTAGGAAGCTCGTGCGCTGTACCCGCAGCTGATCCTGGCGCTCCCGGCAGGGCGAGACTGGAGCAGAGCTGCCGGGCGCCGGAGCCGAGGCGAGCGCCGCGCGCACCGCGGGTGAGCCTCGCTTTCTTCCTTGCTTTTGCTCTCGACCCCGGGGGCGGCCCGGGAGTACTGGTGAGAGACCTGGGCAGCGGCAGCAGCTTGCGGCGAGTGGCTGCGCGTAGCCGGGGCGGCTGCTCCTCTCCTCCCGGCCCCGAGGGCTACGCGGCCACTGCCGCTCTCCCAGCCGCAGCCACAGCTGCAGCAGCTGCCACCGCATCTGCAGCGGGCGTCTGCTGCGGAGTCCCGTGCGCCCTGCGCCCGCGCCGCAGGGCTGGGTGGCACGGCGCCCGCGGGCTCACTCCTTGACTCCATCCCTCTGGCTTCTCGGCGCCCTCTTTCCATCGGCAGCCGGGGCTTTGCAGGGCCTGGGGCGGGGGAGACAGGGTTGGAGGGGGTGCGCCAGGCGGGGGCTGCGGAGGGGAAAAGTGAGGGTGGGCGCCGGCGGGGAAGAGCGCACACCCCCTTGCCCTGGCACCGGCCTCCTCTGTGCGGCTGGGCTCTCCCCGTGCGGCAGCGCGCTCCTGCCGGGGAGTTGAAGACCGAGCTGGCTTATAGGGGATTCAAAGGGGGAAAAGTTCATTTCCCCCTCGGAGGCAGGGAGCGTTTTAACTAGAAAATGGCTGTGCGAAGGGGACCGAATCAGGGAAGCTGGTCCTGAAATCCCCTCTGCTGCCCGCCGGGCGGAATGGAGGGTTGAACGCTAGAAATGACATTTGTGCGATGAAAAAGATTGCTGGACGGAGGGAGGGGTGCGGAGTCCCATAGAAACAATGAAAGGTGGTCTTGATGTCGGCGGAGAGGTCTAGAACTGAGGGGTCAGGGGCCAAGGGCCGAAGGACCGTGGGACCTGGATTTAAAAAATCATACATTAAAGAAACCAGATTTAGAGTTGTGGCCGTTTTGTAGTCAAGTTCAGCGCTGTTTAGAGCCATGACTGTCCCAGACGGTTTTGGATGGATGGAGTGGTTGGGGAGGACCAACACTGAGAGGAGAATAAGGTCAGTGTCGGAAGCTCAGACAAGATTGGGCGCAGGTTTTTTAGAAGTCCCTCAATCACTGGCTTTACATTGCGCCTGATGACTTAGGTAAAATACCTAAAGGATTATCATAAAATGATGCCAGCAGTGGTGTTTGAATTCCAAGAAATGAAGAAACTTTGTGAGGTTGGCATTGGTTTGTCATTTGTTTTAATATTTCACTGATTTAAAAAGCAAGCAGTGGCATCCTGACCCGTTATTCTGGATTTGGTTCTCTTAAGTCTTTGGTTTATTTTTCTTGTCATGGATTTATACTTCAAATCTTGTCCTTAAATGGCCATGATAATTAAGAATATCTGAATTCGGGTAGATGGCCTTTCAGGAAGGGGGATTTCTTTATGAAGCCGCTTTGTTGTGTTTTCAGTTTGTAACTTGAAAGCAGTTATTTGTTCAACAGTTGTTTATCGTAACTTGCACAGTCATAGAAATGGAACTGTTTTGAAAGGATGACATTTGTCAGGAGAATGAGGAACGTCCGCGCTGGGGGAAATGCTGAGAGAACACAGGTGGCAGTAGAGTACAATGGTCCGGTAGTCAGAACACCTGGGGAAAACAGATGCAAGGTTTCTATAGCTGTCCTTTGGTCATCGGCTTACTATATAACCTCGAAAAATCACTCAGGGTCTTCCTAGGCTGGGCTTGGTCTAGATATTTGCTCAGGGCCTTTGAGAAAGAACTCTAAAGTTGAGATCCTTTTCTAGGGAAGGTGTTTACTTTTTTCATTCTGTCTTCAAAAGGATACTTTTAACTAAGTAATTCATCTGCAGGGAGCCAGCATGGTCCCCTTTTCTGAAACTTTTATAAAGTGGTAGTGGAAAAACTCAAGCTAAAGTGTGAAAGACTGGCTTTTTACAGTTAACTGGAGTAATAAGAATACTGACTACAGAATCATTTAGGAAAAGTCTACTAAATAGTGCAAGAATCCACGTGTACAAAGATAAAATATTTTAAAACTTAACTCTTTTTATGTCATGTTTCAACTTTTTGATGACCTTTTTTTTTTCTGCCACCAGAGAAACAACAACAAACATCAGATTCTTTCTTTTTTTTCCCTCTCTTTTCTGTTACAGCAGGAATTAATACTGAAAGTCTTGCCATTGTACTAGAACAGTGTTATGTTAATTACCGTCATTTCAGGATATCTAAATTTGTCTTTTGAGAGAAATGGAATGTTGTCTCTCTATACCTTCTTCAGTTATGCTTTTAAAATATTCAGTACCCTGATGATATAACCCCTTAAATTTTCCAGGGGCACAGGATAGACTTTTAGTATTGTAAGAAGATATTACTACTTATGTGGGTGATGCTTATTTTCCTATCCCAAGTTAAGGAAAATACCATTTGTTCATTATTTACTATGTGTCAAGTCTGATATTGAGCTTCGTACATATCTTACGTGTCAGCATCTTTGACATAAACGTCAGCTTCCCAAGAAAGTCCCTCTGAGGATGTGGACAGTCCTTTGCTTGTACAGCAATAGAACTTCAAAGGTTTATTTTATATGAGACTATCTTCAACTGTTTTCATTATTATTCAATAAGCATTCTCTTGTAAAACATATTTGTTATTTAGAATTAGACTTGATTGGAACAGCATGTCTTCAAAATGATTTGAATGTTTTTAAGAAGCCTCAATCCAGGTTTAAAAACTGTTTTATGTTCATTTATTTTCAACAATGTTGTACTACCAACAAATAAATGTAAGGAAGATAAGCCCAGATTACCCATTTTAATTTTATTTGTTATTAGTGCATATTCTGCATGTTGATATGTGTTGATGGTGTTTCTTTCAGTTGAAATAGTTAGTTTGTCAAAGGCAGAGTGACAGATTCTCCATAATAAAGGGTCTGGTGGGATTTGACGAAAAGACCAGCAACCAGGGCCTCCCAAGACTTGCCTTCTGGGCCAGGGTCGTCCACTACTTAAATTTACTGTGTGACCTTGGGAAAGTCAGTTCACTTCTTTGGATCTCAGTTTTCCCATCTGTAAAATGAGAGTGTAACAGTAGAAAGCACCCTCTGGGTGTCTGTTGAGCCTTCATGTCCCAGCCCAGGGGCCTGTGATGCATCCATTTGGAAAGGGGGACTATAGATAAAACCTTAGATGAAGCCGATTTTGTTTCACTAAGTCTGGCCTGTCCTGCTTTGTGGAATGCCCTTCCTTTTTTTGGCCAATTCCTACGTCTGTTCTGGTTTTTATTTGTCAAAGGATGGTTGTCATAACATTAACTCTTTGCAGCGCTGCCAGGTTTAGGTAGGAGATAAGGTAATGATTAGATTTGGGTAGAGCGCCGTAGATATTTGAAACTGTTTTATAACATCTTCTGAGGAGACACTCTGCTCTTGGGCATGCAGGTAATCCAAGGAGTAAGTCTCCTCTGGGGCTGTAGAGGAGGCTGCCCTGTACCTTGGTTGCCGGGCCCACCCATGTGAAATTTGGACAAACTTTTCCCATGTCCCTGTCCTGTCGATTCAGCTGTTGATCAGAATTGCAGCCCTTGGTCTCTGGAATAAAATTATCATTATCAGTTCATGTTAGCACCATCGCTGTATTGAGCAGGTGCTGTATTGGTCTGCTGCCGTAGTAGCAGGAGTGATGGCTGTCGGAATGCAGCTACGTGAACTTTTCTTTTGGCAAGCTATGATGATGGGGCAGAGAGCAAAGGAAACCTGGTGTTTGTAGTGTACTTTGCTTTTAAGATGGTCACAAAACTCAGCCTCATTAACGTTCAAGTGAGGCAGGTGAAGAGAAGCCAGAGTTGTCAGCGTTTAAATAAGTGATAATAAATAGACAGTAAGTCTAGAGCTTCTGGTCATAACTAGGCTCCAGTGTTGCTGGGCCCGTGGTAGGAGCGGGGAAGTAACTGCGAACACCAGGTGAGAGCTGGAAGAGAGGAGGGACATGGAGGCTAGAAAGTCAAGTCATCGCAACTCGGCAAGAAGTAAGAAGCCTTGATCGGTTTAAAGGTATCAGAGGCCATTGGGTGTAGAGTTACAGGAGACATTCCCTCTGTACATAACCGTATTTCCATAATATTTGAATCCTACCTAGTCTTCTAAGCATTGAACAAATGCTAGGGCAGGCATTACTTTTACAAGCAGGAAAAAAGTCACAATGTATCATTTATTGGTGTATAAAATGTGCAGATTCATATGGACAGCTATGGAAAGAGAACATGGGAAAAATGAACGGTATGGGATTATGGATTAAGGTTTTTCTTTATTGTTTGTGAATGATTTGGTCATTGTAAATAAAGCAAACCATTCTATCCTTTGCCTCTTGTGAAAATCTTGCAAAATTTTGTCTGCTAGGCGATAACAGGTTTTTGCAGTGTAACTCTCCTGGAAAGTATGCTTCAGGAATGCTTGGAGTAGGAGGCAGAATGGTTTGTTTTGATTTTTACCTTACAAGTTGACTAAAACGAATGCACTTTTGGAACTGAGCTAGGAGAAGTGTGTGCTTTGGAGGACAAGGTTGGGGAGAACTTGCAGAGCTCCAGAGAGTGAAGGGAAACGCTGTTGTTGAAGAAGGAAGACTTGGCATTACCGGTGGTATGGAATGCAGCGTTTCCCAAATCGCTGCCCTATGAATCAGAGCTTAGTTTCTACACAATATAAAAGTAACTGAGTGTCTACTATGTGCACATCACAGTGCTTGGGCTGTTGTCTGTTGGTGAGGTTTCCACTCTCCTTATCCAAGTGATGATGATGACGATGTAGTGAATATTTCATAATGTGTTCAAATTAGATGTGTCCTTTTCTCTGAGATTATATCATTCGGATATGGGGGTAAGATTTCTTTTACAAATTGATGGGAATATTTTTATTTGGCAGCTTAATGGTCCATGAAATTGATAAGTCTGGGAATCTGGGCCTGAGATGTAGGGAGCTCTGCCCTCAGGATCAAGTTGAATAGTGGAGGCCCGGCCAAACTGGAGCTTCTGGGTGGGCTGATGGCGCCTCCAGGCCTTCCAGGAATGTGGAGTCACTGGTACGGACCCAAGGTCCTAGGAGCTGAGAAGAAGCTAATTTTGAAAGTGCTCTGGGAACCAGCGAGTATTTTTGAATTATAGCCCAAGAATGACAAGGAAAACGCCAAGATGAAAGACAAGGTTCTGAGAGAGCAGGAAGGACAAGGGACTGAAATGTGAATTTTAGCAGGCTGGGCTACAAAATGACAGATCTTGGTTTTTGTTTCTTTGCATGCAGGCCTCTTTTTGCCCAAACAGCATGCTTTAGCAATTCAGGATTGGTGATTCTAGGAAATGCTGATGGAGTTACAGCCATAGAACCGGGAGTTGTGTTATAGCCGGCTTGGTTTGGATCTCTGCAGTGCCATGCTCTCCAGGGTGAGCCTTGATAAGTCACTAGAGGAAGTTTAAGAATAATTTGCTCATGGAATTGGTATTATTCACCTTTAGTTTGAGTTGCTGTTAGTGGGTGGGAGGAGAGGAAAAAAAAAAAAAACCCAAATTATTTTTGAGTTTTAAATAGTAGCTTAAGAAAATAGGTAATGTATTTTCAGATAATACTTTAAAAATCTGTGCTTAGTAATATCTGGATCTCACTGGTCGTAATAATAATATATTATTAATAGTGGATCTCTTTGTGCAAAGAGCTTTACAGCTGTTACCCTATTTAATTCTTACAAAATACTGTAGTGCTATTCCTATTTTAGAGATAAGGAAACTGAGGTCCTTTTCACTAAAGGCTGCACAGTGAACAGTGATGCTTGCCTTGGAACTGTAATCAACACAGAGGAGTCTATGGGTTGCTGAGGAACTGACAAGGTGAAGAAATAACATTTATTAATTAAGGGCCACCTCTGCCTGGTGCTATACAGGAAACATTTCACTTTGTCTTTTGGGGTACCCTCTTTTTTTTCCCCTTTTTATAGGTGAGGAAACTCTGGTTCAGAAACATTAAAGGACTCACCCAGGCCCTAAACAAAGCCTGTATTGTTATTTCCACCACAACATGAAACTTTCCTAGATTCAGCCTTTGGGAGAAGGTGAAAATTTCTCCTTTTGTCCATTTTCAAAATCCCGTTAACCTAAATCTGCATGCTTAGTGGTGGAGCTGTTGCCTCCAGAGTATGGCCCCCATGTGCATTTCTTTCCTCTGAACACAAATTGAATAGTTGGAAAATCCAAATATAATTTCTAAATATGTCTGAAACTAAGGGTTGCTGTGTTGAATCTCTCTGGGCAGATTCCAGTCTAGGATATTTCTGTTGTAAATAAAATACACCAGAATCTGATTAGTTGTCACATGCCAATCATGAGGCAGTGTTGGGGTGACAGAGGCCTTTGATGACTTCAGAAAGTTGACGTGAGGATTTCAGGGCCTCTTCAGCAGCCCTGAGGCTCACTTGAGACTTCTGGCTGCTAGAGAGAGGATGGTGGGTACCCCTTTCCGGGAGCATCAAGCTCCTGCTTGATGGCTTTGTTCTTACCTTCTGATCTTCATTTGGTTTCCCAAGTAGACCTTTGTCCTGGGCAGTAGAGTCAGCCGGCAGACCTGCCACATTGAGTGTCTTGATTTGCTGGGCAGTACTCTGTATCAGTGGAAGTTATGAATAAATAGAATTTCCTTACGAGTTAGGTTTCTTGAGTTGATTCATTCTTGAGTGAACAAATACAACTGAATTTTTGAGTAGAACTGAGGCATGGTCTGGACTCACAGTGATCTCAGAGGGGCGTAGATACTTCGGGAAACACTGATTCAACCTTGCATTCTGAGCAGAACCTCTTATCCTCCCCGATAACCAAGCTTTATTTTTTTATACCTTTTCCAGATCACTAGTGCAGACAGACATGCATTCATTTGGGTACACTCAGAATCTTCGGCTTCGTTTGTCCATGCCTTTGTTCAGCAAATGTTTATTGAACACATACTTGGCGCCAGGTACAGTGGGAAGTTCAGGAAGACAGAAAGGAATGTACCAGAGTGTCAATATAAGGTGCTTCAGTAGAGGCATGTGTGTGAGACTCTGAGGGAGGGGAGAGTAGGGAGGCCTTACAGGCCTTATAGGAGCTGTAGCAAAGGACTATGGCAGAACCCGCTACAGAAAACCCTTCAGCTGTCTCCTTTTCCATTTTTCTTTGGCTTAGTGGAAGTGTTGTAGCCTGCTTCTTCTATCCAACACCTAGGGTTTGCCACTGCTTCTATAAAGGACCTAGAGATTTGGCCTTTCAAATCTCTGTAGCTGTGGTTCTCAGAGGGGGCAGTTTTGCTCTCCGGGGAACATTTGGCAGTACTCCCTGGAAACATTTTTGATTGTCATGATTGTGGAAGAAGTACTGCTGGCATCAAGTGGGTGGAGGCCCAGGATGGTGCTAAATATCTTGCAGTGTGTGCACAGGACAGCCCTATGGGGAGGCAGTTGGAATTTGGTGGTTACCAGCCAGACTTTTAGGATTCCAGTACTGCTCTGCAATTTCATAGCCATGTGATGTCGGACACCACAGTTACACTTGGACAACAGAATTACACAGTGCCTCAGTTTCCTCATAATGTGGTAGTTACGAGGATTTCGTGAGGTAAGGTATGATAAGGGCTTACGACAGTTCTTGGGGGAGTTCCCTGGTGGTCTAGTGGTTAGGATTTCGGTGCTTTCACTGCTGTGGCCCGTATTCAATCCCTGGTCGGGGTAAGCCATGCGCCGTGGCCAAAAAAAACAACAAAAAAACCCAGAACAAACAAACAAACAAACAATACTTGGCATAAAGTAAGACCTTAACAGCTATTATTATATTTAGTTTTAAGCAAAAACTTTAACTTTTGTCTCTGAAGAGCTTGAGTTTGGAGAATCCAGGACAGCTGAGCTTATGGCACCGCCTCTCAGTATGCTTTGGGGTAAGAATTGACCATTGTTTTTGTTTCTCTGGTTCCTTTTTGTCCATGGGTTTTATTTTCCACTGTTACCACCTCTTGATTCTAGGACTTTCCTTTGCCTTTCATCCATTTTTTTTTCCCAGGGACCCAAATTTATGCCTTTAATGAACCTTCCCCCTAGAGGGCTGAGAAATATATTTATGATGTTCCTTAGCTCTGTCTATTTTGGGAATGGTGAGAAAACGGGAAGCAGGTCAAGGGAGATGTTGCATTACTTCCTGATTGTCACAGCTCCCTTCTTTATAAAATTCCATGCAGGATTGAGAGGCAGGTGGTACCGCCTGCTTAGTAACCCTTCCCTCTACGCCCACCAGCTCCACCCCCAAGTTAGGTGCCTGCTATTTCCAAAATACCCTGTAATTGGGTCACAGCATTATCTGCCTGCTGGAAATCATTTCTAAAAATCAAAGTAAAGACTCAGTCTGTCTCTGAGGGATTTGAAATGTCTCTGTCCTCTACCTCTGGGCTTTGCAGAGTTGTTCTGAAAACAAAAGAAAGCAGGCTTATTCAATGCTTGGTGTCAGTCGATTTATCTCTTGTAAAAATAAAATACAGTGTGTGTGTGTGAAAAAAAAAAAAAAAAAAGAAAGCAGGCTTATTATCTCGATTAGGTGGCAGTCTCTCTGTGGCCTAGAACTGTGTCATATTTTCACTTGCAAATGCGCTCAAACCATGGTCCTTTCTGACTTTCCGCAGGAAGGTGAGCTTGTGGACTCCACACAACAGATCAAATTTACTGTTGAATTTTTATAACGTGATTGACTTGTAAAGGTTTTCATTCAGTGTTTTGAATAGTATCAACAGACTAGAGAAAAATTAAGTTCAGTTGATATAGGTTTCTGATTGCCTTCCCCATGACACTGTCCTCTCTCCCCTGAATGACAGCAGTGGCCTCTCAGTGGCCTCTCGGCTTGTCCAGCTCCATTCAATCAGTTTGGCTTTCCAAGTGCTGGGCGCCGTTCCAAACGATGCACATAGAAACTGACCGGGATGGCCACTGCCTCTGAGAGCTAAAGAACTAGCTACGGTAAAATGCGATGTGTGCTTCCCAGATCAGCATCTGCTCTGCATGGGTGTGGGGTGTGTGTCAGGCAAGCTTCCCAGGAGAAGAGATGCTCCATCTATCCCACCGCACACCTGGCCCCTCTGTCTCTGCAGCTGCGTAAGGCGCCCCTGACTCCCAGCTCCGAAGTGTGCCTCCACTTCCTTCCCACCGCTATTGCCTCTCACCTAGGAGGCTGCAGCTCCTTCTCCAGGGCCTCTCCTTGTTCGCAACACGGTCTCCGAGGTCATCTCTTGAAATCTGCAGGCCTGGGCACGCCCACCCCACCCACAGGGGCTCCTCGCCGCCCTCAGGAGGAAGCCCAGCTCCTTGGCACCGCATCTGACCCCCTCGTGGCCTGCTTGCTCTGCATCTCGTGGCCTGCTTGCTCTGCATCTCGTGCTCTGAGGTCAGGCCTCACGGTATTTACAACGTGACAGTTTTCTCTGGCCTTTTATCCTATTCCCATCGCCTGCAACCATCCCTACCGCCTGTGGGCTCTTTACCTGCTAGACTTTCGTTCCGCCTTTCAGGAAGTAGCTTAATCTTCACCCACCTCACTGTGTGGCAGGGTGACCTGAGGGCTCATTAAAACACACACTGTGGCTCCACCCCAGGGCTTCTGATCCCATAGGCCTGTGGTGTCTGTAGCCTGATGAAAGCTTGCACTTTAATGATTTCCCGGGAGATGCTGATTGTGCTTGTCTGGGGACTGCACTTGGAACATGGTCACCTAGGACAGGGTGACTGGTTCTTCTCGCTCCCATGGTGAGCTCCTCACACCCACTTACATCCCACCTTTGTTAGCACACAGAATTGTAACCATTTACTTCCCTGGCTCCTTTTCTAGTCTGTAAGCCCTTGAGGGACAACACTGTGGCTTCTTCATCTTTGTGTTCCCAGTGTTTTGGAAGTCCTGGGTGCTTGATTAACATGTGTCAAAGAATGAGTATGTGAATGAACAAGAATGTTATCATTGGAGGCTTTGATAAATATGCCCCAGGACATTTTCAGCAGCTAGTTTTCCTGAGAGTTCATCCCCAGATATGATGGTATATAGGCTTATAGTATGATGTTAATGGGGTCGGTATGAGTTAACATAAGAGCCGATTAACTTTGTGGTTTTTGTGTCCAGATTCTAGAGGAGTCTAGGGGAGGGGCTACCTTTAAACCCATTATTGTTTCTGGAATGAATCAAAAATACATTTCTTATACGTTTTCTTATAGTGGCTCAGGATGAAAATATGTGTTCACAGGAAATGCAGATGTCATTTAATTTAGCCACAGCATAAGCATGGCCCCTTTATTTGAAATAATAAATCATATTGAACTGAAATTAAGTATAACCAGATGTTTAATCATTTCTCCAAGCCAGAAGGAGGGATAGCCAGAATACATTTCCTTATTCATTCTGCAAATGTTTATTAAGCACTTACTATGTGCCAGTGGGCTCGAGGGGCATGGCAATGATTAAAACACTCTCTGCCGTCTCTGTGGGAGGGTCTATGAAAAAATAGAGATGGGTGATGTGATGCAAAGTGCCTAGTGGGCTCCTTTAGATCAAGTGGTCCTAGTACATGACTATTAAGCTGTGTCCCTAGTGGCAGTAAGTTATGGCCATGTCAGGATCATGGAGAGGAGCAGTTTTAGGCCAGGAGAATGGTACAGAGGGCCTCACTTTAAAACATCTCTTGGTGGCAAGGAGGATAAGTTAGGAGTTTTGGGTTAACAGATACACACTACTATATATAAAACAGATAAACAACAGGAACCTACTGTATAGCAGAGGGAACTATATTCAGTATCTTGTAATAACCTATAATGGAGAAGAATCTGCAAAAGAATATATATATATAACTGAATCACTTTGCTGTATACCTGAAACTAGCACAGCATTGTGAATCAACTATACTTTAATAAAAAAAAAGATACTCAAGGAATATGCACCCCCCCCCACAAACAAAAAAAGCCCCTTAAGGAGCCCTAATGATCCTGTAGTCCTGAAAACTGGATTGATATCACATTATTATTGTGCCTGGTCATCTGTCATCCAGGCTTCGGCTCTAGGCTTGCTTCCAGGGCCTCTAAAGCAGTGTTTCTCAAAGTGATTGGAGACCTGAGTGATTGGAAATATACTGTGAATAAAGGTTTCTGCCATTAAGTTCAGAAAATTGTATATACCTACTCTCCATCAGCATATTTAAGAAGTCCTGCTGAAAAGAAGTTTGTTAACTTCCTTTAACCCAGCATTTGCCTGTGGGTGCATCTTGCACAGCCTCTTCTGAACTGGTGTTTCTTGGCGCACACCTGGGACAGCCAGCTCTAAAAGTTCTGCTTTGCATGCCCCTGAAAGAACGTTTCACGTGAGGCAGACTTCTCTGTTCCCTCTTCTGTTCACCCTTCAGTGTTTTCTCATCATTGCAGAGGACTGCAGGATCTTCAGTGGGGACGGGATTTCTTTTATTGGTTTTCCTCATGCCTGATAAGTTGATCAGTCCCACTGGCTTGGGTCCAAAGATAAATGGCATTTCGAGCCTGAGAGATCTGGCTGGCTAATGGAGAGTGGTTTTTGACTTGAATTGTTCAAATTATGACTTCATTCCATCTTCTTTTGGGTATCTAGACATTGTCTTGGAGGCCAGCTGACTCTAAGTGGAAGGAGGGAGAGAGGAGTGACCAGCTGGAGTTGCTAAGGCTGAGCATTAGGTATGAGAAAAGTAAACTTGGGGTCAGACTTGGTTAAGCCTGTCCTGGGTTTTTGCTGACATTTTGGAATCTTGAGCCCAACTTAAAAAAATACCGGCTTTTAGATTCTTTTTCTGTTGAGATGTGTTTAGTTTTGGTCCTACCTGAGGTCAGAGCTGATGGACTAGGTCTGTCTTTGTGAAGAGTTTTATTCTCTGATCATCTTTACGGTTGTAGTTTGGCCCAGAGGCCAGGAAACGGACTAGGTCGGGCGAGCTCACTGAAAATTTTCATTTGAGGGAGAGCCCTGGATGAGTCTTTTTGAAAGAATATTTGTATACATAGAATAATCCAGAGTAAAAGAGCGTTGGTTCAGTTGCCAGGGATGGGAGGAGGGCCCTATCCTGTGTTGCTGATTTTTTATGCTTGGGGCAACTCCCAGAAAGATGCAGTAGGACTTAACTGAGAAGAGGGTTAAAAGAAGCTGCAGATATAGATGGAATAGCCCCCAAAACCCTCCACCCAGGGAAGGAGCCAGTGTGGAGCACTAGGAGAATTAGGGCTGGGGGTCCCTGGGGGTTCCTTCTAGTTCTGGGAATTTAGACTTTGAATTTGCAATGGTTTGTGCTTTTGGGTCCCCCTTGTCAGGGTACTCTTTTCTTGGCATTGATGCTTTCCCTAAATGGGACAGTACATTTAGTGTGAACAGTAGATTTGTTGCATACCATTACTGTGGTCAGTATCTCCATATCTTCAACCATCTATTATCCCAAATTTCAGGGGGGAAAAAACCCTGTGTTTGAATTAATCGTATTGCAATGATTTGAGCAGAAAATGTATGAGCAGTGGCTCAACAGAAGTAACACTCACCACCCTTATTCATGAGACTTAGCAATTGGGTCAGTGTCGTTTTCTAAAAATGTCTTTTTTTCCAGGACTTGAGGTTATTTGTACTAACATAGAGGAAGTCTTGCATTCCATCTACTTAACGTATAATGGTCTCCCGATCAAAGCCATCTCCTGCTGACTTGAGTTTTATTTTAGCTTAGATCATTTTCCTTTACTGGTACCAGATCGTGCTGTTACGTGTATATCTTACAAGCTGCAAGTAGAAATAAAAAGCAAAAATAAGATGTGGCATTGTATTGAATTTTGTCTTTTTCCCCCTTTTGTTCTGAGAACATGTGGCTTACAAGAAAAACCAATAAAGACAGACGACTGGGGAGAGTGTTGATTTGTGGCATTATTATCTTTATTTCTTGTAAAGAAAACAGGATTTTCATTAGATGCTATTGTGCTGTTTTCCATTGAGAGAGATAATAGTGGGATGGATGGCCCCATTCAGAGTCTATATACATTTTTGCTTAACATTTAAATGATTTTTGTATGAACATTTGCAAAGGTGTTTCTTTCTTTCTGCAGCACCAACTATTAAACAGTGTGGTGCTATCTTGCCCAAAACAATTTCCTTCCATAGGAGAGCTCGGTGGATACACGTTTTTATGAAATCACATTTGCTTTTCCTTAGTGTTGACCTTAAAAGCTAACTTTTGAAATGCTTGCAGATATATCTTTTTGATAGATGGTTAAGTCAAAGAAGGAGGATACCCAATGTGATGTGATTTTTTTTTTTAACATCTTTATTGGGGTATAATTGCTTTACAATGGTGTGTTAGTTTCTGCTGTAGAACAAAGTGAATCAGCTATACATATAACATATATCCCCATATCTCCTCCCTCTTGCGTCTCCCTCCCACCCTCCCTATCCCACCCCTCTAGGTGGTCACAAAGCACCGAGCTGATCTCCCTGTGCTATGCGGCTGCTTCCCACTAGCTATCTGTTTTACATTTGGTAGTGTATGTATGTCAGTGCTACTCTCTCACTTCGTCCCAGCTTACCCTTCCCCCTCCCCGTGTCCTCAGGTCATTCTCTACATCTGCATGTGGTGTGATTTTAAACATTTTGTTTGCATAAAGCAAAAGTTCGTGGGAGAATGAGTAGAAACAAGTAGAGATTTCACAGTGATGTTGAGGATGACTGCTGGCTTTCCCTCTCTTCTTCCCCAGCCACCCTTAGTGTTTCTATATCCTTTTAGCAATGAGTAAAAGGGAAAAACATAATTCTCATGTATTCATTCTTAATTCATCTAAAGGATGTGCATTTCAGGGGTGTTTCTTCAAGGAGACTAACTGGGAACAAAAGAGAGCTGGCATCACGCTTAGTGAAATAAGCCAGTCACGAAAGGACAAATATTGTATGAATATCCTTATATGTGGTGCCTGGAGAAGTCAGATTTATAGAGACAAAGTGGAAGGTGGTCGCCAGGGCCTGGAAGGAAGAGGTTATAATGGGGAGTTATTGTTGAATGGGTTCCGAGTATCAGGTGGGGAAGATGAAAAAGTTCTGGAGATGGATGGTGGTGATGGTTGCACAACACTGTGAATGTACTTAGTTCCACAGAACTCTACACCTAAAAATGGCTAAAATGATAAATTTGGTTATGTATACTTTACCACAAAAAAAAAGTTTAACCCCCTCCCGCCCCCCAAAAAAAGAGAGAGAACTGGTCCTGTGTCCTCACCAGCACAGGTACCGTGACCCAAGGACTTCTGACTTATTGTCAATGTGGAACCTGAAGGAGGAGTTAATTTGCACTGGACTGAAGCTGCTGGGGCCTGTTCTGATGTCTGTGCAATCTTCCCCCCGGGGCTGAGGCTCTGAGATTGTGAGGGTTCCCAGGACCCCAGGAGCTGGGGAGAGTACAGGTGCCACTCACCTGAACCTGGTCCTCAACTCCTGTGTTTTCAAAAGCTTTCTTTAGTGTAGGACTAACACTGATCCAGACAAGTTTGAAATCGTGAATTGGGTATGCTCTATGTGGGTCATGTTTTTGGCCATGTATATTACTGACTTCTACTTTGAAGATGAAGTGACTTGGTAAAAATTAATCTTCATTGGGATGTCCTCAAAAACTGTGACACCTTTCCCATCTTTTCTGTTGAGTGTGCCCTCATAGCCAAGTGACCAGCTGGCCTCACCCTTCTTTTGCCTTGTCCATTTGTGGTTCTAAAGAGAGCATGGACTTCAGATCTAGACAGAGCTGAGTTTCAGTTTGGGCCCTGCCTTGGGGTAGGTGGGTATAGGTGGGTGCCCTGCCTGAGCCCCAGTTTCTCTCTATAAAATATCTAGAATGATACCTACCTGGGGGGGAGGGTTTACTGTGATAATGTGAAAATGTGTGCTATAAAGTGATCAAGATATTTACTGCCTTGATTTCCTGTTGTTGAAGTGGTTGGTAGGTGGACCAGGCATTTTAGATTAACTCCACATTGGTTACTGTGCTATGGAAGATGGTCCTTGATCAAAAACTTACATATGTTTAGTATTAAAATATTTAAACAGGTAATTCTTTTAAAGAAGGCTGACAGGGAGATATTTGTAATTGGTAGTAGGTTTTTAATGCTGTATATTCAACTACATGGTCTTGGTGTTGACTGTTACCTCCCGCCTCCCCTTTAAGTATCTTCAGAGAATGTGGATGACAGTTCCTCAGTGTCTTTGATGCCTCATATTATAGTTTAATAGGTTTGGAAGACGTACGGGTTGGGATTTCATCCTGGATCGGTCTCTATCAGCAAAAGTTACCTATTTTTTCTCACCTGAAGAGGATCCTGTAGAGGTGATAAGGGTTAATGTTTGTTGGGCACCTCCTGTGAGACAGCAGCCACTGTTATGCACGTGTTAACGTGGAGATCATTTGGCCCCGTGCGCCTGTGAAGTAGCTGCTGTAGTTATCTGCAGATACAGGTGGGGAAGCTGAGGCTCACCCAGTTTGTCCCAGGGCACACAGCTAGAGCAGGTGATAGGATTGGGCTGAGCGTAGATTATGAGGACAGAACTCGGCATGGGGAAGGCACTCGGTAAATGTGAATGCAGGTGCTCGAGTACACACACATACCCTTAAATTGATATTTCCCTGAGATGCAAGAGCTACTAGATTGCAAAATCAGGAAATATGCTGGGAAAGTAGAGAGAGTCTAAGGACCAACCAGCATGAGAAAGCTCGTGTCAGAAACACAAGCTGTGTTTGGTTGTAATTGTAGCTGCTTTGCATTTCTTTCTAATTGCTGTTTTAAACAAAGGAAATGTCTATACTCTCTGTAGGGTGATATATACTTTCAAAGGATTGTAACTGGGGTTGTGATGTTTTTCTTGAGGAAAAAAATCAGTTATTTCTTTAATCATTGCGCATTCTGTCCTGAGAATGCGCTCAGTATAATTAGAGAGGATAAGCTCCGGCCGCCAGGGGTGAGCAACTGGTGGTCTCGAAATGTTCTGTAAATATATTAGTCTGAAAATTGCATTTTAATGCAGTGTACTAGCAAAATTGAATTTTACTTACTAATTTATTCCATGTTAATAGTGGCCTTTTTCTACAGGAAGCCTGTTACTTTATTTAAAAAAATATATAGGTCATTTGTTTCTTCCAAAATAATTGAACGATCCTTTGGAATAACCTATTAGTACTTCCACTTCTATTTGAGTCAGAATAGTGATGGAATACAAGAAAGCAGATAGGTCAAGAATTTGATTTTAGGAAATATCATTTTCCCTATGATGTTTGCTTTGACTAGCTTTGGTGTACTGTGCATCCTGATTTAAATGCTATATTTTGATATTTAAAATGAGTTAAGGCAACTTTGTGGTCCTTTTTGCCATCTAGGTGATGCTAGTATAATAAAATGTATTCATTGAATTAGTTATCAATAATGTCATCTAAGAAAACCATCTCAAAGAATAATTCCTGTATAGTGAGTTGGTTAACAATTATTTATGCCAGAGAATTTCCCCAAATCTGTTTTAAAAAAAAAAAAAATTATTTATTTATTTGGCTGTGCTGGGTCTTAGTTGTGGCACACGGGATCTTTAGTTGCAGCATGCAGCATCTTTAATTGTGGCATGCGGGCTCTTTTAGTTGTGGCATGTGAGCTCTTAGTTGCGGCATGTAGGATCTAGTTCCCTGACCAGGGATCGAACCTGGGCCCCCTGCATTGGGAGCATGGTGTCTTAACCGCTGCACCACCAGGGAAGTCCCTAAAGGGCCAAATTCTGAATTAGCCTGTTTTGGAAATTCTGGTTGTTTCCTTAGCATACAGAGAAAATCAGGCTTCCAGTGTGTGGTAAAGGTATTTCACATGATTAACAGATAAAGAAAGCACAGCTGATATAGGGTTAATGCGCAAGTTTGACATTAGACTCTGGAAGTATAGGGAAGCTATCAATGGGAGAAATTTGAAACACACCTGTTTACTTGCATAGTTGTGTACTTCATTTACATGTTTCCTTGAGGGCTAATTTTTGTTAATAAAAATTTGAAGGCCGCATGTAATCTTTAACTGTTAGCTGTAGGCCCCAAAGAATCAAAAGAGATGGATACTTCTCTTAAGAGTTTTAAAAGAAAATATCAAATGATTATAGGTCACTATTATAGAATATTGTTTGATGATTGTTCATTGGTCAGAATTCAAAAGTATTGCCTTGATGGAAGAAATGGAGAGAGAAATTAAGAGAGTGGGAAGGTAAGCAGATTATAAGTATTTTACTTTGAATTTTTCTGGTATTTTAACTGGCTTCCATTCTAGGGAAATACTTGCTTTTTTATGATAAAAAAGTTTCTAATTTACTTAAAATATGTTTACATTTCGATTGTGTTCTGTTTACCTTGTATGTAAAGAAACGCTTGAATCTCAAACATTTAACCCTTGAATCTCAAACATTTAACCCTTGAATCTCAAACATTTAACCACTACCCTCTGTATTCAAAAGAGTGATTTGAGAACTAACAAATTTTGCACCAATCAAGAGAATTAACTGGCTAGAAAAACGGAGTCATTTCCCTGCATCTCTGGAGTCAGTTCTGTTTAAGGTATTTGTTACCTTTAGAACTATGTCTCTCCCCTTGTGCACCACCACCCCCCCCGCCCCCCCCAAATACCTTGAAGTCTTAACCTCTGGTACTTGTGAATGTGACCTTATTTACAAAATGGTCTTTGAAGATGTCAAGTTAAGATGAGGTGAAACTGGAGTAGGGTGGACCCTTAATCCATTGTAACTGGTGTCCTTATCAGAAGCGAAATTTGGACATAGACACAGACTGGGAGAATGCCACGTGAAGACAGAGATACACAGACACAGAAGAAAGATGACTGTGTGACGACGAAGGCAGAAATTAGAGTTAAACCGGGGCTACCAGAAGCTGTAAGAGGCTAGGAAGGATCCTCTTCTAGATGCTTTGGAGGGCGCGTGGTCCTGCCAACACCTTTATGTCAGAATTCAAGCCTCTAGAACTCTAAGAGAATACATTTCTGTTGGTTAAGCCACACAGTTTGTGTTTGTTCCAGCAGGCCCAGGAAACGACAAGACTTTAGAGTCAGACTGCTTGAGTTTGAATCCTGGCTTCACATTCTAATGTTGTGATCTTGAACCTCAAGTTATAAGGCAAGTTATTGAAACTCGTGGTGCCTCAGTTTCCTCATCTGTAAAGTAGGACTAAAAAGAATACCTTCCTCACATAGTCACTTTGAAGATAAAGTAATCTATGTTTAATACCTTGGCCAGTGCCTGGTGCTATTACATGTGAAAAATTCAGTCATTTAAAAACTATATAGAAATGATTTTTGATCCTTCAACAAATATCTGTTGAGCTTCTTTTTTAATGACAAGCCTCATGCTAGACAGTGAGTGTTCATGGTGAACCCTCATAGATCCTTTAGAAAGAAGATTCCATGTGGCATCTTTATGGGCAAGAACTGGGTTTGACCTTTCCTTGGACCTTGGGAAGTCCAGTACAGGACCTATGAACTGCGCAGTCAGTGAACGTGGAGCCAAACTGCCTGGGGTCAAATTCTGGTTCTTGCTAGCTTTGACCTTGGGCGATAACAGAATCCTTAACATTCTCTGCCTCCACATCTGCAAAATGGTGACAATAATTGTACTTTTGTCCATAGGGTTATGGTAAGGATTAACTGAGTTAAAATACATGAAGTGCCTAGAATAGTAAGCACTTAATAAATGTTGTTATATTATTAAATAAACCCAGAAAGGTTTCAAACTTGTAAATTAATTCATTTTTTTTTGATATTTACCAAGTGTGGAGAAATCAGATGTGAATCTGATACACCTCGTTTTCACATAGAATGAATAGTTAAGTCAGGGAAGATTAATTCACTTACATTTTGATGAAATAGTATATGAACAAAGAAAATGGTGGTAGAAAGTAGAAAGAGCATGATTAATTCTCAGGGTTTCAGAGTATCAGGGAAGGTTTCCCACATATGGGTTTTGGAGGTTGAATAGGAGTTTTCTAGGCAGCAAAGGAAAGAAAGAACATTAGGGAAAATGGGAGTAGTATATCCAAAGGCATGGAGTATTACCACCATGGCATGCACAGGAGATACACCCAGTGGTTACTCATAGTGGTACAAGAGTATAGGTCCTAGAGCCAGGATTCAAATTCTGCCACTTACTGCTGTGTCTCCTTAAGCTAATTTCTTGACCTCTCTGTGCCTCTGTATTTTCATCTTTTTTACTTATTCATTCATTCATTCATTCATTCATTCATTTATGGCTGTGTTGGGTCTTCATTTCTGTGCGAGGGCTTTCTCTAGTTGTGGCAAGTGGGGGCCACTCTTCATCGCGGTGCGCGGGCCTCTCACTATCGCGGCCTCTCTTGTTGTGGAGCACAGGCTCCAGACGCGCAGGCTCAGCAGTTGTGGCTCACAGGCCTAGTTGCTCCGCGGCATGTGGGATCTTCCCAGACCAGGGCTCGAACCTGTGTCCCCTGCATTGGCAGGCAGATTCTCAACCACTGCGCCACCAGGGAAGCCCCTGTATTTTCATCTTTTAAATAGGGATAACGGACTTTGGGAGGATTAAATGGGCATATTAATTTGAAGTCCTTAGATCAGTGCTTGCCCAAAATAAGTGTTTTAAAAAACGCATTGGCTCTAATTAATGTTATTACTCTTCAGTTTGCTAAAAGAAGACAAGGGCTAAGAGGGTTCTCTTAAGATTCTTAATCGAGTTCAGCGATTCCTGTGGGCTTGGATAAATGCTGCACCCTTGGGTGCGTATACTCTCTTGAAACAGCTTTCACCATTTGAACATTTGGGTTAGGAGGTGAAAAAAATACATTGTTTAAGTAGAGGAAAAAGTGATTAAAGTAGGCCAGACATTGGCACAAAGCTTTGTGCAGATTGCTGATTAGGCAAAATAAAAAAAATAAACCAGCATATTGAGCCAACATGGTTTTGTTTTTAGATCTGGTGAACCACCTGTATCTTTAAGCGATCAATTTAAAGATGGTTTGGTTTATTGTTAATTGTCTCCAAATTACCCAGTGACATCAGTCTATGTTCTAAACCAGGGTAAGTTTAGAAAAACCATCCCTGGAACGCAGCCCATTGGTGGTGCTGCTAAGTTGGCAGGTGTTCAGAGGTGAAAGGAGGCGTGTGGCCTCGGGATTTCTTTGGCTACACTTCTCAGAGCTGTGATGGCAAATGCATGAATGATTTCAGCTGTGGTCCAATCTACTTTTATTTTTAGTTTTTAAAGGGGGGTGTCATTTCCAGTTGTGGTTTTCTTTGATCATGAGAGTCAAATGTACTCATTATGACAAGACTTAGGCAGAAAGAAAATAAAAAGTAAACCATCACCAGAAATGTCAACATTTGGAGATAATAATTGTTAACACTTGGGGTAGAGCCTGCTAAGCCTCTTCCCACTTCCAAACAAATTAGGCCTTTCTCGACTGCAGGGGCAGTAAGGCCAGCAGTGGACACAGGGCAGGCTGGTGAGTGAGATTTTTGGGGAGATGTTTAATTAGAAAATTCAGGACAGAAACAACATAATGATGATCATGGAATTGTTTTACACTAAACTTGTTAAAAATGTTGGTGAAAAAAAAATGTTGGTGAAATAAGTGGTTGAAAAAAGGTTCTGTTTACTCACTAAGCATATTTTTTTTATAAGTTTATTTATTTAGTTTTATTTATTTTTGGCTGCATTGGGTCTTCGTTGCTGCACGTGGGCTTTTCTCTAGTTGTGGCGAGTGGGGGCTACTCTTCGTTGCGGTGCGCGGGCTTCTCATTGCTGTGGCTTCTCTTGTTGCAGAGCACGGGCTCTAGGTGCATGGGCTTCAGTAGTTGTGGCGCACAGGCTTAGTTGCTCCACGGCATGTGGGATCTTCCCGGACCAGGGCTCGAACCCGTGTCTCCTGCATTGGCAGGCGGGTTCTTAACCACTGCGCCACCAGGGAAGCCCATCATTAAGCGTATTTATTGAGTGCCAGTGAGATGCTAATGAACACAGCACAGCAGATAAAAATCTGAGCCTTTGTGGAAGTTGCATCCATTGTCAGGATTATAGACAGTAACTAAATCAAATAAATAATCGATATCATAAGGAGGAAGTACTGTGGAGAAAAATGAACCAGACCCGAGGGGTGGGGCGGTAAGGGGAAGGTGAGAAGGAGGGGATGTGATTTTATTTTATTTTATTTTTTAAATTGAAGTAGAGTTGATTTACAATGCTGTGCCAATCTCTGCTGTACAGCAAAGTGACTCAGTTATACACATATATGTATATATATACACACATTCTGTTTTTTATATTCTGTGTGATTTTAAATGGGGGGCAGTCAGGGAAGGCTTTACAGAGAAGGTGTTTGAATCAACACTTGAAAGAGGTGAGGGAGGGTGGCCTGAGCTGTGCATACTTGGGGAAGGAGTGTTCCAGGCAGTGGTGTTTGAGGAGCGGGAGGGTATCAGCGTGGCTGCAATGAGGAGAGAAGGAGTGGATGGGATCAGAGAGATGAAAAGTTGGGGTGAAGGTGCTGAAACATCCCTCTAGGGCTGGTTGGGCCATTGGAACAGCCTTGACTTTAATGCCAATTAAGATGTGAAGCCATTGGAGGGTTCCCAGCCAGGGGTAACTGTCTGACTTACATTTCACAAGGGTCATCCGGTGGCTGTATGAGAATAGATTTTAGGAGTGCTGGGTGGACTCAGGGAAATCAGTCCAAAGATGGTTGTGGTAATCTGGTTTGAGAGACGATGGAGAGTTGGACAAGGCCAGTAGCGGTGGAAGTGACTGGATTCTTAGTATATTTTCAAATTGGAGCCAGTAGAATTTATTGATGGGTTGAATGTGGGGTGTGAGAGAAAGGGAGGAGTCAAGGATGATTCCAAGGATTTTAGTCTGAGCAGCTGGAAGTATGAGGCTGCTCTGAACTGAGATGGAGAAGACTATGATTCCGTGGAGTAGGCTTTGGTGAGGGAGTGTCATGGTCTGAATGTGTCCCCCCACCAAATTCCTATGTTGGAAACCTTACCCACTAATGTGATGATACTAGGAGGTGTGGCCTTTAGATAAGGTCATGAGGGTGTACCCCTCATGAATGGGATTAGTGCCTTTATAAGAGTTATGAGAGAGCTTGCTAACCCTCTCTGCTCTCCGCCACGTGAAGATATGAGAAGTTGGCAGTCTGTATCCTTCCTGGAAGAGGGTTCTCATTAGACACTGGATCTGCTGGTGCCTTGATCTTGGACATCCAGCCTCCAGAACTGTGAGAAATAAATTTCTGTTGTTTTTAAGCCATCACTCTATGGTATTTTGTTATAGCAGCCTGAATGGATAAAGACAGGGTGGATCAGGAGTTCAGCTTTGAATATGGCAACTTGAGGTGTTTAATAGACATTGATTGGAGATACGGACCCAGCAGCTGGATCTAGGAGTCTGGAGCTTAGGGGAGAGGTCTGAGCTGGAGTTACAGGTTTGGGAGTATAAAGATCATCCAGGGAGGGAGTGAAGTTGGAGAAGTGAACTTGTTGCACTGACAAGTTAGGGTTGGGGAGATGAGAGGAAGCAGAAGCAAAGGAGACTGAGAAGGACTGGGCATTGATGGAGGAGTGTGATGTCTTAGAAGCCAAGGGAAGATGTATTTCAAGGGAGAGGTGTGATCAGCTGGGTCTAATCTAAAAATAAATCACACCTCTGTGTAAAACTGTAGTAATTATTGAAAACTTATGTTTTTTCTTTAGGTTTTATCTTATTTACTTCTCAAGATATACAGAATGAAGTATAAATGCCCCATTCTTTCTTCCTGCTCCCTGTAGGTAGCATTGTTAATAGTTAATAGTCTGGGTAACCTTCCAGATATGTGTATTTATATATCATATTGATATCTGTGTATCTATATCTATTTGTAAACTTTTGTCTTAACAAGATATTTCAAATATACGAATATCCCAATAAGTAAAGACTGATGTATTAGATCCTGATGTGACCATATTAAAGAAATGTGGCCACTCTTCTGGACGACTTAAAATTTATCTTTACTTCCTTATTATTAGAGTTCATACGCATACATCCACCTTCTTGCTTGTGTGCACACATGTGTGTGTTCTCTCTCTCTCTCTGTCTCTCCCCCGCCCTCCTCAGGCTCTTCCAACCTGCCCAAGGCTGTGCTATATTTTTCAGACAGCTGCAGTAACAGCAGAAACGGTGGTCCTGTTCCCAGCTGGGTCTTGGGAGAGCTGCAGAATTAATGATGCAGGGCTTCCCTGGTGACGCAGTGGTTGAGAGTCTGCCTGCCAATGCAGGGGACACGGGTTCGAACCCTGGTCTGGGAAGATCCCACATGCCACGGAGCAACTGGGCCCGTGAGCCACAATTACTGAGCCTGCGCATCTGGAGCCTGTGCTCCGCAACAGGAGAGGCCGCGATGGTGAGAGGCCTGCGCACCGCGATGAAGAGTGGCCCCTGCTTGCCACAACTAGAGAAAGCCCTCACACAGAAATGAAGACCCAACACAACCATAAAAAAAAATAAATAAATTAAAAAAAAAAAAAAAAAGAATTAATGATGCAGAAAACAGCAGCCTCCACAAGGAACGCGTGAAGCTTGCTGATGAAAGTAGCCTTGGGGAGTCCCAGGTTTCCATTTGGAGAGCTCAGGAATGCCAGTGGGAGGATCATCGTCTAGGAGAAAGTCTGAGGCTTTGGTGTTCTTCAGTCTTTACCTCAAATCCTAGCTCTGGCACGTAACTGATGATGGACCAGTCGCATCCCAGTTTTCTTCATCTACGGACTGGAGAGATCAATTCCCACCTTAAAAGGTTGTGAGGTTTGTAGGTGATAATGTGTGTAAGTAAAGTGCCTAAGAGAGGGCCTATCACATAGTAGGTTCCAATTACATTCATTCTTTCCCCCAGGTCTTTCTCATCTTTTTCCTGTTTTACTGTTAAGGTAATCAGTGGATGAAAAAGGTTTGCAGGTATATTATTTAAGTAAATATATTCTGGTTATCTAGAAAGGAATATTGAGATTAAGGAATTTTAATACATGAAGTAGTTGAACTGAGACTAGAATTCTACCAGTTTTTTGTTTTTGTTTTTTAAATCCAATTTCTTAGCCAGTAAGCTTTTATTTTTTTATTTTTGGCTGTGTTGGGTCTTCGTTGCTGCGTGCGGGCTTTCTCTAGTTGCGGCGAGCGGAGGCTACTATTCCTTGCGGTGTGCGGGCTTCTCATCGCGGTGGCTTCTCTTGTTGTGGAGCACAGGCTCTAGGCGTGCAGGCTTCAGTAGTTGTGGCATGTGGGCTCAGTATTTGTGGCTCATGAGCTCTAGAGCGCAGGCTCAGTAGTTGTGGTGCATGGGCTTAGTTGCTCTGTGACGTGTGGGATCTTCCTGGAGCAGGGCTCAAACCCCTGTCCCCTGCATTGGCAGGCGGATTCTTAACCACTGCGCCACCAGGGAAGTCCCTAGCCATGAAGTTTTAAAAGAATTTTACTGAAGGTGTGTTGAATTGTTCAAAATCCAGGACACATTTATTGCACTGTGCTAGGGCAGTGTACAAGGTGCTTAGGGGACAAAAGTGAGTGCGCCAACCCCAGCCTGTCTTCCTGGGGCTCACAGGTAAACAGTGTTAGCATATGGAGACCTGTTCCTTTAACACAGAAGCGGGATCAGTAAATTACATCTGGGGGGTTTTAGAGAAAGTAGGAGAGAGGAGATGACATACTATGTCAGGGCCACAGTTCTACACCTGAAGAATCTGGAGCCAGATTCTTCACGTCCAGAACATTTAGGTAATGACTTCCTCGGGCAAGCTCAATGTTACGTACATTACATACACATGTTCATAAATGTGCATTTACTTGTACTGAGGACTTCGGTCTGTTAAGATGCTTTTGTCGCTTGATTTTTGAAGTGGGCCTGTTTTGTTATCAGGTAGCTGTGGTGAGTGAGTTGTTTCGAGGAGGGGATTTGTTATCACTGTAAAGCTGCAGGGCTAGGAGAATTTAATTTACTCGTGAAATTTAAAAATTAAGGTATAGCTTCTACATAGGGAGGTACACAAATCTTAGATGTACAGCTGGATGAGTTTTCCCATGTGTATGCACCTGTGTAGCCATTAGCCAGATTATGATAGAGAACATTTCCATCCTTCCTGCAGCTTTCCTCTTGTCCCCTTCCATAGCGTATCCCTCCCGTTACCCCTCTGTCACTGTAGCTGAGTTTTCCCTGCTTTGTTTGGACTTCACATATTCGGAGTCATACAGTATGTGCTCTTTCATGTTGGTGCTGTAATGCTCAACCTCCCATGTTGTTGTGAGTTGCAGTAGTTCCTTCTTTTCCACTCTGTGTAGTCTTCCATTGTGTGAATGCACTTCCACTTATTCACATTACTGTCGACAGCCAGTTGGTTTCCCGAGTTTTGGCTATTGAGAATAATGGTGCCATGAATATTCTTGTATATGCCTTTTGGTGGACACGTACCATGCATTTCTTCTAGGTGTATTCTTAAGCATGGGATTGCTGGTTGTCCAGCCTTAATGGAGTCAAAGTGGTTGTTCGGGTTTACATCCCTGCCAGCTGTGTGTGATGCCACCACCTTTTAACCCTTTTAGGGCTTGCTGTGTTCCCCACCATCGTTAACAGCACTACCGTCCCCACAGGCACCAAAGCTGGAAATCTTCCTGCCTGTTTAAGATCCTTTTCTTTTGCCTTGTCCAGGTAGGTCATCAACAGGAATGACCAGTCTTCTGAAATGTCCCAGGAATCTGTTTTCTCTTTTCAGCCCCCAAATGTCTTCCAAATGGAGTGGAGAGCTGAACTTCAGCAGTGATAGTAATGAGGGTCTCATTAGGATTCATTTTTGCATGGTTTGATTGTTGGCATAGCGGTAAGGGATGGCACATTGTATTTTGGAACTTCCTGGATTCTCCTTAATGGCAAACAGGTAGCAGAGAACTGAAGCTTGCGGTTGCAAAGTGAGCATGCACAGGCACCCTGCAAAGTTAGCTGCATACCAGACAAATGAATAATAACATGCTAATTATTATCCTGCCTTGGAGAAGGTCTGGTAGAGTTACAGCTTCAGGCACTGTGTAAGACCTAGCTTTTTAAGCTGGCAAAACATTGATTACTATTTTTAGTTCAATTTCTACCATTAAAAAAAAGGTAGCATACTCCTTGCTACTCCTGGATGGTTTTATGTATTTTAATTAATGTTATCTTATTGCCTTTGTGCTCCGAGGCTGCTTTAGTGAAAGATGTAATTTCAGAAGGCTGATGAAATTAGATGGGTCTCACTGGGAAGACTCTGTTATTCATATTTATGGTTATAAAATATTTCAGGTACGTCTATGTATGACATTCCTGGGCTGTAGGCACACAGTGTTCTGAATCCATTTGTCTTAGAGTAGTTCAGACCAGTGGAACAGTAGTAGCTGTAGTTTAGGGGTTGTTGGTTTTGGTGTTAAACATGTCTTTACATTTTTCCCTTAGAATCTCATCATGCAGTGATATGTAAAGAAGTGAAAGTAATTCTATAAACCAAGCACACACAACCCTCCCAGCTTTATTACTTTATAGTCAGACCTCACATATTCTTGACTGAATTGGCATGAGATATGGAACCAGGTAGAAATCAGCTTTATTTGGGTCTGAATGAGTAGCCAACTGTGGAGCATGGAAAATATATTTTAAATCATTTGCCAGAGCTGAATGCAGTTAGTCTTGCAATAAAATGAAAGGCAATTCTCTGAGAAAGAAAAAATAATGTCTTGAGTGAGGCTTGAAATAAGATGCAGTCATTAAAGAGAAAGGCTATAATAAGCTATTTATTGTGATCAAATGCTGAGCAGGGTTTCTCATTAGTGGGAATTAAGAATTAACATATAAGGTGTCACAAAGCTATTGAACAGTGATTATACAGTATCTTTCCTACCTTAAAGGTTAGGGTCCTGAAAACCCTCTTGATGGTAGAACTTGAGGTTGCAAAATTTAAAATCCTAGGAGGAAGGGAAGAGTCAGGAGTATCAAGATAATAAGCGAATCTCAGGAACTTTGTACACAACTTTTTTCAAAGTTTCTCTGAAATCAAATAGCCATGTGTACTTTAGAAACCTCATGCCTAGTTTCATTGTGATAGCGTGTATTCCTTTTGCTTTGTGACTATATTAAGAGGCTTTTGTTTTATCCAGGGGCTAGTCTCCTATCCAAACAGTCAATGCGTTCCCTCCCCCCCCCCCCCCGCCCCTTTCCTTCCTTCCAATATTCCCATTTAGTCATTTCCTGTTTTGTAGCAGGTAGTATTTTAGGCTTTGGGACACATTGAACCAAAGTCCCTTCCCTCAATAAGATTACGTTCAGGTTGTGGAAGGTAGACAAGTGTCTCAGGGTTGGGTTTTCCTGAAGCAGACGCTGAGATGGAGTTGGGGGAACGAGATGTTTATTTGGGATCAG